>NC_068438.1:41552886-41661551 GCF_023373465.1 Oncorhynchus keta
GCAGTCAGTATTCTGAAACAGTCATTATTCTGAAACAGTCAGTATTCGGAAACAGTCAGTATTCTGAAGCAGTCAGTATTCTGAAGCAGTCAGTATTCTGAAACAGTCATTATTCTGAAGCAGTCAGTATTCTGAAACAGTCAGTATTCTGAAACAGTCAGTATTCTGAAGCAGTCAGTATTCTGAAACAGTCAGTATTCTGAAACAGTCATTATTCTGAAACAGTCATTATTCTGAAACAGTCAGTATTCTGAAGCAGTCAGTATTCTGAAACAGTCATTATTCTGAAACAGTCAGTATTCTGAAACAGTCAGTATTCTGAAGCAGTCAGTATTCTGAAGCAGTCAGTATTCTGAAACAGTCATTATTCTGAAGCAGTCAGTATTCTGAAACAGTCAGTATTCTGAAGCAGTCAGTATTCTGAAACAGTCAGTATTCTGAAACAGTCAGTATTCTGAAGCAGTCAGTATTCTGAAGCAGTCAGTATTCTGAAACAGTCATTATTCTGAAGCAGTCAGTATTCTGAAACAGTCAGTATTCTGAAGCAGTCAGTATTCTGAAACAGTCAGTATTCTGAAACAGTCAGTATTCTGAAGCAGTCAGTATTCTGAAACAGTCAGTATTCTGAAGCAGTCAGTATTCTGAAACAGTCAGTATTCTGAGACAGTCAGTATTCTGAAACAGTCAGTATTCTGAAGCAGTCAGTATTCTGAAGCAGTCGGTATTCTGAAACAGTCAGTA
Source organism: Oncorhynchus keta (assembly GCF_023373465.1). Taxonomy (NCBI): domain Eukaryota; kingdom Metazoa; phylum Chordata; class Actinopteri; order Salmoniformes; family Salmonidae; genus Oncorhynchus; species Oncorhynchus keta. The sequence continues at coordinate 41,553,628 of NC_068438.1, forward strand.
TTCTGAAACAGTCAGTATTCTGAAACAGTCAGTATTCTGAAGCAGTCAGTATTCTGAAGCAGTCAGTATTCAGAAAAAACAGTCAGTATTCTGAAGCAGTCAGTATTCTGAAACAGTCAGTATTCTGAAACAGTCAGTATTCTGAAACAGTCAATATTCTGAAGCAGTCAGTATTCTGAAGCAGTCCGTATTCTGAAACAGTCAGTATTCTGAAGCAGTCAGTATTCTGAAACAGTCAGTATTCTGAAACAGTCATTATTCTGAAACAGTCATTATTCTGAAACAGTCAGTATTCTGAAGCAGTCAGTATTCTGAAACAGTCATTATTCTGAAACAGTCATTATTCTGAAACAGTCAGTATTCGGAAACAGTCAGTATTCTGAAGCAGTCAGTATTCTGAAACAGTCAGTATTCTGAAACAGTCATTATTCTGAAGCAGTCAGTATTCTGAAACAGTCAGTATTCTGAAGCAGTCAGTATTCTGAAGCAGTCAGTATTCTGAAGCCGTCAGTATTCTGAAGTAGTCAGTATTCTGAAGCAGTCAGTAGTCTGAAGCAGTCAGTATTCAGAAACAGTCATTATTCTGAAACAGTCAGTATTCTGAAACAGTCAGTATTCTGAAGCAGTCAGTATTCTGAAACAGTCATTATTCTGAAGCAGTCAGTATTCTGAAACAGTCAGTATTCTGAAGCAGTCAGTATTCTGAAACAGTCAGTATTCTGAAACAGTCAGTATTCTGAAACAGTCATTATTCTGAAGCAGTCAGTATTCTGAAACAGTCAGTATTCTGAAACAGTCAGTATTCTGAAGCAGTCAGTATTCTGAAACAGTCAGTATTCTGAAACAGTCATTATTCTGAAACAGTCATTATTCTGAAACAGTCAGTATTCTGAAGCAGTCAGTATTCTGAAACAGTCATTATTCTGAAACAGTCAGTATTCGGAAACAGTCAGTATTCTGAAGCAGTCAGTATTCTGAAACAGTCATTATTCTGAAGCAGTCAGTATTCTGAAACAGTCAGTATTCTGAAACAGTCAGTATTTTGAAGCAGTCAGTATTCTGAAGCAGTCAGTATTCTGAAACAGTCATTACTCTGAAGCAGTCAGTATTCTGAAACAGTCAGTATTCTGAAGCAGTCAGTATTCTGAAACAGTCAGTATTCTGAAGCAGTCAGTATTCTGAAACAGTCAGTATTCTGAAGCAGTCAGTATTCTGAAACAGTCAGTATTCTGAGACAGTCAGTATTCTGAAACAGTCAGTATTCTGAAGCAGTCAGTATTCTGAAACAGTCAGTATTCTGAAACAGTCAGTATTCTGAGACAGTCAGTATTCTGAAACAGTCAGTATTCTGAAGCAGTCAGTATTCTGAAACAGTCAGTATTCTGAAGCAGTCAGTATTCTGAAACAGTCAGTATTCTGAAGCAGTCAGTATTCTGAAACAGTCAGTATTCTGAAGCAGTCAGTATTCTGAAACAGTCAGTATTCTGAAACAGTCAGTATTCTGAAGCAGTCAGTATTCTGAAACAGTCAGTATTCTGAAGCAGTCAGTATTCTGAAACAGTCAGTATTCTGAAGCAATCAGTATTCTGGTCTTGATTCACGTATTCCCAGTTGCTTTTCGAAGTCTTCTTTCTGTGATTGGAGGGCAGGTTTGGTATATTTGTTGTCACACTGGTGGTTGCCAATTTCCTCCCCCTATTGTGTCAGAAATGCAATTCTGTATTATCCTGTGACATGGTCGGCAATGGATCGATAAGTCAGAGGTCAGCGCTAATAACCTGACAACAAACCCAGGTCACGAGGTCATCAGGTGCAGGGTTCATCCAGGAAGTGGTTGCTCTCATGACCCTGACAGATCAAAGATCAGTTTACCTTCCCCAAATCCCAACCTTTACAATCAGGAGGGAATCTGCAAAACTGACCGTAGAGGGGAAAGTTTGACATACTCTGAAAGGGTGAGGAAGGACATGTTAGAATGATGTCACATCTTACTCCAGAGCTTTGACCCTGTGTGTATGTGCTTGTGTGTGTGCTTGTGTGTGTCTGTGTGTGTGTGATGTGTGTTTCTCCGTCTGTGTGTGTGTGTGCTTGTATGTGTGTGTCGGTGTGTGTGTGTGTGCTTGTATGTGTGTGTGTGCGTGCGCGCGCGTGTGTGTGTGTCACACAATAAGTTTGTAGCTCAGTGTCTTACCCCAGAGCTGAGCACTCATGCTCAACTAGCCTAATAAAACCCCAGCTGCCCAAACTGCCACAGAAGCCCCATACAATTACATCCTGTGAGCTAGAAATGGCTAACTGCTAAGCTAATGAATGACAGTGAAGGGACTGGAGCCGGAGAACGTCTAGCAGATAACGATTAGTCACACTGTGCTATGGGGGCCACTGTTCTGCTACAGAGAATCTTAATTCAGACATCACTGTGTAGCATGCTAGAGATTAGCATCACATTTATTTACTTTCATCCATTATATAAGTATGGGTTTTAGGGCCAAGTAATGCAATTGGTGCTTGTATGTGATGTGTGGTTAGAGGCTAGGTTGATTAGCATACAAATGGGCATTTTTACTTCGCAATGTTGCTCTGTGTCACCGGTGGTGCTTCAGAACTACGATTCCCAATGATCCGCTATGTTCCTGGTGGTGCTTCAGAACTACGATTCCCAATGGTCCGCTATGTTCCTGGTGGTGCATCAGAACTATGATTCCCAACGATCCGCTATGTTCCTGGTGGTGCTTCAGAACTATGATTCCCAACGATCCGCTATGTTCCTGGTGGTGCTTCAGAACTATGATTCCCAACGATCCGCTATGTTCCTGGTGGTGCATCAGAACTATGATTCCCAACGATCCGCTATGTTCCTGGTGGTGCATCAGAACTGCGATTCCCAACGATCCGCTATGTTCCTGGTGGTGCTTCAGAACTACGATTCCCAACGATCCGCTATGTTCCTGGTGGTGCTTCAGAACTACGATTCCCAACGATCCGCTATGTTCCTGGTGGTGCATCAGAACTACGATTCCCAACGATCCGCTATGTTCCTGGTGGTGCATCAGAACTGCGATTCCCACTGTGCTGTGCTGATGTGTGTAGGGGGTTGGAGTGCATCGGTTAGAAGGTGTGTGTTGGATTTGAGACAGAACGTACTCTGCCACTTATGTCAATGACATCATTGACACTGTCATTTATGTGATATCTGTGATATTAGTATTTTAATGTCCTAGAAACAGTGTCAATCTGTTGTGCTTTACCTGACACAGTGTCAACCTGATGTGCTTTACCTGACACAGTGTCAACCTGTTGTGCTTTACCTGACACAGTGTCAACCTGTTGTGCTTTACCTGACACAGTGTCAAACTGTTGTGCTTTACCTGACACAGTGTCAACCTGTTGTGCTTTACCTGACACAGTGTCAACCTGATATAGAGGATGAACATGATGATGGAGGATGTTTATTATTATTTATTATATTACTTTTTATTTGATCTTTTTACAATAATCCCTAATCTTCTATTGGGCCGTTCTTGCTTCAGATCCATTAGTTTAGTGGTGAAAACTGCAGATGCTATTGCTATTGCCTATCCAGGTCATTGAGTTGAGCGATGTTTGAAGTCAGGAATGTTTTTAAGGCTGTTGACCTCAAGGTGGCAAATGGATTTGGAAAATGGATTGATGGCTTAATATACACAGGCTCAAACACACATGACACATGACACATGACACACACACACACACACACACACACACACACACACACACACACACACACACACACACACACACACACACACACACACACACACACACACACACACACACACACACACACACACACACACACACACACACACACACACACACACACACACACACACACACACACACACACACACACACTCGGGCCAATGCTAAGGGTGAGGCAGCTTCCGTCCCAGAGTGTCTTTAGTTACAGTTTTTTTTACAATTGCTACCAAGCATCGGTCAATAATGAAGCCTCTTCTTTCAAAACTCTTCCCACAGTGTGCATTACCAACATGCATCTTGTCCAAACAGTTCATCTCACCTCCTAAAACTCACTCAAGCCGCCAAAACACTCAAAATAAGCTCTTTCGACAATAACACTGGCAGCAATTCTCACTCAGAAAACATACATTGTCACTAACAACAGGCAGCATTACATAAATGATTAACTTTTCTCTTTGAAGTTTGAATGATTACTCACATAAATCAGTATTTCATTATAAAATAAGAATATCACCGTTTCACTTTATTGACTGTACTAAAATATATCTAACAAGAATGAATCAGAAATGCAGCAATTTGCTTCAATAGCCTTTATTTTTTCTATATCTTTGCATATAGTAGTTTACTTGTGAAAAATAAAAAGTTGAAAGAAAAAACTCCTGAAATACCAGGGCTGCAATAACAGTCATATCAGTCATACTGTAGAGCACTGTGAGGGTTCTACTTCTCATCAACATCTATAGTATAATCACTCATACTGTAGAGCACTGTGAGGGTTCTACTTCTCATCAACATCTATAGTATAATCACTCATACTGTAGAGCACTGTGAGGGTTCTAGTTCTCATCAACATCTATAGTATAATCACTCATACTGTAGAGCACTGTTAGGGTTCTAGTTCTCATCAACATGTATAGTATAATCAGTCATACTGTAGAGCACTGTGAGGGTTCTACTTCTCATCAACATGTATAATCACTCATACTGTAGAGCACTGTGAGGGTTCTACTTCTCATCAACATCTATAGTATAATCACTCATACCGTAGAGCACTGTGAGGGTTCTACTTCTCATCAACATGTATAATCACTCATACTGTAGAGCACTGTGAGGGTTCTACTTCTCATCAACATCTATAGTATAATCACTCATACTGTACAGTACTGTGAGGGTTCTAGTTCTCATCAACATGTATATTATAATCACTCATACTGTAGAGCACTGTGAGGATTCTAGTTTTCATCAACATGTATAGTATAATCACTCATACTGTACAGTACTGTGAGGGGTCTAGTTCTCATCAAAATGTATAGTATAATCACTCATACTGTAGAGCACTTTGAGGATTCTAGTTCTCATCAACATGTATAGTATAATCACTCATACTGTACAGTACTGTGAGGGTTCTAGTTCTCATCAACATGTATAGTATAATCACTCATACTGTAGAGCACTTTGAGGATTCTAGTTCTCATCAACATGTATAGTATAATCACTCATACTGTACAGTACTGTGAGGGTTCTAGTTATCATCAACATCTATAGTATAATCAGTCATACTGTAGAGCACTGTTAGGGTTCTTGTTCTCATCAACATGTATAGTATAATCAGTCATACTGTAGAGCACTGTGAGGGTTCTAGTTCTCATCAACATGTATAGTATAATCACTCATACTGTAGAGCACTGTGAGGGTTCTAGTTCTCATCAACATGTATAGTATAATCACTCATACTGTACAGTACTGTGAGGGTTCTAGTTCTCATCAACATCTATAGTATAATCACTCATACTGTACATTTACATTTACATTACATTTAAGTCATTTAGCAGACGCTCTTATCCAGAGCGACTTACAAATTGGTGCATACACCTTATGACAACCAGTGGAACAGCCACTTGCATCTAAATCTTGTTGGGGGAGAAGGGGGGTGAGAAGGATTACTTACCCTTACTTACCCTATCCTAGGTATTCCTTGAAGAGGTGGGGTTTCAGGTGTCTCCGGAAGGTGGTGATTGACTCCGCTGTCCTGGCGTCGTGAGGGAGTTTGTTCCACCATTGGGGGCCAGAGCAGCGAACAGTTTTGACTGGGCTGAGCGGGAACTGTACTTCCTCAGTGGTAGGGAGGCGAGCAGGCCAGAGGTGGATGAACGCAGTGCCCTTGTTTGGGTGTAGGGCCTGATCAGAGCCTGGAGGTACTGAGGTGCCGTTCCCCTCACAGCTCCGTAGGCAAGCACCATGGTCTTGTAGCGGATGCGAGCTTCAACTGGAAGCCAGTGGAGAGAGCGGAGGAGCGGGGTGACGTGAGAGAACTTGGGAAGGTTGAACACCAGACGGGCTGCGGCGTTCTGGATGAGTTGTAGGGGTTTAATGGCACAGGCAGGGAGCCCAGCCAACAGCGAGTTGCAGTAATCAAGACGGGAGATGACAAGTGCCTGGATTAGGACCTGCGCCGCTTCCTGTGTGAGGCAGGGTCGTACTCTGCGGATGTTGTAGAGCATGGACCTACAGGAACGGGACACCGCCTTGATGTTAGTTGAGAACGTCAGGGTGTTGTCCAGGATCACGCCAAGGTTCTTAGCGCTCTGGGAGGAGGACACAATGGAGTTGTCAACCGTGATGGCGAGATCATGGAACGGGCAGTCCTTCCCCGGGAGGAAGAGGAGCTCCGTCTTGCTGAGGTTCAGCTTGAGGTGGTGATCCGTCATCCACACTGATATGTCTGCCAGACATGCAGAGATGCGATTCGCCACCTGGTCATCAGAAGGGGGAAAGGAGAAGATTAATTGTGTGTCGTCTGCATAGCAATGATAGGAGAGACCATGTGAGGTTATGACAGAGCCAAGTGACTTGGTGTATAGCGAGAATAAGAGAGGGCCTAGAACAGAGCCCTGGGGGACACCAGTGGTGAGAGCGCGTGGTGAGGAGACAGATTCTCGCCACGCCACCTGGTAGGAGCGACCTGTCAGGTAGGACGCAACCAAGCGTGGGCCGCGCCGGAGATGCCCAACTCGGAGAGGGTGGAGAGGAGGATCTGATGGTTCACAGTATCGAAGGCAGCCGATAGGTCTAGAAGGATGAGAGCAGAGGAGAGAGAGTTAGCTTTAGCAGTGCGGAGCGCCTCCGTGATACAGAGAAGAGCAGTCTCAGTTGAATGACTAGTCTTGAAACCTGACTGATTTGGATCAAGAAGGTCATTCTGAGAGAGATAGCGGTAGAGCTGGCCAAGGACGGCACGCTCAAGAGTTTTGGAGAGAAAAGAGAGAAGGGATACTGGTCTGGAGTTGTTGACATCGGAGGGATCGAGTGTAGGTTTTTTCAGAAGGGGTGCAACTCTCGCTCTCTTGAAGACGGGAGGGACGTAGCCAGCGGTCAGGGATGAGTTGATGAGCGAGGTGAGGTAAGGGAGAAGGTCTCCGGAAATGGTCTGGAGAAGAGAGGAGGGGATAGGGTCAAGCGGGCAGGTTGTTGGGCGGCCGGCCGTCACAAGACGCGAGATTTCATCTGGGAGAGAGGGGAGAAAGAGGTCAGAGCATAGGGTAGGGCAGTGTGAGCAGAACCAGCGGTGTCGTTTGACTTAGCAAACGAGGATCGGATGTCATCGACCTTCTTTTCAAAATGGTTGACGAAGTCATCTGCAGAGAGGGAGGAGGGGGGGGGGATTCAGGAGGGAGGAGAAGGTGGCAAAGAGCTTCCTAGGGTTAGAGGCAGATGCTTGGAATTTAGAATGGTAGAAAGTGGCTTTAGCAGCAGAGACAGAGGAGGAAAATGTAGAGAGGAGGGAGTGAAAGGATGCCAGGTCCGCAGGGAGGCGAGTTTTCCTCCATTTCCGCTCGGCTGCCCGGAGCCCTGTTCTGTGAGCTCGCAATGAGTCGTCGAGCCACGGAGCGGGAGGGGAGGACCGAGCCGGCCTGGAGGATAGGGGACATAGAGAGTCAAAGGATGCAGTAAGGGAGGAGAGGAGGGTTGAGGAGGCAGAATCAGGAGATAGGTTGGAGAAAGTTTGAGCAGAGGGAAGAGATGATAGGATGGAAGAGGAGAGAGTAGCGGGGGAGAGAGAGCGAAGGTTGGGACGGCGCGATACCATCCGAGTAGGGGCAGTGTGGGAAGTGTTGGATGAGAGCGAGAGGGAAAAGGATACAAGGTAGTGGTCGGAGACTTGGAGGGAGTTGCAATGAGGTTAGTGGAAGAACAGCATCTAGTAAAGATGAGGTCAAGCGTATTGCCTGCCTTGTGAGTAGGGGGGAAGGTGAGAGGGTGAGGTCAAAGAGGAGAGGAGTGGAAAGAAGGAGGCAGAGAGGAATGAGTCAAAGGTAGACGTGGGGAGGTTAAAGTCGCCCAGAACTGTGAGAGGTGAGCCGTCCTCAGGAAAGGAGCTTATCAAGGCATCAAGCTCATTGATGAACTCTCCGAGGGAACCTGGAGGGCGATAAATGATAAGGATGTTAAGCTTGAAAGGGCTGGTAACTGTGACAGCATGGAATTCAAAGGAGGCAATAGACAGATGGGTAAGGGAGAAAGAGAGAAAGACCACTTGGGAGAGATGAGGATCCCGGTGCCACCACCCCGCTGACCAGAAGCTCTCGGGGTGTGCGAGAACACGTGGGCGGACGAGGAGAGAGCAGTAGGAGTAGCAGTGTTATCTGTGGTGATCCATGTTTCCGTCAGTGCCAAGAAGTCAAGGGACTGGAGGGAGGCATAGGCTGAGATGAACTCTGCCTTGTTGGCCGCAGATCGGCAGTTCCAGAGGCTACCGGAGACCTGGAACTCCACGTGGGTCGTACGCGCTGGGACCACCAGATTAGGGTGGTCGCGGCCACGCGGTGTGGAGCGTTTGTATGGTCTGTGCAGAGAGGAGAGAACAGGGATAGCCAGACACATAGTTGACAGGCTACAGAAAAGGCTACGCTAATGCAAGGAAATTGGAATGACAAGTGGACTACACGTCTCGAATGTTCAGAAAGTTAAGCTTACGTAGCAAGAATCTTATTGACTAAAATGATTAAAATGATACAGTACTGCTAAAGTAGGCTAGCTGGCAGTAGCTGCGTTGTTGGCACTACACTAATCAAGTCGTTCCGTTGAGTGTAATAATTTCTACAGTGCTGCTATTCGGGGGCTAGCTGGCTAGCTAGCAGTGTTGTTTACGTTACGTTGAGTTAAAAGAACGACAATAGCTTGCTAGCTAACCTAGGAAATCGGTCTAGACTACACAATTATCTTTGAAACAAAGACGGCTATGTAGCTAGCTATGTAGCTAGCTACGATCAAACAAATCAAACCGTTGTACTGTAATGAAATGAAAATGTGATACTCCCTGACCGGTGATTGAATTCGAATCAGTAGACGTGTGGTGACGTTGGCTAGCTGTTAGCTGTTAGCTGTTGGCTAGCTAGCAGAGTCTCCTACGTTAAGGACGACAAATAGCTGGCTAGCGAACCTCAGTGAATTAAGATAATCACTCCAAGGCTACACACACTAAACTACACAATTATCTTGGAAACAAAGACAGCTATGTAGCTAGCTAACACTGAACTAATCAAGTCGTACAGTTGAGTGAATAGCACTACAGTGATGCTAATCTGTGTGCGTTAGCTAGCGTTGCTAGCTCCTGGGCGAATAGCAGTGAAGGCTACGTTAGGGCGACGAAATACGAAATACGATAATTATGCAATTATCTCTGATACAAGGACGGCTATGTAGCTAGCTAAGAAGAATTGCTAAGATTAGACAAATCAACCGTTGTACTATAATGAAATGTAATGAAAAAGTTATACAACCTGCAGAGCGAAGTGCGAATGCGAAGTGCGGGAGCACAAAGGCAACGTGACATTCAACAAATTGAAACACTATAAGACTAGTGGCAATTAAACAATAAATGGAACAAATTGTTCAGTGTTCCTCAAGAGTAGGCTCAAAGCCAATGAATGTTCTGTTCCTAACTTAATCTGAACACCTGGTCATGACTGATTAAAGTAAATCTTGTAGCCAGAAGTACCCACAGTACAGTACTGTGAGGGTTCTAGTTCTCATCAACATGTATAGTATAATCACTCATACTGTACAGTACTGTGAGGGTTCTAGTTCTCATCAACATCTATAGTATAATCACTCATACTGTACAGTACTGTGAGGGTTCTAGTTCTCATCAACATGTATAGTATAATCACTCATACTGTACAGTACTGTGAGGGTTCTAGTTCTCATCAACATGTATAGTATAATCACTCATACTGTAGAGCACTTTGAGGATTCTAGTTCTCATCAACATGTATAGTATAATCACTCATACTGTACAGTACTGTGAGGGTTCTAGTTATCATCAACATCTATAGTATAATCAGTCATACTGTAGAGCACTGTTAGGGTTCTTGTTCTCATCAACATGTATAGTATAATCAGTCATACTGTAGAGCACTGTGAGGGTTCTAGTTCTCATCAACATGTATAGTATAATCACTCATACTGTAGAGCACTGTGAGGGTTCTAGTTCTCATCAACATGTATAGTATAATCACTCATACTGTACAGTACTGTGAGGGTTCTAGTTCTCATCAACATCTATAGTATAATCACTCATACTGTACAGTACTGTGAGGGTTCTAGTTCTCATCAACATGTATAGTATAATCACTCATACTGTACAGTACTGTGAGGGTTCTAGTTCTCATCAACATCTATAGTATAATCACTCATACTGTACAGTACTGTGAGGGTTCTAGTTCTCATCAACATGTATAGTATAATCACTCATACTGTACAGTACTGTGAGGGTTCTAGTTCTCATCAACATGTATAGTATAATCACTCATACTGTACAGTACTGTGAGGGTTCTAGTTCTCATCAACATGTATAGTATAATCACTCATACTGTACAGTACTGTGAGGGTTCTAGTTCTCATCAACATGTATAGTATAATCACTCATACTGTACAGTACTGTGAGGGTTCTAGTTCTCATCAACATGTATAGTATAATCACTCATACTGTACAGTACAGTGAGGGTTCTAGTTCTCATCAACATCTATAGTATAATCACTCATAGTGTACAGTACAGTGAGGGTTATAGTTCTCATCAACATGTATAGTATAATCACTCATAGTGTACAGTACAGTGAGGGTTCTAGTTCTCATCAACATGTATAGTATAATCACTCATACTGTACAGTACAGTGAGGGTTCTAGTTCTCATCAACATGTATAGTATAATCACTCATACTGTACAGTACTGTGAGGGTTCTAGTTCTCATCAACATGTATAGTATAATCACTCATACTGTAGAGCACTGTGAGGGTTCTAGTTCTCATCAACATGTATAGTATAATCACTCATACTGTAGAGCACTGTGAGGGTTCTAGTTCTCATCAACATGTATAGTATAATCACTCATACTGTACAGTACTGTGAGGGTTCTAGTTCTCATCAACATGTGTAGTATAATCACTCATACTGTAGAGCACTGTGAGGATTCTAGTTCTCATCAACATGTATAGTAAAATCACTCATACTGTACAGTACTGTGAGGGTTCTAGTTCTCATCAACATGTATAGCATAATCACTCATACTGTACAGTACTGTGAAGGTTCTAGTTCTCATCAACATGTATAGTATAATCACTCATACTGTAGAGCACTGTGAGGGTTCTAGTTCTCATCAACATCTATAGTATAATCACTCATACTGTAGAGCACTGTGAGGATTCTAGTTCTCATCAACATGTATAGTATAATCACTCATACTGTACAGTACTGTGAGGATTCTAGTTCTCATCAACATGTATAGTATAATCACTCATACTGTAGATCACTGTGAGGGTTCTAGTTCTCATCAACATGTGTAGTATAATCACTCATACTGTAGAGCACTGTGAGGATTCTAGTTCTCATCAACTTATATAGTCTAATCACTCATACTGTAGAGCACTGTGAGGATTCTAGTTCTCATCAACATGTATAGTATAATCACTCATACTGTACAGTACTGTGAGGGTTCTAGTTCTCATCAACATGTGTAGTATAATCACTCATACTGTAGAGCACTGTGAGGATTCTAGTTCTCATCAACATGTATAGTAAAATCACTCATACTGTACAGTACTGTGAGGGTTCTAGTTCTCATCAACATGTATAGCATAATCACTCATACTGTACAGTACTGTGAAGGTTCTAGTTCTCATCAACATGTATAGTATAATCACTCATACTGTAGAGCACTGTGAGGGTTCTAGTTCTCATCAACATGTATAGTATAATCACTCATACTGTAGAGCACTGTGAGGATTCTAGTTCTCATCAACATGTATAGTATAATCACTCATACTGTACAGTACTGTGAGGATTCTAGTTCTCATCAACATGTATAGTATAATCACTCATACTGTAGATCACTGTGAGGGTTCTAGTTCTCATCAACATGTGTAGTATAATCACTCATACTGTAGAGCACTGTGAGGATTCTAGTTCTCATCAACTTATATAGTCTAATCACTCATACTGTAGAGCACTGTGAGGATTCTAGTTCTCATCAACATGTATAGTATAATCACTCATACTGTACAGTACTGTGAGGGTTCTAGTTCTCATCAACATGTGTAGTATAATCACTCATACTGTAGAGCACTGTGAGGATTCTAGTTCTCATCAACATGTATAGTATAATCACTCATACTGTACAGTACTGTGAGGGTTCTAGTTCTCATCAACATGTATAGCATAATCACTCATACTGTACAGTACTGTGAAGGTTCTAGTTCTCATCAACATGTATAGTATAATCACTCATACTGTACAGTACTGTGAGGGTTCTAGTTCTCATCAACATGTATAGTATAATCACTCATACTGTACAGTACTGTGAGGGTTCTAGTTCTCATCAACATGTATAGTATAATCACTCATACTGTACAGTACAGTGAGGGTTCTAGTTCTCATCAACATCTATAGTATAATCACTCATAGTGTACAGTACAGTGAGGGTTATAGTTCTCATCAACATGTATAGTATAATCACTCATATAGTGTACAGTACAGTGAGGGTTCTAGTTCTCATCAACATGTATAGTATAATCACTCATACTGTACAGTACAGTGAGGGTTCTAGTTCTCATCAACATGTATAGTATAATCACTCATACTGTACAGTACTGTGAGGGTTCTAGTTCTCATCAACATGTATAGTATAATCACTCATACTGTAGAGCACTGTGAGGGTTCTAGTTCTCATCAACATGTATAGTATAATCACTCATACTGTAGAGCACTGTGAGGGTTCTAGTTCTCATCAACATGTATAGTATAATCACTCATACTGTACAGTACTGTGAGGGTTCTAGTTCTCATCAACATGTGTAGTATAATCACTCATACTGTAGAGCACTGTGAGGATTCTAGTTCTCATCAACATGTATAGTAAAATCACTCATACTGTACACTACTGTGAGGGTTCTAGTTCTCATCAACATGTATAGCATAATCACTCATACTGTACAGTACTGTGAAGGTTCTAGTTCTCATCAACATCTATAGTATAATCACTCATACTGTACAGTACTGTGAGGGTTCTAGTTCTCATCAACATGTATAGTATAATCACTCATACTGTAGAGCACTGTGAGGATTCTAGTTCTCATCAACATGTATAGTATAATCACTCATACTGTACAGTACTGTGAGGATTCTAGTTCTCATCAACATGTATAGTATAATCACTCATACTGTAGATCACTGTGAGGGTTCTAGTTCTCATCAACATGTGTAGTATAATCACTCATACTGTAGAGCACTGTGAGGATTCTAGTTCTCATCAACTTATATAGTCTAATCACTCATACTGTAGAGCACTGTGAGGATTCTAGTTCTCATCAACATGTATAGTATAATCACTCATACTGTACAGTACTGTGAGGGTTCTAGTTCTCATCAACATGTGTAGTATAATCACTCATACTGTAGAGCACTGTGAGGATTCTAGTTCTCATCAACATGTATAGTATAATCACTCATACTGTACAGTACTGTGAGGGTTCTAGTTCTCATCAACATGTATAGTATAATCACTCATACTGTAGAGCACTGTGAGGATTCTAGTTCTCATCAACATGTATAGTAAAATCACTCATACTGTACAGTACTGTGAGGGTTCTAGTTCTCATCAACATGTATAGCATAATCACTCATACTGTACAGTACTGTGAAGGTTCTAGTTCTCATCAACATGTATAGTATAATCACTCATACTGTAGAGCACTGTGAGGGTTCTAGTTCTCATCAACATGTATAGTATAATCACTCATACTGTAGAGCACTGTGAGGATTCTAGTTCTCATCAACATGTATAGTATAATCACTCATACTGTACAGTACTGTGAGGGTTCTAGTTCTCATCAACATGTGTAGTATAATCACTCATACTGTAGAGCACTGTGAGGATTCTAGTTCTCATCAACATGTATAGTATAATCACTCATACTGTACAGTACTGTGAGGATTCTAGTTCTCATCAACATGTATAGTATAATCACTCATACTGTACAGTACTGTGAGGGTTCTAGTTCTCATCAACATGTATAGTATAATCACTCATACTGTAGTCACTGTGAGGGTTCTAGTTCTCATCAACATGTATAGTATAATCACTCATACTGTACAGCACTGTGAGGGTTCTAGTTCTCATCAACATGTATAGTATAATCACTCATACTGTACAGTACTGTGAGGATTCTAGTTCTCATCAACATGTATAGTATAATCACTCATACTGTAGATCACTGTGAGGGTTCTAGTTCTCATCAACATGTGTAGTATAATCACTCATACTGTAGAGCACTGTGAGGATTCTAGTTCTCATCAACATGTATAGTATAATCACTCATACTGTAGAGCACTGTGAGGATTCTAGTTCTCATCAACATGTATAGTATAATCACTCATACTGTACAGTACTGTGAGGATTCTAGTTCTCATCAACATGTATAGTATAATCACTCATACTGTAGATCACTGTGAGGGTTCTAGTTCTCATCAACATGTATAGTATAATCACTCATACTGTACAGTACTGTGAGGATTCTAGTTCTCATCAACATGTATAGTATAATCACTCATACTGTAGATCACTGTGAGGGTTCTAGTTCTCATCAACATGTGTAGTATAATCACTCATACTGTAGAGCACTGTGAGGATTCTAGTTCTCATCAACATGTATAGTATAATCACTCATACTGTAGAGCACTGTGAGGATTCTAGTTCTCATCAACATGTATAGTATAATCACTCATACTGTACAGTACTGTGAGGATTCTAGTTCTCATCAACATGTATAGTATAATCACTCATACTGTAGATCACTGTGAGGGTTCTAGTTCTCATCAACATGTATAGTATAATCACTCATACTGTAGAGCACTGTGAGGATTCTAGTTCTCATCAACATATATAGTATAATCACTCATACTGTAGAGCACTGTGAGGATTCTAGTTCTCATCAACATGTATAGTATAATCACTCATACTGTACAGTACTGTGAGGGTTCTAGTTCTCATCAACATGTGTAGTATAATCACTCATACTGTAGAGCACTGTGAGGATTCTAGTTCTCATCAACATGTATAGTAAAATCACTCATACTGTACACTACTGTGAGGGTTCTAGTTCTCATCAACATGTATAGCATAATCACTCATACTGTACAGTACTGTGAAGGTTCTAGTTCTCATCAACATCTATAGTATAATCACTCATACTGTACAGTACTGTGAGGGTTCTAGTTCTCATCAACATGTATAGTATAATCACTCATACTGTACAGTACTGTGAGGGTTCTAGTTCTCATCAACATCTATAGTATAATCACTCATACTGTACAGTACTGTGAGGGTTCTAGTTCTCATCAACATGTGTAGTATAATCACTCATACTGTAGAGCACTGTGAGGTTCTAGTTCTCATCAACATGTATAGTATAATCACTCATACTGTACAGTACTGTGAGGGTTCTAGTTCTCATCAACATGTATAGTATAATCACTCATACTGTACAGTACTGTGAGGGTTCTAGTTCTCATCAACATGTATAGTATAATCACTCATACTGTACAGTACTGTGAGGGTTCTAGTTCTCATCAACATCTATAGTATAATCAGTCATACTGTAGAGCACTGTGAGGGTTCTAGTTCTCATCAACATGTATAGTATAATCAGTCATACTGTAGAGCACTGTGAGGGTTCTAGTTCTCATCAACATGTATAGTATAATCACTCATACTGTACAGCACTGTGAGGGTTCTAGTTCTCATCAACATGTATAGTATAATCACTCATACTGTACAGTACTGTGAGGGTTCTAGTTCTCATCAACATGTATAGTATAATCACTCATACTGTACAGTACTGTGAGGGTTCTAGTTCTCATCAACATGTGTAGTATAATCACTCATACTGTAGAGCACTGTGAGGGTTCTAGTTCTCATCAACATGTATAGTAAAATCACTCATACTGTACAGTACTGTGAGGGTTCTAGTTCTCATCAACATGTATATAATCACTCATACTGTACAGTACTGTGAAGGTTCTAGTTCTCATCAACATGTATAGTATAATCACTCATACTGTACAGCACTGTGAGGGTTCTAGTTCTCATCAACATGTATAGTATAATCACTCATACTGTACAGCACTGTGAGGTTCTAGTTCTCATCAACATGTATAGTATAATCACTCATACTGTAGATCACTGTGAGGGTTCTAGTTCTCATCAACATGTATAGTATAATCACTCATACTGTAGAGCACTGTGAGGGTTCTAGTTCTCATCAACATGTATAGTATAATCACTCATACTGTAGAGCACTGTGAGGATTCTAGTTCTCATCAACATGTATAGTATAATCACTCATACTGTACAGTACTGTGAGGGTTCTAGTTCTCATCAACATGTGTAGTATAATCACTCATACTGTAGAGCACTGTGAGGATTCTAGTTCTCATCAACATGTATAGTATAATCACTCATACTGTACAGTACTGTGAGGGTTCTAGTTCTCATCAACATGTATAGTATAATCACTCATACTGTACAGTACTGTGAGGGTTCTAGTTCTCATCAACATGTATAGTATAATCACTCATACTGTACAGTACTGTGAGGGTTCTAGTTCTCATCAACATGTATAGTATAATCACTCATACTGTACAGTACTGTGAAGGTTCTAGTTCTCATTAACATGTATAGTATAATCACTCATACTGTAGAGCACTGTGAGGGTTCTAGTTCTCATCAACATGTATAGTATAATCACTCATACTGTAGAGCACTGTGAGGATTCTAGTTCTCATCAACATGTATAGTATAATCACTCATACTGTACAGTACTGTGAGGATTCTAGTTCTCATCAACATGTATAGTATAATCACTCATACTGTAGATCACTGTGAGGGTTCTAGTTCTCATCAACATGTGTAGTATAATCACTCATACTGTAGAGCACTGTGAGGATTCTAGTTCTCATCAACATGTATTATATAGTCTAATCACTCATACTGTAGAGCACTGTGAGGGATTCTAGTTCTCATCAACATGTATAGTATAATCACTCATACTGTACAGTACTGTGAGGGTTCTAGTTCTCATCAACATGTATAGTATAATCACTCATACTGTACAGCACTGTGAGGATTCTAGTTCTCATCAACATGTATAGTATAATCACTCATACTGTACAGTACTGTGAGGGTTCTAGTTCTCATCAACATGTGTAGTATAATCACTCATACTGTAGAGCACTGTGAGGATTCTAGTTCTCATCAACATGTATAGTAAAATCACTCATACTGTACAGTACTGTGAGGGTTCTAGTTCTCATCAACATGTATAGCATAATCACTCATACTGTACAGTACTGTGAAGGTTCTAGTTCTCATCAACATGTATAGTATAATCACTCATACTGTAGAGCACTGTGAGGGTTCTAGTTCTCATCAACATGTATAGTATAATCACTCATACTGTAGAGCACTGTGAGGATTCTAGTTCTCATCAACATGTATAGTATAATCACTCATACTGTACAGTACTGTGAGGATTCTAGTTCTCATCAACATGTATAGTATAATCACTCATACTGTAGATCACTGTGAGGGTTCTAGTTCTCATCAACATGTGTAGTATAATCACTCATACTGTAGAGCACTGTGAGGATTCTAGTTCTCATCAACTTATATAGTCTAATCACTCATACTGTAGAGCACTGTGAGGATTCTAGTTCTCATCAACATGTATAGTATAATCACTCATACTGTACAGTACTGTGAGGGTTCTAGTTCTCATCAACATGTGTAGTATAATCACTCATACTGTAGAGCACTGTGAGGATTCTAGTTCTCATCAACATGTATAGTATAATCACTCATACTGTACAGTACTGTGAGGGTTCTAGTTCTCATCAACATGTATAGCATAATCACTCATACTGTACAGTACTGTGAAGGTTCTAGTTCTCATCAACATGTATAGTATAATCACTCATACTGTACAGTACTGTGAGGGTTCTAGTTCTCATCAACATGTATAGTATAATCACTCATACTGTACAGTACTGTGAGGGTTCTAGTTCTCATCAACATGTATAGTATAATCACTCATACTGTAGAGCACTGTGAGGTTCTAGTTCTCATCAACATGTATAGTATAATCACTCATACTGTACAGTACTGTGAGGGTTCTAGTTCTCATCAACATGTATAGTATAATCACTCATACTGTACAGTACTGTGAGGGTTCTAGTTCTCATCAACATGTATAGTATAATCACTCATACTGTACAGATCACTGTGAGGGTTCTAGTTCTCATCAACATGTATAGTATAATCACTCATACTGTAGAGCACTGTGAGGATTCTAGTTCTCATCAACTTATATAGTCTAATCACTCATACTGTAGAGCACTGTGAGGTTCTAGTTCTCATCAACATATATAGTATAATCACTCATACTATACAGCACTGTGAGGGTTCTAGTTCTCATCAACATGTATAGTATAATCACTCATACTGTACAGTACTGTGAGGGTTCTAGTTCTCATCAACATGTATACTATAATCACTCATACTGTACAGTACTGTGAGGGTTCTAGTTCTCATCAACATGTATAGTATAATCACTCATACTGTACAGTACTGTGAGGGTTCTAGTTCTCATCAACATGTATAGTATAATCACTCATACTGTAGAGTACTGTGAGGGTTCTAGTTCTCATCAACATGTATAGTATAATCACTCATACTGTACAGTACTGTGAGGGTTCTAGTTCTCATCAACATGTATAGTATAATCACTCATACTGTACAGTACTGTGAGGGTTCTAGTTCTCATCAACATGTATAGTATAATCACTCATACTGTACAGTACTGTGAGGGTTCTAGTTCTCATCAACATGTATAGTATAATCACTCATACTGTACAGATCACTGTGAGGGTTCTAGTTCTCATCAACATGTATAGTATAATCACTCATACTGTAGAGCACTGTGAGGGTTCTAGTTCTCATCAACATGTATAGTATAATCACTCATACTGTAGAGCACTGTGAGGTTCTAGTTCTCATCAACATGTATAGTATAATCACTCATACTGTACAGTACTGTGAGGGTTCTAGTTCTCATCAACATGTATAGTATAATCACTCATACTGTACAGTACTGTGAGGGTTCTAGTTCTCATCAACATGTATAGTATAATCACTCATACTGTACAGTACTGTGAGGGTTCTAGTTCTCATCAACATGTATAGTATAATCACTCATACTGTACAGTACTGTGAGGGTTCTAGTTCTCATCAACATGTATAGTATAATCACTCATACTGTACAGTACTGTGAGGGTTCTAGTTCTCATCAACAGAGTATAATCACTCATACTGTAGAGCACTGTGAGGGTTCTAGTTCTCATCAACATGTATAGTATAATCACTCATACTGTACAGTACTGTGAGGGTTCTAGTTCTCATCAACATGTATAGTATAATCACTCATACTGTACAGTACTGTGAGGTTCTAGTTCTCATCAACATGTATAGTATAATCACTCATACTGTAGATCACTGTGAGGGTTCTAGTTCTCATCAACATGTATAGTATAATCACTCATACTGTAGAGCACTGTGAGGATTCTAGTTCTCATCAACATGTATAGTATAATCACTCATACTGTACAGCACTGTGAGGATTCTAGTTCTCATCAACATGTATAGTATAATCACTCATACTGTAGAGTACTGTGAGGGTTCTAGTTCTCATCAACATGTGTAGTATAATCACTCATACTGTACAGTACTGTGAGGGTTCTAGTTCTCATCAACATGTGTAGTATAATCACTCATACTGTAGAGTACTGTGAGGGTTCTAGTTCTCATCAACATGTATAGTATAATCACTCATACTGTCCAGTACTGTGAGGGTTCTAGTTCTCATCAACATGTGTAGTATAATCACTCATACTGTAGAGTACTGTGAGGGTTCTAGTTCTCATCAACATGTATAGTATAATCACTCATACTGTACAGTACTGTGAGGGTTCTAGTTCTCATCAACATGTATAGTATAATCACTCATACTGTAGAGTACTGTGAGGGTTCTAGTTCTCATCAACATGTATAGTATAATCACTCATACTGTACAGTACTGTGAGGGATTCTAGTTCTCATCAACATGTATAGTATAATCACTCATACTGTAGATCACTGTGAGGGTTCTAGTTCTCATCAACATGTATAGTATAATCACTCATACTGTACAGCACTGTGAGGGTTCTAGTTCTCATCAACATGTATAGTATAATCACTCATACTGTAGAGCACTGTGAGGATTCTAGTTCTCATCAACATGTATATATAATCACTCATACTGTACAGTACTGTGAGGGTTCTAGTTCTCATCAACATGTATAGTATAATCACTCATACTGTACAGTACTGTGAGGGTTCTAGTTCTCATCAACATGTATAGTATAATCACTCATACTGTACAGTACTGTGAGGGTTCTAGTTCTCATCAACATGTATAGTATAATCACTCATACTGTACAGTACTGTGAGGGTTCTAGTTCTCATCAACATGTATAATATAATCACTCATACTGTACAGTACTGTGAGGGTTCTAGTTCTCATCAACATCTATAGTATAATCAGTCATACTGTAGAGCACTGTTAGGGTTCTTGTTCTCATCAACATGTATAGTATAATCAGTCATACTGTAGAGCACTGTGAGGGTTCTAGTTCTCATCAACATGTATAGTATAATCACTCATACTGTAGAGCACTGTGAGGGTTCTAGTTCTCATCAACATGTATAGTCTAATCACTCATACTGTAGAGCACTGTGAGGATTCTAGTTCTCATCAACATGTATAGTATAATCACTCATACTGTACAGTACTGTGAGGGTTCTAGTTCTCATCAACATGTATAGTATAATCACTCATACTGTACAGTACTGTGAGGGTTCTAGTTCTCATCAACATGTATAGTATATCACTCATACTGTACAGTACTGTGAGGGTTCTAGTTCTCATCAACATGTATAGCATACTCACTCACACTGTACAGCACTGTGAGGGTTCTAGTTCTCATCAAAATGTATAGTATAATCACTCATACTGTACAGTACTGTGAGGGTTCTAGTTCTCATCAACATGTATAGTATAATCACTCATACTGTACAGTACTGTGAGGGTTCTAGTTCTCATCAACATGTATAGTATAATCACTCATACTGTACAGTACTGTGAGGATTCTAGTTCTCATCAACATGTATAGTATAATCACTCATACTGTAGATCACTGTGAGGGTTCTAGTTCTCATCAACATGTGTAGTATAATCACTCATACTGTAGAGCACTGTGAGGATTCTAGTTCTCATCAACTTATATAGTCTAATCACTCATACTGTAGAGCACTGTGAGGATTCTAGTTCTCATCAACATGTATAGTATAATCACTCATACTGTACAGTACTGTGAGGGTTCTAGTTCTCATCAACATGTATAGTATAATCACTCATACTGTACAGTACTGTGAGGGTTCTAGTTCTCATCAACATCTATAGTATAATCACTCATACTGTACAGTACTGTGAGGGTTCTAGTTCTCATCAACATGTATAATCACTCATACTGTACTGTGAATTCTAGTTCTCATCAACATGTATAGTAAAATCACTCATACTGTACAGTACTGTGAGGGTTCTAGTTCTCATCAACATGTATAGCATAATCACTCATACTGTACAGTACTGTGAAGGTTCTAGTTCTCATCAACATGTATAGTATAATCACTCATACTGTAGAGCACTGTGAGGGTTCTAGTTCTCATCAACATGTATAGTATAATCACTCATACTGGACAGTACTGTGAGGGTTCTAGTTCTCATCAACATGTGTAGTATAATCACTCATACTGTAGAGCACTGTGAGGATTCTAGTTCTCATCAACATGTATAGCATAATCACTCATACTGTACAGTACTGTGAAGGTTCTAGTTCTCATCAACATGTATAGTATAATCACTCATACTGTACAGTACTGTGAGGATTCTAGTTCTCATCAACATGTATAGTATAATCACTCATACTGTAGATCACTGTGAGGGTTCTAGTTCTCATCAACATGGTATAATCACTCATACTGTAGAGCACTGTGAGGATTCTAGTTCTCATCAACATGTATAGTATAATCACTCATACTGTAGAGCACTGTGAGGATTCTAGTTCTCATCAACATGTATATAGTATAATCACTCATACTGTAGAGCACTGTGAGGATTCTAGTTCTCATCAACATGTATAGTATAATCACTCATACTGTACAGTACTGTGAGGGTTCTAGTTCTCATCAACATGTGTAGTATAATCACTCATACTGTAGAGCACTGTGAGGATTCTAGTTCTCATCAACATGTATAGTATAATCACTCATACTGTACAGTACTGTGAGGGTTCTAGTTCTCATCAACATGTATAGTATAATCACTCATACTGTAGAGCACTGTGAGGATTCTAGTTCTCATCAACATGTATAGTAAAATCACTCATACTGTACAGTACTGTGAGGGTTCTAGTTCTCATCAACATGTATAGCATAATCACTCATACTGTACAGTACTGTGAAGGTTCTAGTTCTCATCAACATGTATAGTATAATCACTCATACTGTACAGTACTGTGAGGATTCTAGTTCTCATCAACATGTATAGTATAATCACTCATACTGTACAGATCACTGTGAGGGTTCTAGTTCTCATCAACATGTGTAGTATAATCACTCATACTGTAGAGCACTGTGAGGGTTCTAGTTCTCATCAACATGTGTAGTATAATCACTCATACTGTAGAGCACTGTGAGGATTCTAGTTCTCATCAACATGTATATATAATCAACTCATACTGTACAGTACTGTGAAGGTTCTAGTTCTCATCAACATGTATAGTATAATCACTCATACTGTACAGTACTGTGAGGGTTCTAGTTCTCATCAACATGTATAGTATAATCACTCATACTGTACAGTACTGTGAGGGTTCTAGTTCTCATCAACATGTATAGTATAATCACTCATACTGTACAGTACTGTGAGGGTTCTAGTTATCATCAACATCTATAGTATAATCAGTCATACTGTACAGCACTGTGAGGGTTCTAGTTCTCATCAACATGTATAGTATAATCAGTCATACTGTAGAGCACTGTGAGGGTTCTAGTTCTCATCAACATGTATAGTATAATCACTCATACTGTAGAGCACTGTGAGGGTTCTAGTTCTCATCAACATGTATAGTATAATCACTCATACTGTACAGTACTGTGAGGGTTCTAGTTCTCATCAACATGTATAGTATAATCACTCATACTGTA
This sequence comes from Oncorhynchus keta, assembly GCF_023373465.1. Lineage (NCBI taxonomy): Eukaryota > Metazoa > Chordata > Actinopteri > Salmoniformes > Salmonidae > Oncorhynchus > Oncorhynchus keta. Next base: position 41,577,280 of record NC_068438.1, read on the forward strand.
CAGTACTGTGAGGGTTCTAGTTCTCATCAACATGTACAATATAATCACTCATACTGTTCAGTACTGTGAGGCTTCTAGTTCTCATCAACATGTATAATATAATCACTAATACTCTACAGTACTGTGAGGGTTCTAGTTCTCATCAACATGTATAGTATAATTACTCATACTGTACAGCACTGTGAGGGTTCTAGTTCTCATCAACATGTATAGTATAATCACTCATACTGTACAGTACTGTGAGGGTTCTAGTTCTCATCAACATGTATAGTATAATCACTCATACTGTACAGTACTGTGAGGGTTCTAGTTCTCATCAACATGTATAGTATAATCACTCATACTGTACAGTACTGTGAGGGTTCTAGTTCTCATCAACATGTATAGTATAATCACTCATACTGTAGATCACTGTGAGGGTTCTAGTTCTCATCAACATGTATAGTATAATCACTCATACTGTAGAGCACTGTGAGGATTCTAGTTCTCATCAACATATATAGTCTAATCACTCATACTGTAGAGCACTGTGAGGATTCTAGTTCTCATCAACATGTATAGTATAATCACTCATACTGTACAGTACTGTGAGGGTTCTAGTTCTCATCAACATGTGTAGTATAATCACTCATACTGTAGAGCACTGTGAGGATTCTAGTTCTCATCAACATGTATAGTATAATCACTCATACTGTACAGTACTGTGAGGGTTCTAGTTCTCATCAACATGTGTAGTATAATCACTCATACTGTAGAGCACTGTGAGGATTCTAGTTCTCATCAACATGTATAGTAAAATCACTCATACTGTACAGTACTGTGAGGGTTCTAGTTCTCATCAACATGTATAATATAATCACTCATACTGTACAGTACTGTGAAGGTTCTAGTTCTCATCAACATGTATAGTATAATCACTCATACTGTACAGTACTGTGAGGGTTCTAGTTCTCATCAACATGTATAGTATAATCACTCATACTGTAGATCACTGTGAGGGTTCTAGTTCTCATCAACATGTATAGTATAATCACTCATACTGTAGAGCACTGTGAGGATTCTAGTTCTCATCAACATGTATAGTATAATCACTCATACTGTAGAGCACTGTGAGGGTTCTAGTTCTCATCAACATGTATAGTATAATCACTCATACTGTACAGTACTGTGAGGGTTCTAGTTCTCATCAACATGTATAGTATAATCACTCATACTGTACAGTACTGTGAGGGTTCTAGTTCTCATCAACATGTATAGTATAATCACTCATACTGTACAGTACTGTGAGGGTTCTAGTTCTCATCAACATCTATAGTATAATCACTCATACTGTACAGTACTGTGAGGGTTCTAGTTCTCATCAACATATATAGTATAATCACTCATACTGTAGAGCACTGTGAGGGTTCTAGTTCTCATCAACATGTATAGTATAATCACTCATACTGTACAGTACTGTGAGGGTTCTAGTTCTCATCAACATGTATAGTATAATCACTCATACTGTACAGTACTGTGAAGGTTCTAGTTCTCATCAACATGTATAGTATAATCACTCATACTGTAGAGCACTGTGAGGGTTCTAGTTCTCATCAACATGTATAGTATAATCACTCATACTGTACAGCACTGTGAGGATTCTAGTTCTCATCAACATGTATAGTATAATCACTCATACTGTACAGTACTGTGAGGGTTCTAGTTCTCATCAACATGTATAGTATAATCACTCATACTGTAGAGCACTGTGAGGTTCTAGTTCTCATCAACATGTATAGTATAATCACTCATACTGTACAGTACTGTGAGGGTTCTAGTTCTCATCAACATGTATAGTATAATCACTCATACTGTACAGCACTGTGAGGTTCTAGTTCTCATCAACATGTATAGTAAAATCACTCATACTGTACAGTACTGTGAGGGTTCTAGTTCTCATCAACATCTATAGTATAATCACTCATACTGTACAGTACTGTGAAGGTTCTAGTTCTCATCAACATGTATAGTATAATCACTCATACTGTACAGTACTGTGAGGATTCTAGTTCTCATCAACATGTATAGTATAATCACTCATACTGTAGAGCACTGTGAGGATTCTAGTTCTCATCAACTTATATAGTCTAATCACTCATACTGTAGAGCACTGTGAGGGTTCTAGTTCTCATCAACATGTGTAGTATAATCACTCATACTGTAGAGCACTGTGAGGATTCTAGTTCTCATCAACTTATATAGTCTAATCACTCATACTGTACAGTACTGTGAGGTTCTAGTTCTCATCAACATGTATAGTATAATCACTCATACTGTACAGTACTGTGAGGGTTCTAGTTCTCATCAACATGTATAGTATAATCACTCATACTGTACAGTACTGTGAGGGTTCTAGTTCTCATCAACATGTATAGTATAATCACTCATACTGTACAGTACTGTGAGGGTTCTAGTTATCATCAACATCTATAGTATAATCAGTCATACTGTAGAGCACTGTTAGGGTTCTTGTTCTCATCAACATGTATAGTATAATCAGTCATACTGTAGAGCACTGTGAGGGTTCTAGTTCTCATCAACATGTATAGTATAATCACTCATACTGTAGAGCACTGTGAGGGTTCTAGTTCTCATCAACATGTATAGTATAATCACTCATACTGTACAGTACTGTGAGGGTTCTAGTTCTCATCAACATCTATAGTATAATCACTCATACTGTACAGTACTGTGAGGGTTCTAGTTCTCATCAACATGTATAGTATAATCACTCATACTGTACAGTACTGTGAGGGTTCTAGTTCTCATCAACATGTATAGTATAATCACTCATACTGTACAGTACTGTGAGGGTTCTAGTTCTCATCAACATGTGTAGTATAATCACTCATACTGTAGAGCACTGTGAGGGTTCTAGTTCTCATCAACATGTATAGTAAAATCACTCATACTGTACAGTACTGTGAGGGTTCTAGTTCTCATCAACATGTATAGTATAATCACTCATACTGTACAGTACTGTGAGGTTCTAGTTCTCATCAACATGTATAGTATAATCACTCATACTGTACAGCACTGTGAGGGTTCTAGTTCTCATCAACATGTATAGTATAATCACTCATACTGTAGAGCACTGTGAGGGTTCTAGTTCTCATCAACATGTATAGTATAATCACTCATACTGTACAGTACTGTGAGGGTTCTAGTTCTCATCAACATGTATAGTATAATCACTCATACTGTACAGATCACTGTGAGGGTTCTAGTTCTCATCAACATGTGTAGTATAATCACTCATACTGTACAGCACTGTGAGGGTTCTAGTTCTCATCAACATGTATAGTATAATCACTCATACTGTGCACTGTGGGTTCTAGTTCTCATCAACATGTATAGTATAATCACTCATACTGTACAGTACTGTGAGGGTTCTAGTTCTCATCAACATGTGTAGTATAATCACTCATACTGTAGAGCACTGTGAGGATTCTAGTTCTCATCAACATCTATAGTATAATCACTCATACTGTACAGTACTGTGAGGGTTCTAGTTCTCATCAACATGTGTAGTATAATCACTCATACTGTAGAGCACTGTGAGGGTTCTAGTTCTCATCAACATGTATAGTAAAATCACTCATACTGTACAGTACTGTGAGGGTTCTAGTTCTCATCAACATGTATAGCATAATCACTCATACTGTACAGTACTGTGAAGGTTCTAGTTCTCATCAACATGTATAGTATAATCACTCATACTGTAGAGCACTGTGAGGGTTCTAGTTCTCATCAACATGTATAGTATAATCACTCATACTGTAGATCACTGTGAGGGTTCTAGTTCTCATCAACATGTGTAGTATAATCACTCATACTGTAGAGCACTGTGAGGATTCTAGTTCTCATCAACTTATATAGTCTAATCACTCATACTGTAGAGCACTGTGAGGATTCTAGTTCTCATCAACATGTATAGTATAATCACTCATACTGTACAGTACTGTGAGGGTTCTAGTTCTCATCAACATCTATAGTATAATCACTCATACTGTACAGTACTGTGAGGGTTCTAGTTCTCATCAACATGTATAGTATAATCACTCATACTGTACAGTACTGTGAGGGTTCTAGTTCTCATCAACATCTATAGTATAATCACTCATACTGTACAGTACTGTGAGGGTTCTAGTTCTCATCAACATGTGTAGTATAATCACTCATACTGTAGAGCACTGTGAGGGTTCTAGTTCTCATCAACATGTATAGTAATAATCACTCATACTGTACAGTACTGTGAGGGTTCTAGTTCTCATCAACATGTATAGTATAATCACTCATACTGTACAGTACTGTGAAGGTTCTAGTTCTCATCAACATGTATAGTATAATCACTCATACTGTAGAGCACTGTGAGGGTTCTAGTTCTCATCAACATGTATAGTATAATCACTCATACTGTAGAGCACTGTGAGGATTCTAGTTCTCATCAACATGTATAGTATAATCACTCATACTGTACAGTACTGTGAGGATTCTAGTTCTCATCAACATGTGTAGTATAATCACTCATACTGTAGAGCACTGTGAGGATTCTAGTTCTCATCAACATGTATAGTAAAATCACTCATACTGTACAGTACTGTGAGGGTTCTAGTTCTCATCAACATGTATAGCATAATCACTCATACTGTACAGTACTGTGAAGGTTCTAGTTCTCATCAACATGTATAGTATAATCACTCATACTGTACAGTACTGTGAGGATTCTAGTTCTCATCAACATGTATAGTATAATCACTCATACTGTAGATCACTGTGAGGGTTCTAGTTCTCATCAACATGTGTAGTATAATCACTCATACTGTAGAGCACTGTGAGGATTCTAGTTCTCATCAACATGTGTAGTATAATCACTCATACTGTAGAGCACTGTGAGGATTCTAGTTCTCATCAACATGTATAGCATAATCACTCATACTGTACAGTACTGTGAAGGTTCTAGTTCTCATCAACATGTATAGTATAATCACTCATACTGTACAGTACTGTGAGGGTTCTAGTTCTCATCAACATGTATAGTATAATCACTCATACTGTACAGTACTGTGAGGGTTCTAGTTCTCATCAACATGTATAGTATAATCACTCATACTGTACAGTACTGTGAGGGTTCTAGTTATCATCAACATCTATAGTATAATCAGTCATACTGTAGAGCACTGTTAGGGTTCTTGTTCTCATCAACATGTATAGTATAATCAGTCATACTGTAGAGCACTGTGAGGGTTCTAGTTCTCATCAACATGTATAGTATAATCACTCATACTGTAGAGCACTGTGAGGGTTCTAGTTCTCATCAACATGTATAGTATAATCACTCATACTGTACAGTACTGTGAGGGTTCTAGTTCTCATCAACATCTATAGTATAATCACTCATACTGTACAGTACTGTGAGGGTTCTAGTTCTCATCAACATGTATAGTATAATCACTCATACTGTACAGTACTGTGAGGGTTCTAGTTCTCATCAACATCTATAGTATAATCACTCATACTGTACAGTACTGTGAGGGTTCTAGTTCTCATCAACATGTGTAGTATAATCACTCATACTGTAGAGCACTGTGAGGGTTCTAGTTCTCATCAACATGTATAGTAAAATCACTCATACTGTACAGTACTGTGAGGGTTCTAGTTCTCATCAACATGTATAGCATAATCACTCATACTGTACAGTACTGTGAAGGTTCTAGTTCTCATCAACATGTATAGTATAATCACTCATACTGTACAGTACTGTGAGGATTCTAGTTCTCATCAACATGTATAGTATAATCACTCATACTGTAGATCACTGTGAGGGTTCTAGTTCTCATCAACATGTGTAGTATAATCACTCATACTGTAGAGCACTGTGAGGATTCTAGTTCTCATCAACTTATATAGTCTAATCACTCATACTGTAGAGCACTGTGAGGATTCTAGTTCTCATCAACATGTATAGTATAATCACTCATACTGTACAGTACTGTGAGGGTTCTAGTTCTCATCAACATGTATAGTATAATCACTCATACTGTACAGTACTGTGAGGGTTCTAGTTCTCATCAACATGTATAGTATAATCACTCATACTGTACAGTACTGTGAGGGTTCTAGTTCTCATCAACATGTAGTTCTCATAGTATAATCACTCATACTGTACAGTACTGTGAGTTCTAGTTCTCATCAACATCTATAGTATAATCACTCATACTGTACAGTACTGTGAGGGTTCTAGTTCTCATCAACATGTGTAGTATAATCACTCATACTGTAGAGCACTGTGAGGGTTCTAGTTCTCATCAACATGTATAGTAAAATCACTCATACTGTACAGTACTGTGAGGGTTCTAGTTCTCAACAACATGTATAGCATAATCACTCATACTGTACAGTACTGTGAAGGTTCTAGTTCTCATCAACATGTATAGTATAATCACTCATACTGTACAGTACTGTGAGGATTCTAGTTCTCATCAACATGTATAGTATAATCACTCATACTGTAGATCACTGTGAGGGTTCTAGTTCTCATCAACATGTGTAGTATAATCACTCATACTGTAGAGCACTGTGAGGATTCTAGTTCTCATCAACTTATATAGTCTAATCACTCATACTGTAGAGCACTGTGAGGATTCTAGTTCTCATCAACATGTATAGTATAATCACTCATACTGTACAGTACTGTGAGGTTCTAGTTCTCATCAACATGTATAGTATAATCACTCATACTGTACAGTACTGTGAGGGTTCTAGTTCTCATCAACATGTATAGTATAATCACTCATACTGTAACTGTGAGGGTTCTAGTTCTCATCAACATGTGTAGTATAATCACTCATACTGTAGAGCACTGTGAGGATTCTAGTTCTCATCAACTTATATAGTCTAATCACTCATACTGTAGAGCACTGTGAGGATTCTAGTTCTCATCAACATGTATAGTATAATCACTCATACTGTACAGTACTGTGAGGGTTCTAGTTCTCATCAACATGTGTAGTATAATCACTCATACTGTAGAGCACTGTGAGGATTCTAGTTCTCATCAACATGTATAGTATAATCACTCATACTGTACAGTACTGTGAGGGTTCTAGTTCTCATCAACATCTATAGTATAATCACTCATACTGTACAGTACTGTGAAGGTTCTAGTTCTCATCAACATGTATAGTATAATCACTCATACTGTACAGTACTGTGAGGATTCTAGTTCTCATCAACATGTATAGTATAATCACTCATACTGTAGATCACTGTGAGGGTTCTAGTTCTCATCAACATGTGTAGTATAATCACTCATACTGTAGAGCACTGTGAGGATTCTAGTTCTCATCAACTTATATAGTCTAATCACTCATACTGTAGAGCACTGTGAGGATTCTAGTTCTCATCAACATGTATAGTATAATCACTCATACTGTACAGTACTGTGAGGGTTCTAGTTCTCATCAACATGTGTAGTATAATCACTCATACTGTAGAGCACTGTGAGGATTCTAGTTCTCATCAACATGTATAGTATAATCACTCATACTGTACAGTACTGTGAGGGTTCTAGTTCTCATCAACATGTGTAGTATAATCACTCATACTGTAGAGCACTGTGAGGATTCTAGTTCTCATCAACATGTATAGTAAAATCACTCATACTGTACAGTACTGTGAGGGTTCTAGTTCTCATCAACATGTATAGCATAATCACTCATACTGTACAGTACTGTGAAGGTTCTAGTTCTCATCAACATGTATAGTATAATCACTCATACTGTAGAGCACTGTGAGGGTTCTAGTTCTCATCAACATGTATAGTATAATCAGTCATACTGTAGAGCACTGTGAGGATTCTAGTTCTCATCAACATGTATAGTATAATCACTCATACTGTACAGTACTGTGAGGATTCTAGTTCTCATCAACATGTATAGTATAATCACTCATACTGTAGATCACTGTGAGGGTTCTAGTTCTCATCAACATGTGTAGTATAATCACTCATACTGTAGAGCACTGTGAGGATTCTAGTTCTCATCAACATGTATAGTATAATCACTCATACTGTACAGTACTGTGAGGGTTCTAGTTCTCATCAACATCTATAGTATAATCACTCATACTGTACAGTACTGTGAGGGTTCTAGTTCTCATCAACATGTATAGTATAATCACTCATACTGTACAGTACTGTGAGGGTTCTAGTTCTCATCAACATCTATAGTATAATCACTCATACTGTACAGTACTGTGAGGGTTCTAGTTCTCATCAACTAGTATAATCACTCATACTGTAGAGCACTGTGAGGGTTCTAGTTCTCATCAACATGTATAGTAAAATCACTCATACTGTACAGTACTGTGAGGGTTCTAGTTCTCATCAACATGTATAGCATAATCACTCATACTGTACAGTACTGTGAAGGTTCTAGTTCTCATCAACATGTATAGTATAATCACTCATACTGTAGAGCACTGTGAGGGTTCTAGTTCTCATCAACATGTATAGTATAATCACTCATACTGTAGAGCACTGTGAGGATTCTAGTTCTCATCAACATGTATAGTATAATCACTCATACTGTACAGTACTGTGAGGATTCTAGTTCTCATCAACATGTATAGTATAATCACTCATACTGTAGATCACTGTGAGGGTTCTAGTTCTCATCAACATGTGTAGTATAATCACTCATACTGTAGAGCACTGTGAGGATTCTAGTTCTCATCAACTTATATAGTCTAATCACTCATACTGTAGAGCACTGTGAGGATTCTAGTTCTCATCAACATGTATAGTATAATCACTCATACTGTACAGTACTGTGAGGGTTCTAGTTCTCATCAACATGTTTAGTATAATCACTCATACTGTAGAGCACTGTGAGGATTCTAGTTCTCATCAACATGTATAGTAAAATCACTCATACTGTACAGTACTGTGAGGGTTCTAGTTCTCATCAACATGTATAGCATAATCACTCATACTGTACAGTACTGTGAAGGTTCTAGTTCTCATCAACATGTATAGTATAATCACTCATACTGTAGAGCACTGTGAGGGTTCTAGTTCTCATCAACATGTATAGTATAATCACTCATACTGTAGAGCACTGTGAGGATTCTAGTTCTCATCAACATGTATAGTATAATCACTCATACTGTACAGTACTGTGAGGATTCTAGTTCTCATCAACATGTATAGTATAATCACTCATACTGTAGATCACTGTGAGGGTTCTAGTTCTCATCAACATGTGTAGTATAATCACTCATACTGTAGAGCACTGTGAGGATTCTAGTTCTCATCAACTTATATAGTCTAATCACTCATACTGTAGAGCACTGTGAGGATTCTAGTTCTCATCAACATGTATAGTATAATCACTCATACTGTACAGTACTGTGAGGGTTCTAGTTCTCATCAACATGTGTAGTATAATCACTCATACTGTAGAGCACTGTGAGGATTCTAGTTCTCATCAACATGTATAGTATAATCACTCATACTGTACAGTACTGTGAGGGTTCTAGTTCTCATCAACATGTATAGCATAATCACTCATACTGTACAGTACTGTGAAGGTTCTAGTTCTCATCAACATGTATAGTATAATCACTCATACTGTACAGTACTGTGAGGGTTCTAGTTCTCATCAACATGTATAGTATAATCACTCATACTGTACAGTACTGTGAGGGTTCTAGTTCTCATCAACATGTGTAGTATAATCATTCATACTGTAGAGCACTGTGAGGATTCTAGTTCTCATCAACATGTATAGCATAATCACTCATACTGTACAGTACTGTGAAGGTTCTAGTTCTCATCAACATGTATAGTATAATCACTCATACTGTACAGTACTGTGAGGATTCTAGTTCTCATCAACATGTATAGTATAATCACTCATACTGTAGATCACTGTGAGGGTTCTAGTTCTCATCAACATGTGTAGTATAATCACTCATACTGTAGAGCACTGTGAGGATTCTAGTTCTCATCAACTTATATAGTCTAATCACTCATACTGTAGAGCACTGTGAGGATTCTAGTTCTCATCAACTTATATAGTCTAATCACTCATACTGTAGAGCACTGTGAGGATTCTAGTTCTCATCAACATGTATAGTATAATCACTCATACTGTACAGTACTGTGAGGGTTCTAGTTCTCATCAACATGTGTAGTATAATCACTCATACTGTAGAGCACTGTGAGGATTCTAGTTCTCATCAACATGTATAGTATAATCACTCATACTGTACAGTACTGTGAGGGTTCTAGTTCTCATCAACATGTATAGCATAATCACTCATACTGTACAGTACTGTGAAGGTTCTAGTTCTCATCAACATGTATAGTATAATCACTCATACTGTACAGTACTGTGAGGATTCTAGTTCTCATCAACATGTATAGTATAATCACTCATACTGTAGATCACTGTGAGGGTTCTAGTTCTCATCAACATGTGTAGTATAATCACTCATACTGTAGAGCACTGTGAGGATTCTAGTTCTCATCAACTTATATAGTCTAATCACTCATACTGTAGAGCACTGTGAGGATTCTAGTTCTCATCAACATGTATAGTATAATCACTCATACTGTACAGTACTGTGAGGGTTCTAGTTCTCATCAACATGTATAGTATAATCACTCATACTGTAGAGCACTGTGAGGATTCTAGTTCTCATCAACATGTATAGTATAATCACTCATACTGTACAGTACTGTGAGGGTTCTAGTTCTCATCAACATGTATAGCATAATCACTCATACTGTACAGTACTGTGAAGGTTCTAGTTCTCATCAACATGTATAGTATAATCACTCATACTGTACAGTACTGTGAGGGTTCTAGTTCTCATCAACATGTATAGTATAATCACTCATACTGTACAGTACTGTGAGGGTTCTAGTTCTCATCAACATGTGTAGTATAATCACTCATACTGTAGAGCACTGTGAGGATTCTAGTTCTCATCAACATGTATAGTATAATCACTCATACTGTACAGTACTGTGAGGGTTCTAGTTCTCATCAACATGTGTAGTATAATCACTCATACTGTAGAGCACTGTGAGGATTCTAGTTCTCATCAACATGTATAGTATAATCACTCATACTGTACAGTACTGTGAGGGTTCTAGTTCTCATCAACATGTGTAGTATAATCACTCATACTGTAGAGCACTGTGAGGATTCTAGTTCTCATCAACATGTATAGTAAAATCACTCATACTGTACAGTACTGTGAGGGTTCTAGTTCTCATCAACATGTATAGTATAATCACTCATACTGTACAGTACTGTGAAGGTTCTAGTTCTCATCAACATGTATAGTATAATCACTCATACTGTACAGTACTGTGAGGATTCTAGTTCTCATCAACATGTATAGTATAATCACTCATACTGTAGATCACTGTGAGGGTTCTAGTTCTCATCAACATGTATAGTATAATCACTCATACTGTAGAGCACTGTGAGGATTCTAGTTCTCATCAACTTATATAGTCTAATCACTCATACTGTAGAGCACTGTGAGGATTCTAGTTCTCATCAACATGTATAGTATAATCACTCATACTGTACAGTACTGTGAGGGTTCTAGTTCTCATCAACATGTGTAGTATAATCACTCATACTGTAGAGCACTGTGAGGATTCTAGTTCTCATCAACATGTATAGTATAATCACTCATACTGTACAGTACTGTGAAGGTTCTAGTTCTCATCAACATGTATAGTATAATCACTCATACTGTACAGTACTGTGAGGATTCTAGTTCTCATCAACTTATATAGTCTAATCACTCATACTGTAGAGCACTGTGAGGATTCTAGTTCTCATCAACATGTATAGTAAAATCACTCATACTGTACAGTACTGTGAGGGTTCTAGTCCTCATCAACATGTGTAGTATAATCACTCATACTGTAGAGCACTGTGAGGATTCTAGTTCTCATCAACATGTATAGTATAATCACTCATACTGTACAGTACTGTGAGGGTTCTAGTTCTCATCAACATGTATAGCATAATCACTCATACTGTACAGTACTGTGAAGGTTCTAGTTCTCATCAACATGTATAGTATAATCACTCATACTGTACAGTAGTGTGAGGGTTCTAGTTCTCATCAACATGTATAGTATAATCACTCATACTGTACAGTACTGTGAGGGTTCTAGTTCTCATCAACATGTATAGTATAATCACTCATACTGTACAGTACTGTGAGGGTTCTAGTTCTCATCAACATCTATAGTATAATCACTCATAGTGTACAGTACAGTGAGGGTTATAGTTCTCATCAACATGTATAGTATAATCACTCATAGTGTACAGTACAGTGAGGGTTCTAGTTCTCATCAACATGTATAGTATAATCACTCATACTGTACAGTACAGTGAGGGTTCTAGTTCTCATCAACATGTATAGTATAATCACTCATACTGTACAGTACTGTGAGGGTTCTAGTTCTCATAAACATGTATAGTATAATCACTCATACTGTAGAGCACTGTGAGGGTTCTAGTTCTCATCAACATGTATAGTATAATCACTCATACTGTAGAGCACTGTGAGGGTTCTAGTTCTCATCAACATGTATAGTATAATCACTCATACTGTACAGTACTGTGAGGGTTCTAGTTCTCATCAACATGTATAGTATAATCACTCATACTGTACAGTACTGTGAGGGTTCTAGTTCCCATCAACATGTATAGTATAATCACTCATACTGTAGAGCACTGTGAGGGTTCTAGTTCTCATCAACATGTATAGTATAATCACTCATACTGTAGAGCACTGTGAGGATTCTAGTTCTCATCAACATGTATAGTATAATCACTCATACTGTACAGTACTGTGAGGATTCTAGTTCTCATCAACATGTATAGTATAATCACTCATACTGTAGATCACTGTGAGGGTTCTAGTTCTCATCAACATGTGTAGTATAATCACTCATACTGTAGAGCACTGTGAGGATTCTAGTTCTCATCAACATATATAGTCTAATCACTCATACTGTAGAGCACTGTGAGGATTCTAGTTCTCATCAACATGTATAGTATAATCACTCATACTGTACAGTACTGTGAGGGTTCTAGTTCTCATCAACATGTGTAGTATAATCACTCATACTGTAGAGCACTGTGAGGATTCTAGTTCTCATCAACATGTATAGTAAAATCACTCATACTGTACAGTACTGTGAGGGTTCTAGTTCTCATCAACATGTGTAGTATAATCACTCATACTGTAGAGCACTGTGAGGATTATAGTTCTCATCAACATGTATAGTAAAATCACTCATACTGTACAGTACTGTGAGGGTTCTAGTTCTCATCAACATGTATAGCATAATCACTCATACTGTACAGTACTGTGAAGGTTCTAGTTCTCATCAACATGTATAGTATAATCACTCATACTGTAGAGCACTGTGAGGGTTCTAGTTCTCATCAACATGTATAGTATAATCACTCATACTGTAGAGCACTGTGAGGATTCTAGTTCTCATCAACATGTATAGTATAATCACTCATACTGTACAGTACTGTGAGGATTCTAGTTCTCATCAACATGTATAGTATAATCACTCATACTGTACAGTACTGTGAGGGTTCTAGTTCTCATCAACATGTGTAGTATAATCACTCATACTGTAGAGCACTGTGAGGGTTCTAGTTCTCATCAACATGTATAGCATAATCACTCATACTGTACAGTACTGTGAGGATTCTAGTTCTCATCAACATGTATAGTATAATCACTCATACTGTAGATCACTGTGAGGGTTCTAGTTCTCATCAACATGTGTAGTATAATCACTCATACTGTAGAGCACTGTGAGGATTCTAGTTCTCATCAACTTATATAGTCTAATCACTCATACTGTAGAGCACTGTGAGGATTCTAGTTCTCATCAACATGTATAGTATAATCACTCATACTGTACAGTACTGTGAGGGTTCTAGTTCCCATCAACATGTATAGTATAATCACTCATACTGTAGAGCACTGTGAGGGTTCTAGTTCTCATCAACATGTATAGTATAATCACTCATACTGTAGAGCACTGTGAGGATTCTAGTTCTCATCAACATGTATAGTATAATCACTCATACTGTACAGTACTGTGAGGATTCTAGTTCTCATCAACATGTATAGTATAATCACTCATACTGTAGAGCACTGTGAGGGTTCTAGTTCTCATCAACATGTATAGTATAATCACTCATACTGTAGAGCACTGTGAGGGTTCTAGTTCTCATCAACATGTATAGTATAATCACTCATACTGTACAGTACTGTGAGGGTTCTAGTTCTCATCAACATGTATAGTATAATCACTCATACTGTACAGTACTGTGAGGGTTCTAGTTCCCATCAACATGTATAGTATAATCACTCATACTGTAGAGCACTGTGAGGGTTCTAGTTCTCATCAACATGTATAGTATAATCACTCATACTGTAGAGCACTGTGAGGATTCTAGTTCTCATCAACATGTATAGTATAATCACTCATACTGTACAGTACTGTGAGGATTCTAGTTCTCATCAACATGTATAGTATAATCACTCATACTGTAGATCACTGTGAGGGTTCTAGTTCTCATCAACATGTGTAGTATAATCACTCATACTGTAGAGCACTGTGAGGATTCTAGTTCTCATCAACTTATATAGTCTAATCACTCATACTGTAGAGCACTGTGAGGATTCTAGTTCTCATCAACATGTATAGTATAATCACTCATACTGTACAGTACTGTGAGGGTTCTAGTTCTCATCAACATGTGTAGTATAATCACTCATACTGTAGAGCACTGTGAGGATTCTAGTTCTCATCAACATGTATAGTAAAATCACTCATACTGTACAGTACTGTGAGGGTTCTAGTTCTCATCAACATGTGTAGTATAATCACTCATACTGTAGAGCACTGTGAGGATTATAGTTCTCATCAACATGTATAGTAAAATCACTCATACTGTACAGTACTGTGAGGGTTCTAGTTCTCATCAACATGTATAGCATAATCACTCATACTGTACAGTACTGTGAAGGTTCTAGTTCTCATCAACATGTATAGTATAATCACTCATACTGTAGAGCACTGTGAGGATTCTAGTTCTCATCAACATGTATAGTATAATCACTCATACTGTACAGCACTGTGAGGATTCTAGTTCTCATCAACATGTATAGTATAAGGATTCAGTTCTCATACTGTACAGTACTGTGAGGGTTCTAGTTCTCATCAACATGTGTAGTATAATCACTCATACTGTAGAGCACTGTGAGGGTTCTAGTTCTCATCAACATGTATAGCATAATCACTCATACTGTACAGTACTGTGAGGATTCTAGTTCTCATCAACATGTATAGTATAATCACTCATACTGTAGATCACTGTGAGGGTTCTAGTTCTCATCAACATGTGTAGTATAATCACTCATACTGTAGAGCACTGTGAGGATTCTAGTTCTCATCAACTTATATAGTCTAATCACTCATACTGTAGAGCACTGTGAGGATTCTAGTTCTCATCAACATGTATAGTATAATCACTCATACTGTACAGTACTGTGAGGGTTCTAGTTCTCATCAACATGTATAGCATAATCACTCATACTGTACAGTACTGTGAAGGTTCTAGTTCTCATCAACATGTATAGTATAATCACTCATACTGTACAGTACTGTGAGGGTTCTAGTTCTCATCAACATGTATAGTATAATCACTCATACTGTACAGTACTGTGAGGGTTCTAGTTCTCATCAACATGTATAGTATAATCACTCATACTGTACAGTACTGTGAGGGTTCTAGTTCTCATCAACATGTATATTATAATCACTCATACTGTACAGTACTGTGAGGGTTCTAGTTCTCATCAACATGTATAGTATAATCACTCATACTGTAGAGCACTGTGAGGGTTCTAGTTCTCATCAACATGTATAGTATAATCACTCATAGTGTACAGTACTGTGAGGGTTCTAGTTCTCCCTCTACTGCATTTAGCCACAGGTTCTCATCAACATCAAGTTGATTATGCAGCTCATCCAGAAAATAAATGAGCCTCTCTGTATTGTAGAGGCCAATGAGTGGTTTGTGTAACAGTAAACCATCAGTGGACAGTGCTGCACACATTGTGATGTTAGCTCCTCTCTGGCCTGGGACATCCACAGTTGCTCTCTGTCCAATCACATTTCTTCCTCTGCGGTATCTTTTTGCCAGGTTGTATCCAGCTTCATCCACAAATAGGAATGTATGTGAAGTTTGCCTGGCTTCCATCTCCATTACTCTCTAAAATACAGTAAATCCCCAGTTCTACAGTACTTTACATTATGCATAGCAGTGTATGGTCCCTGTTTGGTGATTGAACAGACATCTTACCTGGACATGTTGATACCAGAGTTCTTTCACACGTTCACCGTTTCTCTCAAAGGGTACAGTGTACAACTGCTTCGTCCTTAGTTTATGTTTCTCTAGGACTCTGGCAATTGTCGTTGTGCTGACCGTATTCACATTCCCGAAAGTGATTTGGTCTGCCTGCACTCTGTACCCAAATTTATCACAGTTTTATTACGTTGCTGCCAAGTACCATGGCAGAATATCTGATAATATTCTAATGATATAATATATAATAAATAAAATAGAATAATATATATAGATAATATATGTTTCAATCTGGTTACTACAGACATGCACAACATGTGCCATCATTCTGTTTTGAATGTGTTTTTAACAGTTTTGGAAACAGTGTGTTAGCATTTGAAAACATCTGCTGCAAATATATAGTTTTACAGGTGGTGGAGTATGAATGAGAAAATAGTCCATGGATTTCGGAGAATGTGGTAATTGAATGAGAATGTGGTAATTGAATGAGAATGTGGTAATTGAATGAGAATGTGGTAATTGAATGAGAATGTGGTAATTGAATGAGAATGTGGTAATTGAATGAGAATGTGGTAATTGAATGAGAATGTGGTAATTGAATGAGAATGTGGTAATTGATGCATTTTGTGTGAAAGCAATGAAAAATGATTCCCAGTTTGGTCCACATACACTTCTGTTTCGCTGACTGTGTGAAGAGTTTTAACAATGTGACTTCAGTTTTGACCAATGCATGTTAGCGATTGAAAACAACTGTGAACATAATCGTTCTCTGGCGTCGAGGAGAAATCACCTTTCTCCTCTCTTTACCTGCTCTACTGATTCCCGTCTTTCTGCTCCAGGATGTCCTTAGATCAGGGAAGAGGAGGAAGAGAGATATGTGTGTGTGTGTGTGTGTGTGTGTGTGTGTGTGTGTGTGTGTGTGTGTGTGTGTGTGTGTGTGTGTGTGTGTGTGTGTGTGTGTGTGTGTGTGTGTGTGTGTGTGTGTGTGTGTGTGTGTGTGTGTGTGTGTGTGTGTAGTGTTTAAGATACTGTCTGAAACCTTTGCTAGTACAACGTGTAACTGATCTTTCATTCTGCAGCCTCTGTGTTGGAGATAACTGGCTGTGTTCTCAAGTTCTAAATATGCCAAATATGCTCTGTCATACTTCCAGACCACCCCTCATCTCTCTTTTTCTCTCTTCCCCTACTCTCTATCCTTCCTTCCACCACCTCTCATCTCTCTTTTTCTCTCTTCCCCTACTCTCTATCCTTCCTTCCACCACCAAGGACGTTGTGCCAGCCTGCGTTTCATTAACTATGCAGCAGCCGAGCCTGTCCCGTTGTGTCACAGAAGAAATGAAAGCACAAGACAAAAGAGTAGAGTGGAGGAGAGGGGGAAGAAGAAGGAGAGGAAGAGCAAAAGTAATTAAGGACATCAGAAAAGTTCTGATGAAAAACCACAAGCTGATCAAGGAGATGAAGTTTGCTTCAAACAAAAGTATCTCTCCTCTCCCTCCCTCCCTCCCTCCACCCCCTCATCCCCTCCCTGGGCCCTGATCATCTCTCTCTGCTCTGCCCTCTCTCCTTACCCCACCTCCCCCTGTCTTCATCCCTCCCCCTCTCCTCCCCCTGAAGTCCCGTGGTAGCTCTCCCTCTCTCCCTGATGAAAGGAGGTGTAAATGAAGGAGTGCATGTTAATTTGGGCGGCCACTCCTGACGAGCTTTAATCAGACTGGGAATACAGAAGAGGAGAGAGCGAGAGAGAGCGAGAGAGAGAGCGAGAGAGAGAGAGCGAGAGAGAGAGCGAGAGAGAGCGAGAGAGCGAGAGAGAGCGAGAGAGAGAGCGAGAGAGAGCGAGAGAGAGCGAGAGAGAGCGAGAGAGAGAGCGAGAGAGAGCGCGAGAGAGAGCGCGAGAGAGCGCGAGAGAGCGCGAGAGAGAGCGAGAGCGAGAGAGAGAGAGTCTACAGTATAGAGAAGGGAGAAGGGAAGGAGATACTGTACAGTGGATATAATAAGTATTCACCCACCTTGCATTTTTCCACATTTTGATGCGTTACAAAGTGGGATTGAAATTAATTCAATTGGGATTTTGTCATTAATAAACACAAAAAACTATAATATTAAAGTGGAGGATTTTTTAAAATTTTTATTTTTAATCTACCTTGACTTCTCTGAGAGCTTTGCACACCTGGATTGTGCAATATTTTCCCATTATTCTTTCACAATTCTTCAAGCTCTGTCACGGTTTTGGGGATCATGGCTGGAGCAATTTTCAAATGTTGACATAGATTGTCAAGCAGGTCTAAGTCAAAACTGCATTTTGTCCCCTCCCAGTGTCTGGTGTAAAGCAGAGGGAAGCAGGTTATCCTCCAGGCCTTTTGCGCTGAGCTCTGTCACATTTCTTTACGCATATTTTAACTTTTACCCCCTTTTACCCCCTTTTTGTGGTATCTAATTGGTAGTTACAGTCTTGTCTCATCGCTGCAACTCTTGTACGGACTCGGGAGAGGCGAAGGTCGAGAGCCATGCCTCCTCCGAAACACAACCCAGCCAAGCCGCACTGCTTATTGACACAATGTCTGCTTAACCTGGAAGCCAGCCGCACAAATGTGTCAGAGGAAAGTACACCTGGTGACTGTGTCAGTGTCCATTGCACCCAGCCCGCCACAGGAGTCACTAGAGCACGATAGGACAAGAACATCCCTGCCGGCCAAAACCTCCCCTAATCCGGACGACGCTGGGTCAATATTGCACTTCCCCATGGATCTCCTGGTCACGGCAGGCTGTGACAGACCCTGGTCTCAAACCAGGATGTCTAGTGGCACAGCTAGCACTGCAGAGCCTTAGACCACTGCAGAGCCTTAGACCACTGCAGAGCCTTAGACCACTGCAGAGCCTTAGACCACTGCAGAGCCTTAGACCACTGCAGAGCCTTAGACCACTGCAGAGCCTTAGACCACTGCAGAGCCTTAGACCACTGTGCCACTCAGGAAGCCCTTATCCCATTTCTTTTCACAGAGGAAAACTCTGTATTCTTTGCCGATGTCAAGAACACCATGATGCAGCCAAATCCATGCCTGTTGGATTTGACTCAAACATAAGGCTTTGCATTTTATTTTTTAGTATTGCCTTGTTGCTTACAGTTGAAGTCGGAAGTTTACGTACACTAAGATGGAGTCATTAAAACTAGTTTACATACACTAAGATGGAGTCATTAAAACTAGTTTACATACACTAAGACGGAGTCATTAAAACTAGTTTACATACACTAAGATGGAGTCATTAAAACTAGTTTACATACACTAAGATGGAGTCATTAAAACTAGTTTACATACACTAAGATGGAGTCATTAAAACTAGTTTACATACACTGAGGTTGGAGTCATTGAAACTAGTTTACATACACTAAGATGGAGTCATTAAAACTAGTTTACATACACTAAGATGGAGTCATTAAAACTAGTTTACATACACTAAGATGGAGTCATTAAAACTAGTTTACATACACTAAGATGGAGTCATTAAAACTAGTTTACATACACTAAGATGGAGTCATTAAAACTAGTTTACATACACTAAGATGGAGTCATTAAAACTAGTTTACATACACTAAGATGGAGTCATTAAAACTAGTGTACATACACTAAGATGGAGTCATTAAAACTAGTTTACATACACTAAGATGGAGTCATTAAAACTAGTTTACATACACTAAGATGGAGTCATTAAAACTAGTTTACATACACTTAGATGGAGTCATTAAAACTAGTTTACATACACTAAGATGGAGTCATTAAAACTAGTTTACATACACTTAGATGGAGTCATTAAAACTAGTTTACATACACTTAGATGGAGTCATTAAAACTAGTTTACATACACTTAGATGGAGTCATTAAAACTAGTTTACATACACTTAGATGGAGTCATTAAAACTAGTTTACATACACTAAGATGGAGTCATTAAAACTAGTTTACATACACTAAGATGGAGTCATTAAAACTAGTTTACATACACTAAGATGGAGTCATTAAAACTAGTTTACATACACTAAGAAGATGGAGTCATTAAAACTAGTTTACATACACTAAGATGGAGTCATTAAAACTAGTTTACATACACTTAGATGGAGTCATTAAAACTAGTTTACATACACTAAGATGGAGTCATTAAAACTAGTTTACATACACTAAGATGGAGTCATTAAAACTAGTTTACATACACTAAGATGGAGTCATTAAAACTAGTTTACATACACTAAGATGGAGTCATTAAAACTAGTTTACATACACTAAGATGGAGTCATTAAAACTAGTTTACATACACTAAGATGGAGTCATTAAAACTAGTTTACATACACTAAGATGGAGTCATTAAAACTAGTTTACATACACTAAGATGGAGTCATTAAAACTAGTTTACATACACTAAGATGGAGTCATTAAAACTAGTTTACATACACTAAGATGGAGTCATTAAAACTAGTTTACATACACTAAGATGGAGTCATTAAAACTAGTTTACATACACTAAGATGGAGTCATTAAAACTAGTTTACATACACTAAGATGGAGTCATTAAAACTAGTTTACATACACTAGATGAGTCATTAAAACTAGTTTACATACACTAAGATGGAGTCATTAAAACTAGTTTACATACACTAAGATGGAGTCATTAAAACTAGTTTACATACACTTAGATGGAGTCATTAAAACTAGTTTACATACACTAAGATGGAGTCATTAAAACTAGTTTACATACACTAAGATGGAGTCATTAAAACTAGTTTACATACACTTAGATGGAGTCATTAAAACTAGTTTACATACACTAAGATGGAGTCATTAAAACTAGTTTACATACACTAAGATGGAGTCATAAAAACTAGTTTACATACACTAAGATGGAGTCATTAAAACTAGTTTACATACACTAAGATGGAGTCATTAAAACTAGTTTACATACACTAAGATGGAGTCATTAAAACTAGTTTACATACACTAAGATGGAGTCATTAAAACTAGTTTACATACACTAAGATGGAGTCATTAAAACTAGTGTACATACACTAAGATGGAGTCATTAACACTAGTTTACATACACTAAGATGGAGTCATTAAAACTAGTTTACATACACTAAGATGGAGTCATTAAAACTAGTTTACATACACTTAGATGGAGTCATTAAAACTAGTTTACATACACTTAGATGGAGTCATTAAAACTAGTTTACATACACTAAGATGGAGTCATTAAAACTAGTTTACATACACTAAGATGGAGTCATTAAAACTAGTGTACATACACTAAGATGGAGTCATTAAAACTAGTTTACATACACTAAGATGGAGTCATTAAAACTAGTTTACATACACTAAGATGGAGTCATTAAAACTAGTTTACATACACTTAGATGGAGTCATTAAAACTAGTTTACATACACTAAGATGGAGTCATTAAAACTAGTTTACATACACTAAGATGGAGTCATTAAAACTAGTTTACATACACTTAGATGGAGTCATTAAAACTAGTTTACATACACTAAGATGGAGTCATTAAAACTAGTTTACATACACTAAGATGGAGTCATTAAAACTAGTTTACATACACTTAGATGGAGTCATTAAAACTAGTTTACATACACTAAGATGGAGTCATTAAAACTAGTTTACATACACTAAGATGGAGTCATAAAAACTAGTTTACATACACTAAGATGGAGTCATTAAAACTAGTTTACATACACTAAGATGGAGTCATTAAAACTAGTTTACATACACTAAGATGGAGTCATTAAAACTAGTTTACATACACTAAGATGGAGTCATTAAAACTAGTTTACATACACTAAGATGGAGTCATTAAAACTAGTGTACATACACTAAGATGGAGTCATTAACACTAGTTTACATACACTAAGATGGAGTCATTAAAACTAGTTTACATACACTAAGATGGAGTCATTAAAACTAGTTTACATACACTTAGATGGAGTCATTAAAACTAGTTTACATACACTAAGATGGAGTCATTAAAACTAGTTTACATACACTAAGATGGAGTCATTAACACTAGTTTACATACACTAAGATGGAGTCATTAAAACTAGTTTACATACACTAAGATGGAGTCATTAAAACTAGTTTACATACACTAAGATGGAGTCATTAAAACTAGTTTACATACACTAAGATGGAGTCATTAAAACTAGTTTACATACACTAAGATGGAGTCATTAAAACTAGTTTACATACACTAAGATGGAGTCATTAAAACTAGTTTACATACACTAAGATGGAGTCATTAAAACTAGTTTACATACACTAAGATGGAGTCATTAAAACTAGTTTACATACACTTAGATGGAGTCATTAAAACTAGTTTACATACACTAAGATGGAGTCATTAAAACTAGTTTACATACACTAAGATGGAGTCATTAAAACTAGTTTACATACACTTAGATGGAGTCATTAAAACTAGTTTACATACACTAAGATGGAGTCATTAAAACTAGTTTACATACACTAAGATGGAGTCATTAAAACTAGTTTACATACACTTAGATGGAGTCATTAAAACTAGTTTACATACACTAAGATGGAGTCATTAAAACTAGTTTACATACACTAAGATGGAGTCATTAAAACTAGTTTACATACACTAAGATGGAGTCATTAAAACTAGTTTACATACACTAAGATGGAGTCATTAAAACTAGTTTACATACACTAAGATGGAGTCATTAAAACTAGTTTACATACACTTAGATGGAGTCATTAAAACTAGTTTACATACACTAAGATGGAGTCATTAAAACTAGTTTACATACACTAAGATGGAGTCATTAAAACTAGTTTACATACACTTAGATGGAGTCATTAAAACTAGTTTACATACACTAAGATGGAGTCATTAAAACTAGTTTACATACACTAAGATGGAGTCATTAAAACTAGTTTACATACACTTAGATGGAGTCATTAAAACTAGTTTACATACACTAAGATGGAGTCATTAAAACTAGTTTACATACACTAAGATGGAGTCATTAAAACTAGTTTACATACACTAAGATGGAGTCATTAAAACTAGTTTACATACACTAAGATGGAGTCATTAAAACTAGTTTACATACACTAAGATGGAGTCATTAAAACTAGTTTACATACACTAAGATGGAGTCATTAAAACTAGTTTACATACACTAAGATGGAGTCATTAAAACTAGTTTACATACACTAAGATGGAGTCATTAAAACTAGTTTACATACACTAAGATGGAGTCATTAAAACTAGTTTACATACACTAAGATGGAGTCATTAAAACTAGTTTACATACACTTAGATGGAGTCATTAAAACTAGTTTACATACACTAAGATGGAGTCATTAAAACTAGTTTACATACACTAAGATGGAGTCATTAAAACTAGTTTACATACACTAAGATGGAGTCATTAAAACTAGTTTACATACACTAAGATGGAGTCATTAAAACTAGTTTACATACACTAAGATGGAGTCATTAAAACTAGTTTACATACACTAAGATGGAGTCATTAAAACTAGTTTACATACACTTAGATGGAGTCATTAAAACTAGTTTACATACACTAAGATGGAGTCATTAAAACTAGTTTACATACACTAAGATGGAGTCATTAAAACTAGTTTACATACACTTAGATGGAGTCATTAAAACTAGTTTACATACACTAAGATGGAGTCATTAAAACTAGTTTACATACACTAAGATGGAGTCATTAAAACTAGTTTACATACACTTAGATGGAGTCATTAAAACTAGTTTACATACACTAAGATGGAGTCATTAAAACTAGTTTACATACACTAAGATGGAGTCATAAAACTAGTTTACATACACTAAGATGGAGTCATTAAAACTAGTTTACATACACTAAGATGGAGTCATTAAAACTAGTTTACATACACTAAGATGGAGTCATTAAAACTAGTTTACATACACTAAGATGGAGTCATTAAAACTAGTTTACATACACTAAGATGGAGTCATTAAAACTAGTTACATACACTAAGATGGAGTCATTAACACTAGTTTACATACACTAAGATGGAGTCATTAAAACTAGTTTACATACACTAAGATGGAGTCATTAAAACTAGTTTACATACACTTAGATGGAGTCATTAAAACTAGTTTACATACACTAAGATGGAGTCATTAAAACTAGTTTACATACACTAAGATGGAGTCATTAAAACTAGTTTACATACACTAAGATGGAGTCATTAAAACTAGTTTACATACACTAAGATGGAGTCATTAAAACTAGTTTACATACACTAAGATGGAGTCATTAAAACTAGTTTACATACACTAAGATGGAGTCATTAAAACTAGTTTACATACACTAAGATGGAGTCATTAAAACTAGTTTACATACACTAAGATGGAGTCATTAAAACTAGTTTACATACACTTAGATGGAGTCATTAAAACTAGTTTACATACACTAAGATGGAGTCATTAAAACTAGTTTACATACACTTAGATGGAGTCATTAAAACTAGTTTACATACACTAAGATGGAGTCATTAAAACTAGTTTACATACACTAAGATGGAGTCATTAAAACTAGTTTACATACACTTAGATGGAGTCATTAAAACTAGTTTACATACACTAAGATGGAGTCATTAAAACTAGTTTACATACACTAAGATGGAGTCATTAAAACTAGTTTACATACACTTAGATGGAGTCATTAAAACTAGTTTACATACACTAAGATGGAGTCATTAAAACTAGTTTACATACACTAAGATGGAGTCATTAAAACTAGTTTACATACACTAAGATGGAGTCATTAAAACTAGTTTACATACACTAAGATGGAGTCATTAAAACTAGTTTACATACACTAAGATGGAGTCATTAAAACTAGTTTACATACACTTAGATGGAGTCATTAAAACTAGTTTACATACACTAAGATGGAGTCATTAAAACTAGTTTACATACACTAAGATGGAGTCATTAAAACTAGTTTACATACACTTAGATGGAGTCATTAAAACTAGTTTACATACACTAAGATGGAGTCATTAAAACTAGTTTACATACACTAAGATGGAGTCATTAAAACTAGTTTACATACACTTAGATGGAGTCATTAAAACTAGTTTACATACACTAAGATGGAGTCATTAAAACTAGTTTACATACACTAAGATGGAGTCATTAAAACTAGTTTACATACACTAAGATGGAGTCATTAAAACTAGTTTACATACACTAAGATGGAGTCATTAAAACTAGTTTACATACACTAAGATGGAGTCATTAAAACTAGTTTACATACACTAAGATGGAGTCATTAAAACTAGTTTACATACACTAAGATGGAGTCATTAAAACTAGTTTACATACACTAAGATGGAGTCATTAACACTAGTTTACATACACTAAGATGGAGTCATTAAAACTAGTTTACATACACTAAGATGGAGTCATTAAAACTAGTTTACATACACTTAGATGGAGTCATTAAAACTAGTTTACATACACTAAGATGGAGTCATTAAAACTAGTTTACATACACTAAGATGGAGTCATTAAAACTAGTTTACATACACTAAGATGGAGTCATTAAAACTAGTTTACATACACTAAGATGGAGTCATTAAAACTAGTTTACATACACTAAGATGGAGTCATTAAAACTAGTTTACATACACTAAGATGGAGTCATTAAAACTAGTTTACATACACTTAGATGGAGTCATTAAAACTAGTTTACATACACTAAGATGGAGTCATTAAAACTAGTTTACATACACTAAGATGGAGTCATTAAAACTAGTTTACATACACTTAGATGGAGTCATTAAAACTAGTTTACATACACTAAGATGGAGTCATTAAAACTAGTTTACATACACTAAGATGGAGTCATTAAAACTAGTTTACATACACTTAGATGGAGTCATTAAAACTAGTTTACATACACTAAGATGGAGTCATTAAAACTAGTTTACATACACTAAGATGGAGTCATTAAAACTAGTTTACATACACTAAGATGGAGTCATTAAAACTAGTTTACATACACTAAGATGGAGTCATTAAAACTAGTTTACATACACTAAGATGGAGTCATTAAAACTAGTTTACATACACTAAGATGGAGTCATTAAAACTAGTTTACATACACTAAGATGGAGTCATTAAAACTAGTTTACATACACTAAGATGGAGTCATTAACACTAGTTTACATACACTAAGATGGAGTCATTAAAACTAGTTTACATACACTAAGATGGAGTCATTAAAACTAGTTTACATACACTTAGATGGAGTCATTAAAACTAGTTTACATACACTAAGATGGAGTCATTAAAACTAGTTTACATACACTAAGATGGAGTCATTAACACTAGTTTACATACACTAAGATGGAGTCATTAAAACTAGTTTACATACACTTAGATGGAGTCATTAAAACTAGTTTACATACACTAAGATGGAGTCATTAAAACTAGTTTACATACACTAAGATGGAGTCATTAAAACTAGTTTACATACACTAAGATGGAGTCATTAAAACTAGTTTACATACACTAAGATGGAGTCATTAAAACTAGTTTACATACACTAAGATGGAGTCATTAAAACTAGTTTACATACACTAAGATGGAGTCATTAAAACTAGTTTACATACACTTAGATGGAGTCATTAAAACTAGTTTACATACACTAAGATGGAGTCATTAAAACTAGTTTACATACACTAAGATGGAGTCATTAAAACTAGTTTACATACACTTAGATGGAGTCATTAAAACTAGTTTACATACACTAAGATGGAGTCATTAAAACTAGTTTACATACACTAAGATGGAGTCATTAAAACTAGTTTACATACACTTAGATGGAGTCATTAAAACTAGTTTACATACACTAAGATGGAGTCATTAAAACTAGTTTACATACACTAAGATGGAGTCATTAAAACTAGTTTACATACACTAAGATGGAGTCATTAAAACTAGTTTACATACACTTAGATGGAGTCATTAAAACTAGTTTACATACACTAAGATGGAGTCATTAAAACTAGTTTACATACACTAAGATGGAGTCATTAAAACTAGTTTACATACACTTAGATGGAGTCATTAAAACTAGTTTACATACACTAAGATGGAGTCATTAAAACTAGTTTACATACACTAAGATGGAGTCATTAAAACTAGTTTACATACACTAAGATGGAGTCATTAAAACTAGTTTACATACACTAAGATGGAGTCATTAAAACTAGTTTACATACACTAAGATGGAGTCATTAAAACTAGTTTACATACACTAAGATGGAGTCATTAAAACTAGTTTACATACACTAAGATGGAGTCATTAAAACTAGTTTACATACACTAAGATGGAGTCATTAAAACTAGTTTACATACACTAAGATGGAGTCATTAAAACTAGTTTACATACACTAAGATGGAGTCATTAAAACTAGTTTACATACACTTAGATGGAGTCATTAAAACTAGTTTACATACACTAAGATGGAGTCATTAAAACTAGTTTACATACACTAAGATGGAGTCATTAAAACTAGTTTACATACACTAAGATGGAGTCATTAAAACTAGTTTACATACACTAAGATGGAGTCATTAAAACTAGTTTACATACACTAAGATGGAGTCATTAAAACTAGTTTACATACACTAAGATGGAGTCATTAAAACTAGTTTACATACACTTAGATGGAGTCATTAAAACTAGTTTACATACACTAAGATGGAGTCATTAAAACTAGTTTACATACACTAAGATGGAGTCATTAAAACTAGTTTACATACACTAAGATGGAGTCATTAAAACTAGTTTACATACACTAAGATGGAGTCATTAAAACTAGTTTACATACACTAAGATGGAGTCATTAAAACTAGTTTACATACACTAAGATGGAGTCATTAAAACTAGTTTACATACACTAAGATGGAGTCATTAAAACTAGTTTACATACACTAAGATGGAGTCATTAAAACTAGTTTACATACACTAAGATGGAGTCATTAAAACTAGTTTACATACACTAAGATGGAGTCATTAAAACTAGTTTACATACACTAAGATGGAGTCATTAAAACTAGTTTACATACACTTAGATGGAGTCATTAAAACTAGTTTACATACACTAAGATGGAGTCATTAAAACTAGTTTACATACACTTAGATGGAGTCATTAAAACTAGTTTACATACACTAAGATGGAGTCATTAAAACTAGTTTACATACACTAAGATGGAGTCATTAAAACTAGTTTACATACACTAAGATGGAGTCATTAAAACTAGTTTACATACACTAAGATGGAGTCATTAAAACTAGTTTACATACACTAAGATGGAGTCATTAAAACTAGTTTACATACACTTAGATGGAGTCATTAAAACTAGTTTACATACACTAAGATGGAGTCATTAAAACTAGTTTACATACACTAAGATGGAGTCATTAAAACTAGTTTACATACACTAAGATGGAGTCATTAAAACTAGTTTACATACACTAAGATGGAGTCATTAAAACTAGTTTACATACACTAAGATGGAGTCATTAAAACTAGTTTACATACACTTAGATGGAGTCATTAAAACTAGTTTACATACACTAAGATGGAGTCATTAAAACTAGTTTACATACACTAAGATGGAGTCATTAAAACTAGTTTACATACACTTAGATGGAGTCATTAAAACTAGTTTACATACACTAAGATGGAGTCATTAAAACTAGTTTACATACACTAAGATGGAGTCATTAAAACTAGTTTACATACACTTAGATGGAGTCATTAAAACTAGTTTACATACACTAAGATGGAGTCATTAAAACTAGTTTACATACACTAAGATGGAGTCATTAAAACTAGTGTACATACACTAAGATGGAGTCATCAAAACTAGTTTACATACACTAAGATGGAGTCATTAAAACTAGTTTACATACACTAAGATGGAGTCATTAAAACTAGTTTACATACACTAAGATGGAGTCATTAAAACTAGTTTACATACACTTAGATGGAGTCATTAAAACTAGTTTACATACACTTAGATGGAGTCATTAAAACTAGTTTACATACACTAAGATGGAGTCATTAAAACTAGTTTACATACACTTAGATGGAGTCATTAAAACTAGTTTACATACACTAAGATGGAGTCATTAAAACTAGTTTACATACACTAAGATGGAGTCATTAAAACTAGTTTACATACACTAAGATGGAGTCATTAAAACTAGTTTACATACACTAAGATGGAGTCATTAAAACTAGTTTACATACACTAAGATGGAGTCATTAAAACTAGTTTACATACACTGAAGTTGGAGTCATTAAAACTAGTTTACATACACTTAGATGGAGTCATTAAAACTAGTTTACATACACTAAGATGGAGTCATTAAAACTAGTTTACATACACTAAGATGGAGTCATTAAAACTAGTTTACATACACTAAGATGGAGTCATTAAAACTAGTTTACATACACTAAGATGGAGTCATTAAAACTAGTTTACATACACTGAGGTTGGAGTCATTAAAACTAGTTTACATACACTAAGATGGAGTCATTGAAACTAGTTTACATACACTAAGATGGAGTCATTAAAACTAGTTTACATACACTAAGATGGAGTCATTAAAACTAGTTTACATACACTAAGATGGAGTCATTAAAACTAGTTTACATACACTTAGATGGAGTCATTAAAACTAGTTTACATACACTAAGATGGAGTCATTAAAACTAGTTTACATACACTAAGATGGAGTCATTGAAACTAGTTTACATACACTAAGATGGAGTCATTGAAACTAGTTTACATACACTAAGATGGAGTCATTGAAACTAGTTTACATACACTAAGATGGAGTCATTAACACTAGTTTACATACACTAAGATGGAGTCATTAAAACTAGTTTACATACACTAAGATGGAGTCATTGAAACTAGTTTACATACACTAAGATGGAGTCATTAACACTAGTTTACATACACTAAGATGGAGTCATTAAAACTAGTTTACATACACTAAGATGGAGTCATTAAAACTAGTTTACATACACTAAGATGGAGTCATTAAAACTAGTTTACATACACTAAGATGGAGTCATTAAAACTAGTTTACATACACTAAGATGGAGTCATTAAAACTAGTTTACATACACTAAGATGGAGTCATTAAAACTAGTTTACATACACTAAGATGGAGTCATTAAAACTAGTTTACATACACTAAGATGGAGTCATTAAAACTAGTTTACATACACTAAGATGGAGTCATTAAAACTAGTTTACATACACTAAGATGGAGTCATTAAAACTAGTTTACATACACTAAGATGGAGTCATTAAAACTAGTTTACATACACTAAGATGGAGTCATTAAAACTAGTTTACATACACTAAGATGGAGTCATTAAAACTAGTTTACATACACTAAGATGGAGTCATTAAAACTAGTTTACATACACTAAGATGGAGTCATTAAAACTAGTTTACATACACTAAGATGGAGTCATTAAAACTAGTTTACATACACTAAGATGGAGTCATTAAAACTAGTTTACATACACTAAGATGGAGTCATTAAAACTAGTTTACATACACTAAGATGGAGTCATTAAAACTAGTTTACATACACTAAGATGGAGTCATTAAAACTAGTGTACATACACTAAGATGGAGTCATTAAAACTAGTTTACATACACTAAGATGGAGTCATTAAAACTAGTTTACATACACTAAGATGGAGTCATTAAAACTAGTTTACATACACTAAGATGGAGTCATTAAAACTAGTTTACATACACTAAGATGGAGTCATTAAAACTAGTTTACATACACTTAGATGGAGTCATTAAAACTAGTTTACATACACTAAGATGGAGTCATTAAAACTAGTTTACATACACTTAGATGGAGTCATTAAAACTAGTTTACATACACTAAGATGGAGTCATTAAAACTAGTTTACATACACTAAGATGGAGTCATTAAAACTAGTTTACATACACTAAGATGGAGTCATTAAAACTAGTTTACATACACTTAGATGGAGTCATTAAAACTAGTTTACATACACTAAGATGGAGTCATTAAAACTAGTTTACATACACTAAGATGGAGTCATTAAAACTAGTTTACATACACTAAGATGGAGTCATTAAAACTAGTGTACATACACTAAGATGGAGTCATTAAAACTAGTTTACATACACTTAGATGGAGTCATTGAAACTAGTGTACATACACTTAGATGGAGTCATTAAAAGTAGTTTACATACACTAAGATGGAGTCATTAAAAGTAGTTTACATACACTAAGATGGAGTCATTAAAACTAGTTTACATACACTAAGATGGAGTCATTAAAACTAGTTTACATACACTAAGATGGAGTCATTAAAACTAGTTTACATACACTTAGATGGAGTCATTAAAACTAGTTTACATACACTAAGATGGAGTCATTAAAACTAGTTTACATACACTAAGATGGAGTCATTAAAACTAGTTTACATACACTAAGATGGAGTCATTAAAACTAGTTTACATACACTAAGATGGAGTCATTAAAACTAGTTTACATACACTTAGATGGAGTCATTAAAACTAGTTTACATACACTAAGATGGAGTCATTAAAACTAGTTTACATACACTAAGATGGAGTCATTAAAACTAGTTTACATACACTAAGATGGAGTCATTAAAACTAGTTTACATACACTAAGATGGAGTCATTAAAACTAGTTTACATACACTAAGATGGAGTCATTAAAACTAGTTTACATACACTAAGATGGAGTCATTAAAACTAGTTTACATACACTAAGATGGAGTCATTAAAACTAGTTTACATACACTAAGATGGAGTCATTAAAACTAGTTTACATACACTAAGATGGAGTCATTAAAACTAGTTTACATACACTTAGATGGAGTCATTAAAACTAGTTTACATACACTAAGATGGAGTCATTAAAACTAGTTTACATACACTAAGATGGAGTCATTAAAACTAGTTTACATACACTAAGATGGAGTCATTAAAACTAGTTTACATACACTAAGATGGAGTCATTAAAACTAGTTTACATACACTAAGATGGAGTCATTAAAACTAGTTTACATACACTAAGATGGAGTCATTAAAACTAGTTTACATACACTAAGATGGAGTCATTAAAACTAGTTTACATACACTAAGATGGAGTCATTAAAACTAGTTTACATACACTAAGATGGAGTCATTAAAACTAGTGTACATACACTAAGATGGAGTCATTAAAACTAGTTTACATACACTTAGATGGAGTCATTAAAACTAGTTTACATACACTAAGATGGAGTCATTAAAACTAGTTTACATACACTGAGGTTGGAGTCATTGAAACTAGTTTACATACACTAAGATGGAGTCATTAAAACTAGTTTACATACACTTAGATGGAGTCATTAAAACTAGTTTACATACACTAAGATGGAGTCATTAAAACTAGTGTACATACACTAAGATGGAGTCATTAAAACTAGTTTACATACACTTAGATGGAGTCATTAAAACTAGTTTACATACACTAAGATGGAGTCATTAAAACTAGTTTACATACACTGAGGTTGGAGTCATTGAAACTAGTTTACATACACTAAGATGGAGTCATTAAAACTAGTTTACATACACTAAGATGGAGTCATTAAAACTAGTTTACATACACTAAGATGGAGTCATTAAAACTAGTTTACATACACTAAGATGGAGTCATTGAAACTAGTTTACATACACTAAGATGGAGTCATTGAAACTAGTTTACATACACTAAGATGGAGTCATTAAAACTAGTTTACATACACTAAGATGGAGTCATTAAAACTAGTTTACATACACTAAGATGGAGTCATTAAAACTAGTTTACATACACTTAGATGGAGTCATTAAAACTAGTTTACATACACTAAGATGGAGTCATTAAAACTAGTGTACATACACTAAGATGGAGTCATTAAAACTAGTTTACATACACTTAGATGGAGTCATTAAAACTAGTTTACATACACTAAGATGGAGTCATTAAAACTAGTTTACATACACTGAGGTTGGAGTCATTGAAACTAGTTTACATACACTAAGATGGAGTCATTAAAACTAGTTTACATACACTAAGATGGAGTCATTAAAACTAGTTTACATACACTGAGATGGAGTCATTAAAACTAGTTTACATACACTAAGATGGAGTCATTAAAACTAGTTTACATACACTAAGATGGAGTCATTAAAACTAGTTTACATACACTAAGATGGAGTCATTAAAACTAGTTTACATACACTAAGATGGAGTCATTAAAACTAGTTTACATACACTAAGATGGAGTCATTAAAACTAGTTTACATACACTTAGATGGAGTCATTAACACTAGTTTACATACACTAAGATGGAGTCATTAAAACTAGTTTACATACACTAAGATGGAGTCATTAAAACTAGTTTACATACACTAAGTTGGAGTCATTAAAACTAGTTTACATACACTAAGATGGAGTCATTAAAACTAGTTTACATACACTAAGATGGAGTCATTAAAACTAGTTTACATACACTAAGTTGGAGTCATTAAAACTAGTTTACATACACTAAGATGGAGTCATTAAAACTAGTTTACATACACTAAGATGGAGTCATTAAAACTAGTTTACATACACTTAGATGGAGTCATTAAAACTAGTTTACATACACTAAGATGGAGTCATTAAAACTAGTTTACATACACTAAGATGGAGTCATTAAAACTAGTTTACATACACTAAGATGGAGTCATTAAAACTAGTTTACATACACTAAGATGGAGTCATTAAAACTAGTTTACATACACTAAGATGGAGTCATTAAAACTAGTTTACATACACTAAGATGGAGTCATTAAAACTAGTTTACATACACTAAGATGGAGTCATTAAAACTAGTTTACATACACTAAGATGGAGTCATTAAAACTAGTTTACATACACTAAGATGGAGTCATTAAAACTAGTTTACATACACTAAGATGGAGTCATTAAAACTAGTTTACATACACTTAGATGGAGTCATTAACACTAGTTTACATACACTAAGATGGAGTCATTAAAACTAGTTTACATACACTAAGATGGAGTCATTAAAACTAGTTTACATACACTAAGATGGAGTCATTAAAACTAGTTTACATACACTAAGTTGGAGTCATTAAAACTAGTTTACATACACTAAGATGGAGTCATTAAAACTAGTTTACATACACTAAGATGGAGTCATTAAAACTAGTTTACATACACTAAGATGGAGTCATTAAAACTAGTTTACATACACTAAGATGGAGTCATTAAAACTAGTTTACATACACTAAGATGGAGTCATTAAAACTAGTTTACATACACTAAGATGGAGTCATTAAAACTAGTTTACATACACTAAGATGGAGTCATTAAAACTAGTTTACATACACTAAGATGGAGTCATTAAAACTAGTTTACATACACTAAGATGGAGTCATTAAAACTAGTTTACATACACTTAGATGGAGTCATTAAAACTAGTTTACATACACTAAGATGGAGTCATTAAAACTAGTTTACATACACTAAGATGGAGTCATTAAAACTAGTTTACATACACTAAGATGGAGTCATTAAAACTAGTTTACATACACTAAGTTGGAGTCATTAAAACTAGTTTACATACACTAAGATGGAGTCATTAAAACTAGTTTACATACACTAAGATGGAGTCATTAAAACTAGTTTACATACACTAAGATGGAGTCATTAAAACTAGTTACATACACTAAGATGGAGTCATTAAAACTAGTTTACATACACTTAGATGGAGTCATTAAAACTAGTTTACATACACTAAGATGGAGTCATTAAAACTAGTTTACATACACTAAGATGGAGTCATTAAAACTAGTTTACATACACTTAGATGGAGTCATTAAAACTAGTTTACATACACTAAGATGGAGTCATTAAAACTAGTTTACATACACTGAGGTTGGAGTCATTGAAACTAGTTTACATACACTAAGATGGAGTCATTAAAACTAGTTTACATACACTAAGATGGAGTCATTAAAACTAGTTTACATACACTAAGATGGAGTCATTAAAACTAGTTTACATACACTAAGATGGAGTCATTAAAACTAGTTTACATACACTTAGATGGAGTCATTAACACTAGTGTACATACACTAAGATGGAGTCATTAAAACTAGTTTACATACACTTAGATGGAGTCATTAAAACTAGTTTACATACACTAAGATGGAGTCATTAAAACTAGTGTACATACACTAAGATGGAGTCATTAAAACTAGTTTACATACACTTAGATGGAGTCATTAAAACTAGTTTACATACACTAAGATGGAGTCATTAAAACTAGTTTACATACACTGAGGTTGGAGTCATTGAAACTAGTTTACATACACTAAGATGGAGTCATTAAAACTAGTTTACATACACTAAGATGGAGTCATTAAAACTAGTTTACATACACTGAGGTTGGAGTCATTGAAACTAGTTTACATACACTAAGATGGAGTCATTGAAACTAGTTTACATACACTAAGATGGAGTCATTAAAACTAGTTTACATACACTAAGATGGAGTCATTAAAACTAGTTTACATACACTAAGATGGAGTCATTAAAACTAGTTTACATACACTAAGATGGAGTCATTAAAACTAGTTTACATACACTTAGATGGAGTCATTAACACTAGTTTACATACACTAAGATGGAGTCATTAAAACTAGTTTACATACACTAAGATGGAGTCATTAAAACTAGTTTACATACACTAAGATGGAGTCATTGAAACTAGTTTACATACACTAAGATGGAGTCATTAAAACTAGTTTACATACACTAAGATGGAGTCATTAAAACTAGTTTACATACACTAAGATGGAGTCATTAAAACTAGTTTACATACACTAAGATGGAGACATTGAAACTAGTTTACATACACTAAGATGGAGTCATTAAAACTAGTTTACATACACTAAGATGGAGTCATTAAAACTAGTTTACATACACTGTGGTTGGAGTCATTAAAACTAGTTTACATACACTAAGATGGAGTCATTGAAACTAGTTTACATACACTAAGATGGAGTCATTAAAACTAGTTTACATACACTAAGATGGAGTCATTAAAACTAGTTTACATACACTAAGATGGAGTCATTAAAACTAGTTTACATACACTAAGATGGAGTCATTAAAACTAGTTTACATACACTAAGATGGAGTCATTAAAACTAGTTTACATACACTAAGATGGAGTCATTAAAACTAGTTTACATACACTAAGATGGAGTCATTAAAACTAGTTTACATACACTAAGATGGAGTCATTAAAACTAGTTTACATACACTAAGATGGAGTCATTAAAACTAGTTTACATACACTAAGATGGAGTCATTAAAACTAGTTTACATACACTAAGATGGAGTCATTAAAACTAGTTTACATACACTAAGATGGAGTCATTAAAACTAGTTTACATACACTAAGTTGGAGTCATTAAAACTAGTTTACATACACTAAGATGGAGTCATTAAAACTAGTTTACATACACTAAGTTGGAGTCATTAAAACTAGTTTACATACACTTAGATGGAGTCATTAAAACTAGTTTACATACACTTAGATGGAGTCATTAAAACTAGTTTACATACACTAAGATGGAGTCATTAAAACTAGTGTACATACACTAAGATGGAGTCATTAAAACTAGTTTACATACACTAAGATGGAGTCATTAAAACTAGTTTACATACACTAAGATGGAGTCATTAAAACTAGTTTACATACACTAAGATGGAGTCATTAAAACTAGTTTACATACACTAAGATGGAGTCATTAAAACTAGTTTACATACACTAAGATGGAGTCATTAAAACTAGTTTACATACACTAAGATGGAGTCATTAAAACTAGTTTACATACACTAAGATGGAGTCATTAAAACTAGTTTACATACACTAAGATGGAGTCATTAAAACTAGTTTACATACACTAAGATGGAGTCATTAAAACTAGTTTACATACACTAAGATGGAGTCATTAAAACTAGTTTACATACACTAAGATGGAGTCATTAAAACTAGTTTACATACACTAAGATGGAGTCATTAAAACTAGTTTACATACACTAAGATGGAGTCATTAAAACTAGTTTACATACACTAAGATGGAGTCATTAAAACTAGTTTACATACACTAAGATGGAGTCATTAAAACTAGTTTACATACACTAAGATGGAGTCATTAAAACTAGTTTACATACACTAAGATGGAGTCATTAAAACTAGTTTACATACACTAAGATGGAGTCATTAAAACTAGTTTACATACACTAAGATGGAGTCATTAAAACTAGTTTACATACACTGAGGTTGGAGTCATTAAAACTAGTTTACATACACTAAGATGGAGTCATTAAAACTAGTTTACATACACTAAGATGGAGTCATTAAAACTAGTTTACATACACTGAGGTTGGAGTCATTGAAACTAGTTTACATACACTAAGATGGAGTCATTGAAACTAGTTTACATACACTAAGATGGAGTCATTAAAACTAGTTTACATACACTAAGATGGAGTCATTAAAACTAGTTTACATACACTAAGATGGAGTCATTAAAACTAGTTTACATACACTAAGATGGAGTCATTAAAACTAGTTTACATACACTAAGATGGAGTCATTAAAACTAGTTTACATACACTAAGATGGAGTCATTAAAACTAGTTTACATACACTAAGATGGAGTCATTAAAACTAGTTTACATACACTAAGATGGAGTCATTAAAACTAGTGTACATACACTAAGATGGAGTCATTAAAACTAGTTTACATACACTAAGATGGAGTCATTAAAACTAGTTTACATACACTAAGATGGAGTCATTAAAACTAGTTTACATACACTAAGATGGAGTCATTAAAACTAGTTTACATACACTTAGATGGAGTCATTAACACTAGTTTACATACACTAAGATGGAGTCATTAAAACTAGTTTACATACACTAAGTTGGAGTCATTAAAACTAGTTTACATACACTTAGATGGAGTCATTAAAACTAGTTTACATACACTTAGATGGAGTCATTAAAACTAGTTTACATACACTAAGATGGAGTCATTAAAACTAGTGTACATACACTAAGATGGAGTCATTAAAACTAGTTTACATACACTTAGATGGAGTCATTAAAACTAGTTTACATACACTAAGATGGAGTCATTAAAACTAGTGTACATACACTAAGATGGAGTCATTAAAACTAGTTTACATACACTAAGATGGAGTCATTAAAACTAGTTTACATACACTAAGATGGAGTCATTAAAACTAGTTTACATACACTAAGATGGAGTCATTAAAACTAGTGTACATACACTAAGATGGAGTCATTAAAACTAGTTTACATACACTAAGATGGAGTCATTAAAACTAGTTTACATACACTAAGATGGAGTCATTAAAACTAGTTTACATACACTAAGATGGAGTCATTAAAACTAGTTTACATACACTAAGATGGAGTCATTAAAACTAGTTTACATACACTAAGATGGAGTCATTAAAACTAGTTTACATACACTAAGATGGAGTCATTAAAACTAGTTTACATACACTTAGATGGAGTCATTAACACTAGTTTACATACACTAAGATGGAGTCATTAAAACTAGTTTACATACACTAAGTTGGAGTCATTAAAACTAGTTTACATACACTAAGATGGAGTCATTAAAACTAGTTTACATACACTACGTTGGAGTCATTAAAACTAGTTTACATACACTAAGATGGAGTCATTAAAACTAGTTTACATACACTAAGATGGAGTCATTAAAACTAGTTTACATACACTAAGATGGAGTCATTAAAACTAGTTTACATACACTAAGATGGAGTCATTAAAACTAGTTTACATACACTAAGATGGAGTCATTAAAACTAGTTTACATACACTAAGATGGAGTCATTAAAACTAGTTTACATACACTAAGATGGAGTCATTAAAACTAGTTTACATACACTAAGATGGAGTCATTAAAACTAGTTTACATACACTAAGATGGAGTCATTGAAACTAGTTTACATACACTAAGATGGAGTCATTAAAACTAGTTTACATACACTAAGATGGAGTCATTAAAACTAGTTTACATACACTTAGATGGAGTCATTAAAACTAGTTTACATACACTAAGATGGAGTCATTAAAACTAGTTTACATACACTAAGATGGAGTCATTAAAACTAGTTTACATACACTAAGATGGAGTCATTAAAACTAGTTTACATACACTAAGATGGAGTCATTAAAACTAGTTTACATACACTAAGATGGAGTCATTAAAACTAGTGTACATACACTAAGATGGAGTCATTAAAACTAGTTTACATACACTAAGATGGAGTCATTAAAACTAGTTTACATACACTAAGATGGAGTCATTAAAACTAGTTTACATACACTAAGATGGAGTCATTAAAACTAGTTTACATACACTTAGATGGAGTCATTAACACTAGTTTACATACACTAAGATGGAGTCATTAAAACTAGTTTACATACACTAAGATGGAGTCATTAAAACTAGTTTACATACACTAAGATGGAGTCATTAAAACTAGTTTACATACACTTAGATGGAGTCATTAAAACTAGTTTACATACACTAAGATGGAGTCATTAAAACTAGTTTACATACACTAAGATGGAGTCATTAAAACTAGTTTACATACACTAAGATGGAGTCATTAAAACTAGTTTACATACACTAAGATGGAGTCATTAAAACTAGTTTACATACACTAAGATGGAGTCATTAAAACTAGTTTACATACACTAAGATGGAGTCATTAAAACTAGTTTACATACACTAAGATGGAGTCATTAAAACTAGTTTACATACACTGAGGTTGGAGTCATTGAAACTAGTTTACATACACTAAGATGGAGTCATTGAAACTAGTTTACATACACTAAGATGGAGTCATTAAAACTAGTTTACATACACTAAGATGGAGTCATTAAAACTAGTTTACATACACTAAGATGGAGTCATTAAAACTAGTTTACATACACTAAGATGGAGTCATTAAAACTAGTTTACATACACTTAGATGGAGTCATTAACACTAGTTTACATACACTAAGATGGAGTCATTAAAACTAGTTTACATACACTAAGATGGAGTCATTAAAACTAGTTTACATACACTAAGATGGAGTCATTAAAACTAGTTTACATACACTAAGATGGAGTCATTAAAACTAGTTTACATACACTTAGATGGAGTCATTAAAACTAGTTTACATACACTAAGATGGAGTCATTAAAACTAGTTTACATACACTAGGTTGGAGTCATTAAAACTAGTTTACATACACTAAGATGGAGTCATTAACACTAGTTTACATACACTAAGATGGAGTCATTAAAACTAGTTTACATACACTGAGGTTGGAGTCATTGAAACTAGTTTACATACACTAAGATGGAGTCATTGAAACTAGTTTACATACACTAAGATGGAGTCATTGAAACTAGTTTACATACACTAAGATGGAGTCATTAAAACTAGTTTACATACACTAAGATGGAGTCATTAAAACTAGTTTACATACACTAAGATGGAGTCATTAAAACTAGTTTACATACACTAAGATGGAGTCATTAAAACTAGTTTACATACACAGTCATTAAAACTAGTTTACATACACTAAGATGGAGTCATTAAAACTAGTTTACATACACTAAGTTGGAGTCATTAAAACTAGTTTACATACACTAAGATGGAGTCATTAAAACTAGTTTACATACACTAAGTTGGAGTCATTAAAACTAGTTTACATACACTAAGATGGAGTCATTAAAACTAGTTTACATACACTAAGTTGGAGTCATTAAAACTAGTTTACATACACTAAGATGGAGTCATTAAAACTAGTTTACATACACTAAGTTGGAGTCATTAAAACTAGTTTACATACACTAAGATGGAGTCATTAAAACTAGTTTACATACACTAAGATGGAGTCATTAAAACTAGTTTACATACACTAAGATGGAGTCATTAAAACTAGTTTACATACACTAAGATGGAGTCATTAAAACTAGTGTACATACACTAAGATGGAGTCATTAAAACTAGTTTACATACACTTAGATGGAGTCATTAAAACTAGTTTACATACACTAAGATGGAGTCATTAAAACTAGTGTACATACACTGAGGATGGAGTCATTAAAACTAGTTTACATACACTAAGATGGAGTCATTAAAACTAGTTTACATACACTAAGATGGAGTCATTAAAACTAGTTTACATACACTGAGGTTGGAGTCATTAAAACTAGTTTACATACACTAAGATGGAGTCATTGAAACTAGTTTACATACACTAAGATGGAGTCATTAAAACTAGTTTACATACACTAAGATGGAGTCATTAAAACTAGTTTACATACACTAAGATGGAGTCATTAAAACTAGTTTACATACACTAAGATGGAGTCATTAAAACTAGTTTACATACACTTAGATGGAGTCATTAACACTAGTTTACATACACTAAGATGGAGTCATTAAAACTAGTTTACATACACTAAGTTGGAGTCATTAAAACTAGTTTACATACACTAAGATGGAGTCATTAAAACTAGTTTACATACACTAAGTTGGAGTCATTAAAACTAGTTTACATACACTAAGATGGAGTCATTAAAACTAGTTTACATACACTAAGATGGAGTCATTAAAACTAGTTTACATACACTAAGATGGAGTCATTAAAACTAGTTTACATACACTAAGATGGAGTCATTAAAACTAGTTTACATACACTAAGATGGAGTCATTAAAACTAGTTTACATACACTAAGATGGAGTCATTAAAACTAGTTTACATACACTAAGATGGAGTCATTAAAACTAGTTTACATACACTAAGATGGAGTCATTAAAACTAGTTTACATACACTAAGATGGAGTCATTAAAACTAGTTTACATACACTAAGATGGAGTCATTAAAACTAGTTTACATACACTAAGATGGAGTCATTAAAACTAGTTTACATACACTAAGATGGAGTCATTAAAACTAGTTTACATACACTAAGATGGAGTCATTAAAACTAGTTTACATACACTAAGATGGAGTCATTAAAACTAGTTTACATACACTAAGATGGAGTCATTAAAACTAGTTTACATACACTAAGATGGAGTCATTAAAACTAGTTTACATACACTAAGATGGAGTCATTAAAACTAGTTTACATACACTAAGATGGAGTCATTAAAACTAGTTTACATACACTTAGATGGAGTCATTAAAACTAGTTTACATACACTAAGATGGAGTCATTAAAACTAGTTTACATACACTAAGATGGAGTCATTAAAACTAGTTTACATACACTAAGATGGAGTCATTAAAACTAGTTTACATACACTAAGATGGAGTCATTAAAACTAGTTTACATACACTGAGGTTGGAGTCATTGAAACTAGTTTACATACACTAAGATGGAGTCATTAAAACTAGTTTACATACACTAAGATGGAGTCATTAAAACTAGTTTACATACACTAAGATGGAGTCATTAAAACTAGTTTACATACACTAAGATGGAGTCATTAAAACTAGTTTACATACACTAAGATGGAGTCATTAAAACTAGTTTACATACACTAAGATGGAGTCATTAAAACTAGTTTACATACACTAAGTTGGAGTCATTAAAACTAGTTTACATACACTAAGATGGAGTCATTAAAACTAGTTTACATACACTAAGATGGAGTCATTAAAACTAGTTTACATACACTAAGATGGAGTCATTAAAACTAGTTTACATACACTAAGATGGAGTCATTAAAACTAGTTTACATACACTAAGATGGAGTCATTAAAACTAGTTTACATACACTAAGATGGAGTCATTAAAACTAGTTTACATACACTAAGATGGAGTCATTAAAACTAGTTTACATACACTAAGATGGAGTCATTAAAACTAGTTTACATACACTAGATGGAGTCATTAAAACTAGTTTACATACACTTAGATGGAGTCATTAAAACTAGTTTACATACACTAAGATGGAGTCATTAAAACTAGTTTACATACACTAAGATGGAGTCATTAAAACTAGTTTACATACACTAAGATGGAGTCATTAAAACTAGTTTACATACACTAAGATGGAGTCATTAAAACTAGTTTACATACACTAAGATGGAGTCATTAAAACTAGTTTACATACACTGAGGTTGGAGTCATTAA
Source organism: Oncorhynchus keta (assembly GCF_023373465.1). Taxonomy (NCBI): domain Eukaryota; kingdom Metazoa; phylum Chordata; class Actinopteri; order Salmoniformes; family Salmonidae; genus Oncorhynchus; species Oncorhynchus keta. The sequence goes on from NC_068438.1 coordinate 41,621,207, forward strand.
AACTAGTTTACATACACTAAGATGGAGTCATTAAAACTAGTTTACATACACTAAGATGGAGTCATTAAAACTAGTTTACATACACTGAGGATGGAGTCATTAAAACTAGTTTACATACACTAAGATGGAGTCATTAAAACTAGTTTACATACACTAAGATGGAGTCATTAAAACTAGTTTACATACACTAAGATGGAGTCATTAAAACTAGTTTACATACACTAAGATGGAGTCATTAAAACTAGTTTACATACACTAAGATGGAGTCATTAAAACTAGTTTACATACACTAAGATGGAGTCATTAAAACTAGTTTACATACACTAAGATGGAGTCATTAAAACTAGTTTACATACACTAAGATGGAGTCATTAAAACTAGTTTACATACACTAAGATGGAGTCATTAAAACTAGTTTACATACACTAAGATGGAGTCATTAAAACTAGTTTACATACACTAAGATGGAGTCATTAAAACTAGTTTACATACACTAAGATGGAGTCATTAAAACTAGTTTACATACACTAAGATGGAGTCATTAAAACTAGTTTACATACACTAAGATGGAGTCATTAAAACTAGTTTACATACACTAAGATGGAGTCATTAAAACTAGTTTACATACACTAAGATGGAGTCATTAAAACTAGTTTACATACACTAAGATGGAGTCATTAAAACTAGTTTACATACACTAAGATGGAGTCATTAAAACTAGTTTACATACACTAAGATGGAGTCATTAAAACTAGTTTACATACACTTAGATGGAGTCATTAAAACTAGTTTACATACACTAAGATGGAGTCATTAAAACTAGTTTACATACACTAAGATGGAGTCATTAAAACTAGTTTACATACACTAAGATGGAGTCATTAAAACTAGTTTACATACACTAAGATGGAGTCATTAAAACTAGTTTACATACACTAAGATGGAGTCATTAAAACTAGTTTACATACACTAAGATGGAGTCATTAAAACTAGTTTACATACACTAAGATGGAGTCATTAAAACTAGTTTACATACACTAAGATGGAGTCATTAAAACTAGTTTACATACACTGAGGTTGGAGTCATTAAAACTAGTTTACATACACTAAGATGGAGTCATTAAAACTAGTTTACATACACTAAGATGGAGTCATTAAAACTAGTTTACATACACTAAGATGGAGTCATTAAAACTAGTTTACATACACTAAGATGGAGTCATTAAAACTAGTTTACATACACTAAGATGGAGTCATTAAAACTAGTTTACATACACTAAGATGGAGTCATTAAAACTAGTTTACATACACTAAGATGGAGTCATTAAAACTAGTTTACATACACTAAGTTGGAGTCATTAAAACTAGTTTACATACACTTAGATGGAGTCATTAAAACTAGTTTACATACACTAAGATGGAGTCATTAAAACTAGTTTACATACACTAAGATGGAGTCATTAAAACTAGTTTACATACACTAAGATGGAGTCATTAAAACTAGTGTACATACACTAAGATGGAGTCATTAAAACTAGTTTACATACACTTAGATGGAGTCATTAAAACTAGTTTACATACACTAAGATGGAGTCATTAAAACTAGTTTACATACACTGAGGTTGGAGTCATTGAAACTAGTTTACATACACTAAGATGGAGTCATTAAAACTAGTTTACATACACTAAGATGGAGTCATTAAAACTAGTTTACATACACTAAGTTGGAGTCATTAAAACTAGTTTACATACACTAAGATGGAGTCATTAAAACTAGTTTACATACACTAAGATGGAGTCATTAAAACTAGTTTACATACACTAAGATGGAGTCATTAAAACTAGTTTACATACACTAAGATGGAGTCATTAAAACTAGTTTACATACACTAAGATGGAGTCATTAAAACTAGTTTACATACACTAAGATGGAGTCATTAACACTAGTTTACATACACTAAGATGGAGTCATTAAAACTAGTTTACATACACTAAGATGGAGTCATTAAAACTAGTTTACATACACTAAGTTGGAGTCATTAAAACTAGTTTACATACACTAAGATGGAGTCATTAAAACTAGTTTACACACACTAAGATGGAGTCATTAAAACTAGTTTACATACACTAAGATGGAGTCATTAAAACTAGTTTACATACACTAAGATGGAGTCATTAAAACTAGTTTACATACACTAAGATGGAGTCATTAAAACTAGTTTACATACACTAAGATGGAGTCATTAAAACTAGTTTACATACACTTAGATGGAGTCATTAAAACTAGTTTACATACACTAGATGGAGTCATTAAAACTAGTTTACATACACTAAGATGGAGTCATTAAAACTAGTTTACATACACTAAGATGGAGTCATTAAAACTAGTTTACATACACTAAGATGGAGTCATTAAAACTAGTTTACATACACTAAGATGGAGTCATTAAAACTAGTTTACATACACTAAGATGGAGTCATTAAAACTAGTTTACATACACTAAGATGGAGTCATTAAAACTAGTTTACATACACTAAGATGGAGTCATTAAAACTAGTTTACATACACTAAGATGGAGTCATTAAAACTAGTTTACATACACTAAGATGGAGTCATTAAAACTAGTTTACATACACTAAGATGGAGTCATTAAAACTAGTTTACATACACTAAGATGGAGTCATTAAAACTAGTTTACATACACTAAGATGGAGTCATTAAAACTAGTTTACATACACTAAGATGGAGTCATTAAAACTAGTTTACATACACTAAGATGGAGTCATTAAAACTAGTTTACATACACTAAGATGGAGTCATTAAAACTAGTTTACATACACTAAGATGGAGTCATTAAAACTAGTTTACATACACTAAGATGGAGTCATTAAAACTAGTTTACATACACTTAGATGGAGTCATTAAAACTAGTTTACATACACTAAGATGGAGTCATTAAAACTAGTTTACATACACTAAGTTGGAGTCATTAAAACTAGTTTACATACACTAAGATGGAGTCATTAAAACTAGTTTACATACACTAAGTTGGAGTCATTAAAACTAGTTTACATACACTAAGATGGAGTCATTAAAACTAGTTTACATACACTAAGATGGAGTCATTAAAACTAGTGTACATACACTAAGATGGAGTCATTAAAACTAGTTTACATACACTAAGATGGAGTCATTAAAACTAGTTTACATACACTAAGATGGAGTCATTAAAACTAGTTTACATACACTAAGATGGAGTCATTAAAACTAGTTTACATACACTAAGATGGAGTCATTAAAACTAGTTTACAACACTGGAGTCATTAAAACTAGTTTACATACACTAAGATGGAGTCATTAAAACTAGTTTACATACACTAAGATGGAGTCATTAAAACTAGTTTACATACACTAAGATGGAGTCATTAAAACTAGTTTACATACACTAAGATGGAGTCATTAAAACTAGTTTACATACACTAAGATGGAGTCATTAAAACTAGTTTACATACACTAAGATGGAGTCATTAAAACTAGTTTACATACACTAAGATGGAGTCATTAAAACTAGTTTACATACACTAAGATGGAGTCATTAAAACTAGTTTACATACACTAAGATGGAGTCATTAAAACTAGTTTACATACACTTAGATGGAGTCATTAAAACTAGTTTACATACACTAAGATGGAGTCATTAAAACTAGTTTACATACACTAAGATGGAGTCATTAAAACTAGTTTACATACACTAAGATGGAGTCATTAAAACTAGTTTACATACACTAAGATGGAGTCATTAAAACTAGTTTACATACACTAAGATGGAGTCATTAAAACTAGTTTACATACACTAAGATGGAGTCATTAAAACTAGTTTACATACACTAAGATGGAGTCATTAAAACTAGTTTACATACACTAAGATGGAGTCATTAAAACTAGTTTACATACACTAAGATGGAGTCATTAAAACTAGTTTACATACACTAAGATGGAGTCATTAAAACTAGTTTACATACACTAAGATGGAGTCATTAAAACTAGTTTACATACACTAAGATGGAGTCATTAAAACTAGTTTACATACACTAAGATGGAGTCATTAAAACTAGTTTACATACACTAAGATGGAGTCATTAAAACTAGTTTACATACACTAAGATGGAGTCATTAAAACTAGTTTACATACACTAAGATGGAGTCATTAAAACTAGTTTACATACACTAAGATGGAGTCATTAAAACTAGTTTACATACACTGAAGATGGAGTCATTAAAACTAGTTTACATACACTAAGATGGAGTCATTAAAACTAGTTTACATACACTAAGATGGAGTCATTAAAACTAGTTTACATACACTGAGGTTGGAGTCATTAAAACTAGTTTACATACACTAAGATGGAGTCATTAAAACTAGTTTACATACACTAAGATGGAGTCATTAAAACTAGTTTACATACACTAAGATGGAGTCATTAAAACTAGTTTACATACACACTAAGATGGAGTCATTAAAACTAGTTTACATACACTAAGATGGAGTCATTAAAACTAGTTTACATACACTAAGATGGAGTCATTAAAACTAGTTTACATACACTAAGATGGAGTCATTAAAACTAGTTTACATACACTAAGATGGAGTCATTAAAACTAGTTTACATACACTAAGATGGAGTCATTAAAACTAGTTTACATACACTAAGATGGAGTCATTAAAACTAGTTTACATACACTAAGATGGAGTCATTAAAACTAGTTTACATACACTAAGATGGAGTCATTAAAACTAGTTTACATACACTAAGATGGAGTCATTAAAACTAGTTTACATACACTAAGATGGAGTCATTAAAACTAGTTTACATACACTAAGATGGAGTCATTAAAACTAGTTTACATACACTAAGATGGAGTCATTAAAACTAGTTTACATACACTAAGATGGAGTCATTAAAACTAGTTTACATACACTAAGATGGAGTCATTAAAACTAGTTTACATACACTAAGATGGAGTCATTAAAACTAGTTTACATACACTAAGATGGAGTCATTAAAACTAGTTTACATACACTTAGATGGAGTCATTAAAACTAGTTTACATACACTAAGATGGAGTCATTAAAACTAGTGTAATACACTAAGATGGAGTCATTAAAACTAGTTTACATACACTAAGATGGAGTCATTAAAACTAGTTTACATACACTAAGATGGAGTCATTAAAACTAGTTTACATACACTAAGATGGAGTCATTAAAACTAGTTTACATACACTAAGATGGAGTCATTAAAACTAGTTTACATACACTAAGATGGAGTCATTAAAACTAGTTTACATACACTAAGATGGAGTCATTAAAACTAGTTTACATACACTAAGATGGAGTCATTAAAACTAGTTTACATACACTAAGATGGAGTCATTAAAACTAGTTTACATACACTAAGATGGAGTCATTAAAACTAGTTTACATACACTAAGATGGAGTCATTAAAACTAGTTTACATACACTAAGATGGAGTCATTAAACTAGTTTACATACACTAAGATGGAGTCATTAAAACTAGTTTACATACACTAAGATGGAGTCATTAAAACTAGTTTACATACACTAAGATGGAGTCATTAAAACTAGTTTACATACACTAAGATGGAGTCATTAAAACTAGTTTACATACACTAGATGGAGTCATTAAAACTAGTTTACATACACTAAGATGGAGTCATTAAAACTAGTTTACATACACTAAGATGGAGTCATTAAAACTAGTTTACATACACTAAGATGGAGTCATTAAAACTAGTTTACATACACTAAGATGGAGTCATTAAAACTAGTTTACATACACTAAGATGGAGTCATTAAAACTAGTTTACATACACTAAGATGGAGTCATTAAAACTAGTTTACATACACTAAGATGGAGTCATTAAAACTAGTTTACATACACTAAGATGGAGTCATTAAAACTAGTTTACATACACTAAGATGGAGTCATTAAAACTAGTTTACATACACTAAGATGGAGTCATTAAAACTAGTTTACATACACTAAGATGGAGTCATTAACACTAGTTTACATACACTAAGATGGAGTCATTAAAACTAGTTTACATACACTAAGATGGAGTCATTAAAACTAGTTTACATACACTAAGATGGAGTCATTAAAACTAGTTTACATACACTAAGATGGAGTCATTAAAACTAGTTTACATACACTAAGATGGAGTCATTAAAACTAGTTTACATACACTAAGATGGAGTCATTAAAACTAGTTTACATACACTAAGATGGAGTCATTAAAACTAGTTTACATACACTAAGATGGAGTCATTAAAACTAGTTTACATACACTAAGATGGAGTCATTAAAACTAGTTTACATACACTTAGATGGAGTCATTAAAACTAGTTTACATACACTAAGATGGAGTCATTAAAACTAGTTTACATACACTAAGATGGAGTCATTAAAACTAGTTTACATACACTAAGATGGAGTCATTAAAACTAGTTTACATACACTAAGATGGAGTCATTAAAACTAGTTTACATACACTAAGATGGAGTCATTAAAACTAGTTTACATACACTAAGATGGAGTCATTAAAACTAGTTTACATACACTAAGATGGAGTCATTAAAACTAGTTTACATACACTAAGATGGAGTCATTAAAACTAGTTTACATACACTAAGATGGAGTCATTAAAACTAGTTTACATACACTAAGATGGAGTCATTAAAACTAGTTTACATACACTAAGATGGAGTCATTAAAACTAGTTTACATACACTAAGATGGAGTCATTAAAACTAGTTTACATACACTTAGATGGAGTCATTAAAACTAGTTTACATACACTAAGATGGAGTCATTAAAACTAGTTTACATACACTAAGATGGAGTCATTAAAACTAGTTTACATACACTAAGATGGAGTCATTAAAACTAGTTTACATACACTTAGATGGAGTCATTAAAACTAGTTTACATACACTAAGATGGAGTCATTAAAACTAGTTTACATACACTGAGGTTGGAGTCATTGAAACTAGTTTACATACACTAAGATGGAGTCATTAAAACTAGTTTACATACACTAAGATGGAGTCATTAAAACTAGTTTACATACACTGAGGTTGGAGTCATTGAAACTAGTTTACATACACTAAGATGGAGTCATTGAAACTAGTTTACATACACTAAGATGGAGTCATTGAAACTAGTTTACATACACTAAGATGGAGTCATTAAAACTAGTTTACATACACTAAGATGGAGTCATTAAAACTAGTTTACATACACTAAGATGGAGTCATTAAAACTAGTTTACATACACTAAGATGGAGTCATTAAAACTAGTTTACATACACTAAGATGGAGTCATTAAAACTAGTTTACATACACTAAGATGGAGTCATTAAAACTAGTTTACATACACTAAGATGGAGTCATTAAAACTAGTTTACATACACTAAGATGGAGTCATTAAAACTAGTTTACATACACTAAGATGGAGTCATTAAAACTAGTTTACATACACTAAGATGGAGTCATTAAAACTAGTTTACATACACTAAGATGGAGTCATTAAAACTAGTTTACATACACTAAGATGGAGTCATTAAAACTAGTTTACATACACTAAGATGGAGTCATTAAAACTAGTTTACATACACTAAGATGGAGTCATTAAAACTAGTTTACATACACTTAGATGGAGTCATTAAAACTAGTTTACATACACTAAGATGGAGTCATTAAAACTAGTTTACATACACTAAGATGGAGTCATTAAAACTAGTTTACATACACTAAGATGGAGTCATTAAAACTAGTTTACATACACTAAGATGGAGTCATTAAAACTAGTTTACATACACTAAGATGGAGTCATTAAAACTAGTTTACATACACTGAGGTTGGAGTCATTAAAACTAGTTTACATACACTAAGATGGAGTCATTAAAACTAGTTTACATACACTAAGATGGAGTCATTAAAACTAGTTTACATACACTAAGATGGAGTCATTAAAACTAGTTTACATACACTAAGATGGAGTCATTAAAACTAGTTTACATACACTAAGATGGAGTCATTAAAACTAGTTTACATACACTAAGATGGAGTCATTAAAACTAGTTTACATACACTAAGATGGAGTCATTAAAACTAGTTTACATACACTAAGATGGAGTCATTAAAACTAGTTTACATACACTAAGATGGAGTCATTAAAACTAGTTTACATACACTAAGATGGAGTCATTAAAACTAGTTTACATACACTAAGATGGAGTCATTAAAACTAGTTTACATACACTAAGATGGAGTCATTAAAACTAGTTTACATACACTAAGATGGAGTCATTAAAACTAGTTTACATACACTAAGATGGAGTCATTAAAACTAGTTTACATACACTAAGATGGAGTCATTAAAACTAGTTTACATACACTAAGATGGAGTCATTAAAACTAGTTTACATACACTAAGATGGAGTCATTAAAACTAGTTTACATACACTAAGATGGAGTCATTAAAACTAGTTTACATACACTAAGATGGAGTCATTAAAACTAGTTTACATACACTAAGATGGAGTCATTAAAACTAGTTTACATACACTAAGATGGAGTCATTAAAACTAGTTTACATACACTAAGATGGAGTCATTAAAACTAGTTTACATACACTAAGATGGAGTCATTAAAACTAGTTTACATACACTAAGATGGAGTCATTAAAACTAGTTTACATACACTAAGATGGAGTCATTAAAACTAGTTTACATACACTAAGATGGAGTCATTAAAACTAGTTTACATACACTAAGATGGAGTCATTAAAACTAGTTTACATACACTAAGATGGAGTCATTAAAACTAGTTTACATACACTAAGATGGAGTCATTAAAACTAGTTTACATACACTAAGATGGAGTCATTAAAACTAGTTTACATACACTAAGATGGAGTCATTAAAACTAGTTTACATACACTAAGATGGAGTCATTAAAACTAGTTTACATACACTAAGATGGAGTCATTAAAACTAGTTTACATACACTAAGATGGAGTCATTAAAACTAGTTTACATACACTAAGATGGAGTCATTAAAACTAGTTTACATACACTTAGATGGAGTCATTAAAACTAGTTTACATACACTAAGATGGAGTCATTAAAACTAGTTTACATACACTTAGATGGAGTCATTAAAACTAGTTTACATACACTAAGATGGAGTCATTAAAACTAGTTTACATACACTAAGATGGAGTCATTAAAACTAGTTTACATACACTTAGATGGAGTCATTAAAACTAGTTTACATACACTAAGATGGAGTCATTAAAACTAGTTTACATACACTGAGGTTGGAGTCATTAACACTAGTTAACATACACTAAGATGGAGTCATTAAAACTAGTTTACATACACTAAGATGGAGTCATTAAAACTAGTTTACATACACTGAGGTTGGAGTCATTAAAACTAGTTTACATACACTAAGATGGAGTCATTAAAACTAGTTTACATACACTAAGATGGAGTCATTAAAACTAGTTTACATACACTAAGATGGAGTCATTAAAACTAGTTTACATACACTAAGATGGAGTCATTAAAACTAGTTTACATACACTAAGATGGAGTCATTAAAACTAGTTTACATACACTAAGATGGAGTCATTAAAACTAGTTTACATACACTAAGATGGAGTCATTAAAACTAGTTTACATACACTAAGATGGAGTCATTAAAACTAGTTTACATACACTAAGATGGAGTCATTAAAACTAGTTTACATACACTAAGATGGAGTCATTAAAACTAGTTTACATACACTAAGATGGAGTCATTAAAACTAGTTTACATACACTAAGATGGAGTCATTAAAACTAGTTTACATACACTAAGATGGAGTCATTAAAACTAGTTTACATACACTAAGATGGAGTCATTAAAACTAGTTTACATACACTAAGATGGAGTCATTAAAACTAGTTTACATACACTAAGATGGAGTCATTAAAACTAGTTTACATACACTAAGATGGAGTCATTAAAACTAGTTTACATACACTAAGATGGAGTCATTAAAACTAGTTTACATACACTAAGATGGAGTCATTAAAACTAGTTTACATACACTAAGATGGAGTCATTAAAACTAGTTTACATACACTAAGATGGAGTCATTAAAACTAGTTTACATACACTAAGATGGAGTCATTAAAACTAGTTTACATACACTAAGATGGAGTCATTAAAACTAGTTTACATACACTAAGATGGAGTCATTAAAACTAGTTTACATACACTAAGATGGAGTCATTAAAACTAGTTTACATACACTAAGATGGAGTCATTAAAACTAGTTTACATACACTAAGATGGAGTCATTAAAACTAGTTTACATACACTAAGATGGAGTCATTAAAACTAGTTTACATACACTAAGATGGAGTCATTAAAACTAGTTTACATACACTAAGATGGAGTCATTAAAACTAGTTTACATACACTAAGATGGAGTCATTAAAACTAGTTTACATACACTTAGATGGAGTCATTAAAACTAGTTTACATACACTAAGATGGAGTCATTAAAACTAGTTTACATACACTGAGATGGAGTCATTAAAACTAGTTTACATACACTAAGATGGAGTCATTAAAACTAGTTTACATACACTAAGATGGAGTCATTAAAACTAGTTTACATACACTAGGTTGGAGTCATTGAAACTAGTTTACATACACTAAGATGGAGTCATTAAAACTAGTTTACATACACTAAGATGGAGTCATTAAAACTAGTTTACATACACTAAGATGGAGTCATTAAAACTAGTTTACATACACTAAGATGGAGTCATTAAAACTAGTTTACATACACTAAGATGGAGTCATTAAAACTAGTTTACATACACTAAGATGGAGTCATTAAAACTAGTTTACATACACTAAGATGGAGTCATTAAAACTAGTTTACATACACTAAGATGGAGTCATTAAAACTAGTTTACATACACTAAGATGGAGTCATTAAAACTAGTTTACATACACTAAGATGGAGTCATTAAAACTAGTTTACATACACTAAGATGGAGTCATTAAAACTAGTTTACATACACTAAGATGGAGTCATTAAAACTAGTTTACATACACTAAGATGGAGTCATTAAAACTAGTTTACATACACTAAGATGGAGTCATTAAAACTAGTTTACATACACTAAGATGGAGTCATTAAAACTAGTTTACATACACTAAGATGGAGTCATTAAAACTAGTTTACATACACTAAGATGGAGTCATTAAAACTAGTTTACATACACTAAGATGGAGTCATTAAAACTAGTTTACATACACTAAGATGGAGTCATTAAAACTAGTTTACATACACTAAGATGGAGTCATTAAAACTAGTTTACATACACTAAGATGGAGTCATTAAAACTAGTTTACATACACTAAGATGGAGTCATTAAAACTAGTTTACATACACTGAGGTTGGAGTCATTGAAACTAGTTTACATACACTAAGATGGAGTCATTAAAACTAGTTTACATACACTAAGATGGAGTCATTAAAACTAGTTTACATACACTGAGGTTGGAGTCATTGAAACTAGTTTACATACACTAAGATGGAGTCATTAAAACTAGTTTACATACACTAAGATGGAGTCATTAAAACTAGTTTACATACACTAAGATGGAGTCATTAAAACTAGTTTACATACACTAAGATGGAGTCATTAAAACTAGTTTACATACACTAAGATGGAGTCATTAAAACTAGTTTACATACACTAAGATGGAGTCATTAAAACTAGTTTACATACACTAAGATGGAGTCATTAAAACTAGTTTACATACACTTAGATGGAGTCATTAAAACTAGTTTACATACACTAAGATGGAGTCATTAAAACTAGTTTACATACACTAAGATGGAGTCATTAAAACTAGTTTACATACACTTAGATGGAGTCATTAACTAGTTAACATACACTGAGGTTGGAGTCATTAAAACTAGTTTACATACACTGAGGTTGGAGTCATTAAAACTAGTTAACATACACTAAGTTGGAGTCATTAAAACTAGTTTACATACACTAAGATGGAGTCATTAAAACTAGTTTACATACACTGAGGTTGGAGTCATTAAAACTAGTTTACATACACTAAGATGGAGTCATTAAAACTAGTTTACATACACTAAGATGGAGTCATTAAAACTAGTTTACATACACTAAGATGGAGTCATTAAAACTAGTTTACATACACTAAGATGGAGTCATTAAAACTAGTTTACATACACTAAGATGGAGTCATTAACACTAGTTTACATACACTAAGATGGAGTCATTAAAACTAGTTTACATACACTAAGTTGGAGTCATTAAAACTAGTTTACATACACTAAGATGGAGTCATTAAAACTAGTTTACATACACTAAGTTGGAGTCATTAAAACTAGTTTACATACACTAAGATGGAGTCATTAAAACTAGTTTACATACACTAAGTTGGAGTCATTAAAACTAGTTTACATACACTAAGATGGAGTCATTAAAACTAGTTTACATACACTAAGTTGGAGTCATTAAAACTAGTTTACATACACTAAGATGGAGTCATTAAAACTAGTTTACATACACTAAGATGGAGTCATTAAAACTAGTTTACATACACTTAGATGGAGTCATTAAAACTAGTTTACATACACTTAGATGGAGTCATTAAAACTAGTTTACATACACTAAGATGGAGTCATTAAAACTAGTGTACATACACTAAGATGGAGTCATTAAAACTAGTTTACATACACTAAGATGGAGTCATTAAAACTAGTTTACATACACTAAGATGGAGTCATTAAAACTAGTTTACATACACTAAGATGGAGTCATTAAAACTAGTTTACATACACTAAGATGGAGTCATTAAAACTAGTTTACATACACTAAGATGGAGTCATTAAAACTAGTTTACATACACTAAGATGGAGTCATTAAAACTAGTTTACATACACTAAGATGGAGTCATTAAAACTAGTTTACATACACTAAGATGGAGTCATTAAAACTAGTTTACATACACTAAGATGGAGTCATTAAAACTAGTTTACATACACTAAGATGGAGTCATTAAAACTAGTTTACATACACTAAGATGGAGTCATTAAAACTAGTTTACATACACTAGATGGAGTCATTAAAACTAGTTTACATACACTAAGATGGAGTCATTAAAACTAGTTTACATACACTTAGATGGAGTCATTAAAACTAGTTTACATACACTAAGATGGAGTCATTAAAACTAGTTTACATACACTGAGGTTGGAGTCATTGAAACTAGTTTACATACACTAAGATGGAGTCATTAAAACTAGTTTACATACACTAAGATGGAGTCATTAAAACTAGTTTACATACACTGAGGTTGGAGTCATTGAAACTAGTTTACATACACTAAGATGGAGTCATTAAAACTAGTTTACATACACTAAGATGGAGTCATTAAAACTAGTTTACATACACTAAGATGGAGTCATTAAAACTAGTTTACATACACTAAGATGGAGTCATTAAAACTAGTTTACATACACTAAGATGGAGTCATTAAAACTAGTTTACATACACTTAGATGGAGTCATTAACACTAGTTTACATACACTAAGATGGAGTCATTAAAACTAGTTTACATACACTAAGATGGAGTCATTAAAACTAGTTTACATACACTAAGTTGGAGTCATTAAAACTAGTTTACATACACTAAGATGGAGTCATTAAAACTAGTTTACATACACTAAGATGGAGTCATTAAAACTAGTTTACATACACTAAGATGGAGTCATTAAAACTAGTTTACATACACTAAGATGGAGTCATTAAAACTAGTTTACATACACTAAGATGGAGTCATTAAAACTAGTTTACATACACTAAGTTGGAGTCATTAAAACTAGTTTACATACACTTAGATGGAGTCATTAAAACTAGTTTACATACACTTAGATGGAGTCATTAAAACTAGTTTACATACACTAAGATGGAGTCATTAAAACTAGTTTACATACACTAAGATGGAGTCATTAAAACTAGTTTACATACACTAAGATGGAGTCATTAAAACTAGTTTACATACACTAAGATGGAGTCATTAAAACTAGTTTACATACACTAAGATGGAGTCATTAAAACTAGTTTACATACACTAAGATGGAGTCATTAAAACTAGTTTACATACACTAAGATGGAGTCATTAAAACTAGTTTACATACACTAAGATGGAGTCATTAAAACTAGTTTACATACACTAAGATGGAGTCATTAAAACTAGTTTACATACACTAAGATGGAGTCATTAAAACTAGTTTACATACACTAAGATGGAGTCATTAAAACTAGTTTACATACACTTAGATGGAGTCATTAAAACTAGTTTACATACACTAAGATGGAGTCATTAAAACTAGTTTACATACACTTAGATGGAGTCATTAAAACTAGTGTACATACACTAAGATGGAGTCATTAAAACTAGTTTACATACACTTAGATGGAGTCATTAAAACTAGTTTACATACACTAAGATGGAGTCATTAAAACTAGTTTACATACACTGAGGTTGGAGTCATTAAAACTAGTTTACATACACTAAGATGGAGTCATTAAAACTAGTTTACATACACTAAGATGGAGTCATTAAAACTAGTTTACATACACTGAGGTTGGAGTCATTAAAACTAGTTTACATACACTAAGATGGAGTCATTAAAACTAGTTTACATACACTAAGATGGAGTCATTGAAACTAGTTTACATACACTTAGATGGAGTCATTAAAACTAGTTTACATACACTAAGATGGAGTCATTAAAACTAGTTTACATACACTAAGATGGAGTCATTAAAACTAGTTTACATACACTTAGATGGAGTCATTAAAACTAGTTTACATACACTAAGATGGAGTCATTAAAACTAGTTTACATACACTAAGATGGAGTCATTAAAACTAGTTTACATACACTAAGTTGGAGTCATTAAAACTAGTTTACATACACTAAGATGGAGTCATTAAAACTAGTTTACATACACTAAGATGGAGTCATTAAAACTAGTTTACATACACTAAGATGGAGTCATTAAAACTAGTTTACATACACTAAGATGGAGTCATTAAAACTAGTTTACATACACTAAGATGGAGTCATTAAAACTAGTTTACATACACTAAGATGGAGTCATTAAAACTAGTTTACATACACTAAGATGGAGTCATTAAAACTAGTTTACATACACTAAGATGGAGTCATTAAAACTAGTTTACATACACTAAGATGGAGTCATTAAAACTAGTTTACATACACTAAGATGGAGTCATTAAAACTAGTTTACATACACTAAGATGGAGTCATTAAAACTAGTTTACATACACTAAGATGGAGTCATTAAAACTAGTTTACATACACTAAGGTTGGAGTCATTAAAACTAGTTTACATACAAAGATGGAGTCATTAAAACTAGTTTACATACACTAAGATGGAGTCATTAAAACTAGTTTACATACACTAAGATGGAGTCATTAAAACTAGTTTACATACACTAAGATGGAGTCATTGAAACTAGTTTACATACACTAAGATGGAGTCATTAAAACTAGTTTACATACACTAAGATGGAGTCATTAAAACTAGTTTACATACACTAAGATGGAGTCATTAAAACTAGTTTACATACACTAAGATGGAGTCATTAAAACTAGTTTACATACACTAAGATGGAGTCATTAAAACTAGTTTACATACACTAAGATGGAGTCATTAAAACTAGTTTACATACACTAAGATGGAGTCATTAAAACTAGTTTACATACACTAAGATGGAGTCATTAAAACTAGTTTACATACACTAAGATGGAGTCATTAAAACTAGTTTACATACACTAAGATGGAGTCATTAAAACTAGTTTACATACACTAAGATGGAGTCATTAAAACTAGTTTACATACACTAAGATGGAGTCATTAAAACTAGTTTACATACACTAAGATGGAGTCATTAAAACTAGTTTACATACACTAAGATGGAGTCATTAAAACTAGTTTACATACACTAAGATGGAGTCATTAAAACTAGTTTACATACACTAAGATGGAGTCATTAAAACTAGTTTACATACACTAAGATGGAGTCATTAAAACTAGTTTACATACACTAAGATGGAGTCATTAAAACTAGTTTACATACACTAAGATGGAGTCATTAAAACTAGTTTACATACACTAAGATGGAGTCATTAAAACTAGTTTACATACACTAAGATGGAGTCATTAAAACTAGTTTACATACACTAAGATGGAGTCATTAAAACTAGTTTACATACACTAAGATGGAGTCATTAAAACTAGTTTACATACACTAAGATGGAGTCATTAAAACTAGTTTACATACACTAAGATGGAGTCATTAAAACTAGTTTACATACACTAAGATGGAGTCATTAAAACTAGTTTACATACACTAAGATGGAGTCATTAAAACTAGTTTACATACACTGAGTTGGAGTCATTAAAACTAGTTTACATACACTTAGATGGAGTCATTAAAACTAGTTTACATACACTAAGATGGAGTCATTAACACTAGTTAACATACACTGAGGTTGGAGTCATTAAAACTAGTTTACATACACTAAGATGGAGTCATTAAAACTAGTTTACATACACTAAGATGGAGTCATTAAAACTAGTTTATATACACTAAGATGGAGTCATTAAAACTAGTTTACATACACTAAGATGGAGTCATTAAAACTAGTTTATATACACTAAGATGGAGTCATTAAAACTAGTTTACATACACTAAGATGGAGTCATTAACACTAGTTTACATACACTAAGATGGAGTCATTAAAACTAGTTTACATACACTTAGATGGAGTCATTAAAACTAGTTTACATACACTAAGATGGAGTCATTAAAACTAGTGTACATACACTAAGATGGAGTCATTAAAACTAGTTTACATACACTTAGATGGAGTCATTAAAACTAGTTTACATACACTAAGATGGAGTCATTAAAACTAGTTTACATACACTGAGGTTGGAGACATTGAAACTAGTTTACATACACTAAGATGGAGTCATTAAAACTAGTTTACATACACTAAGATGGAGTCATTAAAACTAGTTTACATACACTGAGGTTGGAGTCATTGAAACTAGTTTACATACACTAAGATGGAGTCATTGAAACTAGTTTACATACACTAAGATGGAGTCATTGAAACTAGTTTACATACACTAAGATGGAGTCATTAAAACTAGTTTACATACACTAAGATGGAGTCATTAAAACTAGTTTACATACACTAAGATGGAGTCATTAAAACTAGTTTACATACACTTAGATGGAGTCATTAACACTAGTTTACATACACTAAGTTGGAGTCATTAAAACTAGTTTACATACACTAAGATGGAGTCATTAAAACTAGTTTACATACACTAAGTTGGAGTCATTAAAACTAGTTTACATACACTAAGATGGAGTCATTAAAACTAGTTTACATACACTAAGTTGGAGTCATTAAAACTAGTTTACATACACTAAGATGGAGTCATTAAAACTAGTTTACATACACTAAGTTGGAGTCATTAAAACTAGTTTACATACACTAAGATGGAGTCATTAAAACTAGTTTACATACACTAAGTTGGAGTCATTAAAACTAGTTTACATACACTTAGATGGAGTCATTAAAACTAGTTTACATACACTTAGATGGAGTCATTAAAACTAGTTTACATACACTAAGATGGAGTCATTAAAACTAGTGTACATACACTAAGATGGAGTCATTAAAACTAGTTTACATACACTAAGATGGAGTCATTAAAACTAGTTTACATACACTAAGATGGAGTCAGTCATTAAAACTAGTTTACATACACTAAGATGGAGTCATTAAAACTAGTTTACATACACTAAGATGGAGTCATTAAAACTAGTTTACATACACTAAGATGGAGTCATTAAAACTAGTGTACATACACTAAGATGGAGTCATTAAAACTAGTTTACATACACTAAGATGGAGTAATTAAAACTAGTTTACATACACTAAGATGGAGTCATTAAAACTAGTTTACATACACTAAGATGGAGTCATTAAAACTAGTTTACATACACTTAGATGGAGTCATTAACACTAGTTTACATACACTAAGATGGAGTCATTAAAACTAGTTTACATACACTAAGTTTGAGTCATTAAAACTAGTTTACATACACTAAGATGGAGTCATTAAAACTAGTTTACATACACTAAGTTGGAGTCATTAAAACTAGTTTACATACACTAAGATGGAGTCATTAAAACTAGTTTACATACACTAAGATGGAGTCATTAAAACTAGTTTACATACACTAAGATGGAGTCATTAAAACTAGTTTACATACACTTAGATGGAGTCATTAAAACTAGTTTACATACACTAAGATGGAGTCATTAAAACTAGTGTACATACACTAAGATGGAGTCATTAAAACTAGTTTACATACACTAAGATGGAGTCATTAAAACTAGTTTACATACACTAAGATGGAGTCATTAAAACTAGTTTACATACACTAAGATGGAGTCATTAAAACTAGTTTACATACACTAAGATGGAGTCATTAAAACTAGTTTACATACACTAAGATGGAGTCATTAAAACTAGTTTACATACACTAAGATGGAGTCATTAAAACTAGTTTACATACACTAAGATGGAGTCATTAAAACTAGTTTACATACACTAAGATGGAGTCATTAAAACTAGTTTACATACACTAAGATGGAGTCATTAAAACTAGTTTACATACACTTAGATGGAGTCATTAAACTAGTTTACATACACTAAGATGGAGTCATTAAAACTAGTTTACATACACTAAGATGGAGTCATTAAAACTAGTTTACATACACTAAGATGGAGTCATTAAAACTAGTTTACATACACTAAGATGGAGTCATTAAAACTAGTTTACATACACTAAGATGGAGTCATTAAAACTAGTTTACATACACTAAGATGGAGTCATTAAAACTAGTTTACATACACTAAGATGGAGTCATTAAAACTAGTTTACATACACTAAGATGGAGTCATTAAAACTAGTTTACATACACTAAGATGGAGTCATTAAAACTAGTTTACATACACTAAGATGGAGTCATTAAAACTAGTTTACATACACTAAGATGGAGTCATTAAAACTAGTTTACATACACTAAGATGGAGTCATTAAAACTAGTTTACATACACTAAGATGGAGTCATTAAAACTAGTTTACATACACTAAGATGGAGTCATTAAAACTAGTTTACATACACTAAGATGGAGTCATTAAAACTAGTTTACATACACTAAGATGGAGTCATTAAAACTAGTTTACATACACTAAGATGGAGTCATTAAAACTAGTTTACATACACTAAGATGGAGTCATTAAAACTAGTTTACATACACTAAGATGGAGTCATTAAAACTAGTTTACATACACTTAGATGGAGTCATTAAAACTAGTTTACATACACTAAGATGGAGTCATTAAAACTAGTTTACATACACTAAGATGGAGTCATTAAAACTAGTTTACATACACTAAGATGGAGTCATTAAAACTAGTTTACATACACTAAGATGGAGTCATTAAAACTAGTTTACATACACTAAGATGGAGTCATTAAAACTAGTTTACATACACTAAGATGGAGTCATTAAAACTAGTTTACATACACTAAGATGGAGTCATTAAAACTAGTTTACATACACTAAGATGGAGTCATTAAAACTAGTTTACATACACTAAGATGGAGTCATTAAAACTAGTTTACATACACTAAGATGGAGTCATTAAAACTAGTTTACATACACTAAGATGGAGTCATTAAAACTAGTTTACATACACTAAGATGGAGTCATTAAAACTAGTTTACATACACTTAGATGGAGTCATTAAAACTAGTTTACATACACTAAGATGGAGTCATTAAAACTAGTTTACATACACTAAGATGGAGTCATTAAAACTAGTTTACATACACTAAGATGGAGTCATTAAAACTAGTTTACATACACTAAGATGGAGTCATTAAAACTAGTTTACATACACTAAGATGGAGTCATTAAAACTAGTTTACATACACTTAGATGGAGTCATTAAAACTAGTTTACATACACTAAGATGGAGTCATTAAAACTAGTTTACATACACTAAGAAGTCATTAAAACTAGTTTACATACACTAAGATGGAGTCATTAAAACTAGTTTACATACACTTAGATGGAGTCATTAAAACTAGTTTACATACACTAAGATGGAGTCATTAAAACTAGTTTACATACACTAAGATGGAGTCATTAAAACTAGTTTACATACACTAAGATGGAGTCATTAAAACTAGTTTACATACACTAAGATGGAGTCATTAAAACTAGTTTACATACACTAAGATGGAGTCATTAAAACTAGTTTACATACACTAAGATGGAGTCATTAAAACTAGTTTACATACACTAGATGGAGTCATTAACACTAGTTTACATACACTAAGATGGAGTCATTAAAACTAGTTTACATACACTAAGATGGAGTCATTAAAACTAGTTTACATACACTAAGATGGAGTCATTAAAACTAGTTTACATACACTAAGATGGAGTCATTAAAACTAGTTTACATACACTAAGATGGAGTCATTAAAACTAGTTTACATACACTAAGATGGAGTCATTAAAACTAGTTTACATACACTAAGATGGAGTCATTAAAACTAGTTTACATACACTAAGATGGAGTCATTAAAACTAGTTTACATACACTAAGATGGAGTCATTAAAACTAGTTTACATACACTAAGATGGAGTCATTAAAACTAGTTTACATACACTAAGATGGAGTCATTAAAACTAGTTTACATACACTAAGATGGAGTCATTAAAACTAGTTTACATACACTTAGATGGAGTCATTAACACTAGTTTACATACACTAAGATGGAGTCATTAAAACTAGTTTACATACACTAAGATGGAGTCATTAAAACTAGTTTACATACACTAAGATGGAGTCATTAAAACTAGTTTACATACACTAAGATGGAGTCATTAAAACTAGTTTACATACACTAAGATGGAGTCATTAAAACTAGTTTACATACACTAAGATGGAGTCATTAAAACTAGTTTACATACACTAAGATGGAGTCATTAAAACTAGTTTACATACACTAAGATGGAGTCATTAAAACTAGTTTACATACACTAAGATGGAGTCATTAAAACTAGTTTACATACACTAAGATGGAGTCATTAAAACTAGTTTACATACACTAAGATGGAGTCATTAAAACTAGTTTACATACACTAAGATGGAGTCATTAAAACTAGTTTACATACACTTAGATGGAGTCATTAAAACTAGTTTACATACACTAAGATGGAGTCATTAAAACTAGTTTACATACACTAAGATGGAGTCATTAAAACTAGTTTACATACACTAAGATGGAGTCATTAAAAAACTAGTTTACATACACTAAGATGGAGTCATTAAAACTAGTTTACATACACTAAGATGGAGTCATTAAAACTAGTTTACATACACTTAGATGGAGTCATTAAAACTAGGTACATACACTAAGATGGAGTCATTAAAACTAGTTTACATACACTAAGATGGAGTCATTAAAACTAGTTTACATACACTAAGATGGAGTCATTAAAACTAGTTTACATACACTTAGATGGAGTCATTAAAACTAGTTTACATACACTAAGATGGAGTCATTAAAACTAGTTTACATACACTAAGATGGAGTCATTAAAACTAGTTTACATACACTTAGATGGAGTCATTAAAACTAGTTTACATACACTAAGATGGAGTCATTAAAACTAGTTTACATACACTGAGGTTGGAGTCATTAAAACTAGTTTACATACACTAAGATGGAGTCATTAAAACTAGTTTACATACACTAAGATGGAGTCATTAAAACTAGTTTACATACACTAAGATGGAGTCATTAAAACTAGTTTACATACACTTAGATGGAGTCATTAAAACTAGTTTACATACACTAAGATGGAGTCATTAAAACTAGTTTACATACACTAAGATGGAGTCATTAAAACTAGTTTACATACACTAAGATGGAGTCATTAAAACTAGTTTACATACACTAAGATGGAGTCATTAAAACTAGTTTACATACACTAAGATGGAGTCATTAAAACTAGTTTACATACACTAAGATGGAGTCATTAAAACTAGTTTACATACACTAAGATGGAGTCATTAAAACTAGTTTACATACACTTAGATGGAGTCATTAAAACTAGTTTACATACACTAAGATGGAGTCATTAAAACTAGTTTACATACACTAAGATGGAGTCATTAAAACTAGTTTACATACACTAAGATGGAGTCATTAAAACTAGTTTACATACACTAAGATGGAGTCATTAAAACTAGTTTACATACACTAAGATGGAGTCATTAAAACTAGTTTACATACACTAAGATGGAGTCATTAAAACTAGTTTACATACACTGAGGTTGGAGTCATTGAAACTAGTTTACATACACTAAGATGGAGTCATTAAAACTAGTTTACATACACTAAGATGGAGTCATTAAAACTAGTTTACATACACTAAGATGGAGTCATTAAAACTAGTTTACATACACTGAGGTTGGAGTCATTGAAACTAGTTTACATACACTAAGATGGAGTCATTAAAACTAGTTTACATACACTAAGATGGAGTCATTAAAACTAGTTTACATACACTAAGATGGAGTCATTAAAACTAGTTTACATACACTAAGATGGAGTCATTAAAACTAGTTTACATACACTAAGATGGAGTCATTAAAACTAGTTTACATACACTAAGATGGAGTCATTAAAACTAGTTTACATACACTAAGATGGAGTCATTAAAACTAGTTTACATACACTAAGATGGAGTCATTAAAACTAGTTTACATACACTAAGATGGAGTCATTAAAACTAGTTTACATACACTAAGATGGAGTCATTAAAACTAGTTTACATACACTAAGATGGAGTCATTAAAACTAGTTTACATACACTAAGATGGAGTCATTAAAACTAGTTTACATACACTAAGATGGAGTCATTAAAACTAGTTTACATACACTAAGATGGAGTCATTAAAACTAGTTTACATACACTAAGATGGAGTCATTAAAACTAGTTTACATACACTAAGATGGAGTCATTAAAACTAGTTTACATACACTAAGATGGAGTCATTAAAACTAGTTTACATACACTTAGATGGAGTCATTAAAACTAGTTTACATACACTAAGATGGAGTCATTAAAACTAGTTTACATACACTAAGATGGAGTCATTAAAACTAGTTTACATACACTAAGATGGAGTCATTAAAACTAGTTTACATACACTTAGATGGAGTCATTAAAACTAGTTTACATACACTAAGATGGAGTCATTAAAACTAGTTTACATACACTAAGATGGAGTCATTAAAACTAGTTTACATACACTAAGATGGAGTCATTAAAACTAGTTTACATACACTAAGATGGAGTCATTAAAACTAGTTTACATACACTAAGATGGAGTCATTAAAACTAGTTTACATACACTAAGATGGAGTCATTAAAACTAGTTTACATACACTAAGATGGAGTCATTAAAACTAGTTTACATACACTAAGATGGAGTCATTAAAACTAGTTTACATACACTAAGATGGAGTCATTAAAACTAGTTTACATACACTAAGATGGAGTCATTAAAACTAGTTTACATACACTAAGATGGAGTCATTAAAACTAGTTTACATACACTAAGATGGAGTCATTAAAACTAGTTTACATACACTGAGGTTGGAGTCATTAAAACTAGTTTACATACACTAAGATGGAGTCATTAAAACTAGTTTACATACACTAAGATGGAGTCATTAAAACTAGTTTACATACACTAAGATGGAGTCATTAAAACTAGTTTACATACACTAAGATGGAGTCATTAAAACTAGTTTACATACACTAAGATGGAGTCATTAAAACTAGTTTACATACACTAAGATGGAGTCATTAAAACTAGTTTACATACACTAAGATGGAGTCATTAAAACTAGTTTACATACACTAAGATGGAGTCATTAAAACTAGTTTACATACACTAAGATGGAGTCATTAAAACTAGTTTACATACACTAAGATGGAGTCATTAAAACTAGTTTACATACACTAAGATGGAGTCATTAAAACTAGTTTACATACACTAAGATGGAGTCATTAAAACTAGTTTACATACACTAAGATGGAGTCATTAAAACTAGTTTACATACACTAAGATGGAGTCATTAAAACTAGTTTACATACACTAAGATGGAGTCATTAAAACTAGTTTACATACACTAAGATGGAGTCATTAAAACTAGTTTACATACACTAAGATGGAGTCATTAAAACTAGTTTACATACACTAAGATGGAGTCATTAAAACTAGTTTACATACACTAAGATGGAGTCATTAAAACTAGTTTACATACACTAAGATGGAGTCATTAAAACTAGTTTACATACACTAAGATGGAGTCATTAAAACTAGTTTACATACACTAAGATGGAGTCATTAAAACTAGTTTACATACACTAAGATGGAGTCATTAAAACTAGTTTACATACACTAAGATGGAGTCATTAAAACTAGTTTACATACACTAAGATGGAGTCATTAAAACTAGTTTACATACACTAAGATGGAGTCATTAAAACTAGTTTACATACACTGAGGTTGGAGTCATTAAAACTAGTTTACATACACTAAGATGGAGTCATTAAAACTAGTTTACATACACTAAGATGGAGTCATTAAAACTAGTTTACATACACTAAGATGGAGTCATTAAAACTAGTTTACATACACTAAGATGGAGTCATTAAAACTAGTTTACATACACTAAGATGGAGTCATTAAAACTAGTTTACATACACTAAGTTGGAGTCATTAAAACTAGTTTACATACACTTAGATGGAGTCATTAAAACTAGTTTACATACACTAAGATGGAGTCATTAAAACTAGTTTACATACACTAAGATGGAGTCATTAAAACTAGTTTACATACACTAAGATGGAGTCATTAAAACTAGTTTACATACACTTAGATGGAGTCATTAAAACTAGTTTACATACACTTAGATGGAGTCATTAAAACTAGTTTACATACACTAAGATGGAGTCATTAAAACTAGTTTACATACACTAAGATGGAGTCATTAAAACTAGTTTACATACACTAAGATGGAGTCATTAAAACTGACAGTTTACATACACTGAGGTTGGAGTCATTAAAACTAGTTTACATACACTAAGATGGAGTCATTAAAACTAGTTTACATACACTAAGATGGAGTCATTAAAACTAGTTTACATACACTGAGGTTGGAGTCATTAAAACTAGTTTACATACACTAAGATGGAGTCATTAAAACTAGTTTACATACACTAAGATGGAGTCATTAAAACTAGTTTACATACACTAAGATGGAGTCATTAAAACTAGTTTACATACACTAAGATGGAGTCATTAAAACTAGTTTACATACACTGAGGTTGGAGTCATTAAAACTAGTTTACATACACTAAGATGGAGTCATTAAAACTAGTTTACATACACTAAGATGGAGTCATTAAAACTAGTTTACATACACTAAGATGGAGTCATTAAAACTAGTTTACATACACTAAGATGGAGTCATTAAAACTAGTTTACATACACTAAGATGGAGTCATTAAAACTAGTTTACATACACTAAGGTTGGAGTCATTAAAACTAGTTTACATACACTAAGATGGAGTCATTAAAACTAGTTTACATACACTAAGATGGAGTCATTAAAACTAGTTTACATACACTAAGATGGAGTCATTAAAACTAGTTTACATACACTAAGATGGAGTCATTAAAACTAGTTTACATACACTGAGTTGGAGTCATTGAAACTAGTTTACATACACTGAGTTGGAGTCATTAAAACTAGTTTACATACACTAAGATGGAGTCATTAAAACTAGTTTACATACACTAAGATGGAGTCATTAAAACTAGTTTACATACACTAAGATGGAGTCATTAAAACTAGTTTACATACACTAAGATGGAGTCATTAAAACTAGTTTACATACACTAAGATGGAGTCATTAAAACTAGTTTACATACACTAAGATGGAGTCATTAAAACTAGTTTACATACACTAAGATGGAGTCATTAAAACTAGTTTACATACACTAAGATGGAGTCATTAAAACTAGTTTACATACACTAAGATGGAGTCATTAAAACTAGTTTACATACACTAAGATGGAGTCATTAAAACTAGTTTACATACACTAAGATGGAGTCATTAAAACTAGTTTACATACACTAAGATGGAGTCATTAAAACTAGTTTACATACACTAAGATGGAGTCATTAAAACTAGTTTACATACACTAAGATGGAGTCATTAAAACTAGTTTACATACACTAAGATGGAGTCATTAAAACTAGTTTACATACACTAAGATGGAGTCATTAAAACTAGTTTACATACACTAAGATGGAGTCATTAAAACTAGTTTACATACACTAAGATGGAGTCATTAAAACTAGTTTACATACACTTAGATGGAGTCATTAAAACTAGTTTACATACACTAAGATGGAGTCATTAAAACTAGTTTACATACACTAAGATGGAGTCATTAAAACTAGTTTACATACACTAAGATGGAGTCATTAAAACTAGTTTACATACACTTAGATGGAGTCATTAAAACTAGTTTACATACACTAAGATGGAGTCATTAAAACTAGTTTACATACACTAAGATGGAGTCATTAAAACTAGTTTACATACACTAAGATGGAGTCATTAAAACTAGTTTACATACACTAAGATGGAGTCATTAAAACTAGTTTACATACACTAAGATGGAGTCATTAAAACTAGTTTACATACACTAAGATGGAGTCATTAAAACTAGTTTACATACACTAAGATGGAGTCATTAAAACTAGTTTACATACACTAAGATGGAGTCATTAAAACTAGTTTACATACACTAAGATGGAGTCATTAAAACTAGTTTACATACACTAAGATGGAGTCATTAAAACTAGTTTACATACACTAAGATGGAGTCATTAAAACTAGTTTACATACACTAAGATGGAGTCATTAAAACTAGTTTACATACACTAAGATGGAGTCATTAAAACTAGTTTACATACACTAAGATGGAGTCATTAAAACTAGTTTACATACACTAAGATGGAGTCATTAAAACTAGTTTACATACACTAAGATGGAGTCATTAAAACTAGTTTACATACACTAAGATGGAGTCATTAAAACTAGTTTACATACACTTAGATGGAGTCATTAAAACTAGTTTACATACACTAAGATGGAGTCATTAAAACTAGTTTACATACACTAAGATGGAGTCATTAAAACTAGTTTACATACACTAAGATGGAGTCATTAAAACTAGTTTACATACACTAAGATGGAGTCATTAAAACTAGTTTACATACACTAAGATGGAGTCATTAAAACTAGTTTACATACACTAAGATGGAGTCATTAACACTAGTTTACATACACTAAGATGGAGTCATTAAAACTAGTTTACATACACTGAGGTTGGAGTCATTAAAACTAGTTTACATACACTAAGATGGAGTCATTAAAACTAGTTTACATACACTAAGATGGAGTCATTAAAACTAGTTTACATACACTAAGATGGAGTCATTAAAACTAGTTTACATACACTGAGGTTGGAGTCATTAAAACTAGTTTACATACACTAAGATGGAGTCATTAAAACTAGTTTACATACACTAAGATGGAGTCATTAAAACTAGTTTACATACACTGAGGTTGGAGTCATTAAAACTAGTTTACATACACTAAGATGGAGTCATTAAAACTAGTTTACATACACTAAGATGGAGTCATTAAAACTAGTTTACATACACTAAGATGGAGTCATTAAAACTAGTTTACATACACTAAGATGGAGTCATTAAAACTAGTTTACATACACTAAGATGGAGTCATTAAAACTAGTTTACATACACTAAGATGGAGTCATTAAAACTAGTTTACATACACTAAGATGGAGTCATTAAAACTAGTTTACATACACTAAGATGGAGTCATTAAAACTAGTTTACATACACTGAGGTTGGAGTCATTAAAACTAGTTTACATACACTAAGATGGAGTCATTAAAACTAGTTTACATACACTAAGATGGAGTCATTAAAACTAGTTTACATACACTAAGATGGAGTCATTAAAACTAGTTTACATACACTAAGATGGAGTCATTAAAACTAGTTTACATACACTAAGATGGAGTCATTAAAACTAGTTTACATACACTAAGTTGGAGTCATTAAAACTAGTTTACATACACTAAGATGGAGTCATTAAAACTAGTTTACATACACTAAGATGGAGTCATTAAAACTAGTTTACATACACTAAGATGGAGTCATTAAAACTAGTTTACATACACTAAGATGGAGTCATTAAAACTAGTTTACATACACTGAGGTTGGAGTCATTGAAACTAGTTTACATACACTGAGGTTGGAGTCATTAAAACTAGTTTACATACACTTAGATGGAGTCATTAAAACTAGTTTACATACACTAAGATGGAGTCATTAAAACTAGTTTACATACACTAAGATGGAGTCATTAAAACTAGTTTACATACACTAAGATGGAGTCATTAAAACTAGTTTACATACACTAAGATGGAGTCATTAAAACTAGTTTACATACACTAAGATGGAGTCATTAAAACTAGTTTACATACACTAAGATGGAGTCATTAAAACTAGTTTACATACACTAAGATGGAGTCATTAAAACTAGTTTACATACACTAAGATGGAGTAATTAAAACTAGTTTACATACACTAAGATGGAGTCATTAAAACTAGTTTACATACACTAAGATGGAGTCATTAAAACTAGTTTACATACACTAAGATGGAGTCATTAAAACTAGTTTACATACACTAAGATGGAGTCATTAAAACTAGTTTACATACACTAAGATGGAGTCATTAAAACTATTTTACATACACTTAGATGGAGTCATTAAAACTAGTTTACATACACTAAGATGGAGTCATTAAAACTAGTTTACATACACTAAGATGGAGTCATTAAAACTAGTGTACATACACTAAGATGGAGTCATTAAAACTAGTTTACATACACTAAGATGGAGTCATTAAAACTAGTTTACATACACTAAGATGGAGTCATTAAAACTAGTTTACATACACTTAGATGGAGTCATTAAAACTAGTTTACATACACTAAGATGGAGTCATTAAAACTAGTTTACATACACTAAGATGGAGTCATTAAAACTAGTTTACATACACTAAGATGGAGTCATTAAAACTAGTTTACATACACTAAGATGGAGTCATTAAAACTAGTTTACATACACTAAGATGGAGTCATTAAAACTAGTTTACATACACTTAGATGGAGTCTTTAAAACTAGTTTACATACACTGAGGTTGGAGTCATTAAAAGTAGTTTACATACACTAAGATGGAGTCATTAAAACTAGTTTACATACACTAAGATGGAGTCATTAAAACTAGTTTACATACACTAAGATGGAGTCATTAAAACTAGTTTACATACACTAAAGATGGAGTCATTAAAACTAGTTTACATACACTTAGATGGAGTCATTAAAACTAGTTTACATACACTGAGGTTGGAGTCATTAAAACTAGTTTACATACACTAAGATGGAGTCATTAAAACTAGTTTACATACACTTAGATGGAGTCATTAAAACTAGTTTACATACACTAAGATGGAGTCATTAAAACTAGTTTACATACACTGAGGTTGGAGTCATTAAAACTAGTTTACATACACTTAGATGGAGTCATTAACACTAGTTTACATACACTAAGATGGAGTCATTAAAACTAGTTTACATACACTGAGGTTGGAGTCATTAAAACTAGTTTACATACACTTAGATGGAGTCATTAACACTAGTTTACATACACTAAGATGGAGTCATTAAAACTAGTTTACATACACTAAGATGGAGTCATTAAAACTAGTTTACATACACTAAGATGGAGTCATTAAAACTAGTTTACATACACTAAGATGGAGTCATTAAAACTAGTTTACATACACTTAGATGGAGTCATTAAAACTAGTTTACATACACTAAGATGGAGTCATTAAAACTAGTTTACATACACTTAGATGGAGTCATTAACACTAGTTTACATACACTTAGGTTGGAGTCATTAAAAGTAGTTTACATACACTGAGGTTGGAGTCATTAAAACTAGTTTACATACACTTAGATGGAGTCATTAAAACTAGTTTACATACACTAAGATGGAGTCATTAACACTAGTTTACATACACTAAGATGGAGTCATTAAAACTAGTTTACATACACTAAGATGGAGTCATTAAAACTAGTTTACATACACTAAGATGGAGTCATTAAAACTAGTTTACATACACTAAGATGGAGTCATTAAAACTAGTTTACATACACTAAGATGGAGTCATTAAAACTAGTTTACATACACTAAGATGGAGTCATTAACACTAGTTTACATACACTAAGATGGAGTCATTAAAACTAGTTTACAAACATTTAGGTTGGAGTCATTAAAAGTAGTTTACATACACTAAGATGGAGTCATTAAAACTAGTTTACATACACTAAGATGGAGTCATTAAAACTAGTTTACATACACTAAGATGGAGTCATTAAAACTAGTTTACATACACTAAGATGGAGTCATTAAAACTAGTTTACATACACTAAGATGGAGTCATTAAAACTAGTTTACATACACTGAGGTTGGAGTCATTAAAACTAGTTTACATACACTGAGGTTGGAGTCATTAAAACTAGTTTACATACACTAAGATGGAGTCATTAAAACTAGTTTACATACACTAAGATGGAGTCATTAAAACTAGTTTACATACACTAAGATGGAGTCATTAAAACTAGTTTACATACACTAAGATGGAGTCATTAAAACTAGTGTACATACACTAAGATGGAGTCATTAAAACTAGTTTACATACACTAAGATGGAGTCATTAAAACTAGTTTACATACACTAAGATGGAGTCATTAAAACTAGTTTACATACACTAAGATGGAGTCATTAAAACTAGTTTACATACACTAAGATGGAGTCATTAAAACTAGTTTACATACACTAAGATGGAGTCATTAAAACTAGTTTACATACACTAAGATGGAGTCATTAAAACTAGTTTACATACACTAAGATGGAGTCATTAAAACTAGTTTACATACACTAAGATGGAGTCATTAAAACTAGTTTACATACACTAAGATGGAGTCATTAAAACTAGTTTACATACACTAAGATGGAGTCATTAAAACTAGTTTACATACACTAAGATGGAGTCATTAAAACTAGTTTACATACACTAAGATGGAGTCATTAAAACTAGTTTACATACACTAAGATGGAGTCATTAAAACTAGTTTACATACACTAAGATGGAGTCATTAAAACTAGTTTACATACACTAAGATGGAGTCATTAAAACTAGTTTACATACACTAAGATGGAGTCATTAAAACTAGTTTACATACACTAAGATGGAGTCATTAAAACTAGTTTACATACACTAAGATGGAGTCATTAAAACTAGTTTACATACACTAAGATGGAGTCATTAAAACTAGTTTACATACACTAAGATGGAGTCATTAAAACTAGTTTACATACACTGAGGATGGAGTCATTAAAACTAGTTTACATACACTAAGATGGAGTCATTAAAACTAGTTTACATACACTAAGATGGAGTCATTAAAACTAGTTTACATACACTAAGATGGAGTCATTAAAACTAGTTTACATACACTAAGATGGAGTCATTAAAACTAGTTTACATACACTAAGATGGAGTCATTAAAACTAGTTTACATACACTAAGATGGAGTCATTAAAACTAGTTTACATACACTAAGATGGAGTCATTAAAACTAGTTTACATACACTAAGATGGAGTCATTAAAACTAGTTTACATACACTAAGATGGAGTCATTAAAACTAGTTTACATACACTAAGATGGAGTCATTAAAACTAGTTTACATACACTAAGATGGAGTCATTAAAACTAGTTTACATACACTGAGGTTGGAGTCATTAAAACTAGTTTACATACACTTAGATGGAGTCATTAAAACTAGTTTACATACACTAAGATGGAGTCATTAAAACTAGTTTACATACACTAAGATGGAGTCATTAAAACTAGTTTACATACACTAAGATGGAGTCATTAAAACTAGTTTACATACACTAAGATGGAGTCATTAAAACTAGTTTACATACACTAAGATGGAGTCATTAAAACTAGTTTACATACACTAAGATGGAGTCATTAAAACTAGTTTACATACACTAAGATGGAGTCATTAAAACTAGTTTACATACACTAAGATGGAGTCATTAAAACTAGTTTACATACACTAAGATGGAGTCATTAAAACTAGTTTACATACACTAAGATGGAGTCATTAAAACTAGTTTACATACACTAAGATGGAGTCATTAAAACTAGTTTACATACACTAAGATGGAGTCATTAAAACTAGTTTACATACACTTAGATGGAGTCATTAAAACTAGTTTACATACACTAAGATGGAGTCATTAAAACTAGTTTACATACACTAAGATGGAGTCATTAAAACTAGTTTACATACACTAAGATGGAGTCATTAAAACTAGTTTACATACACTAAGATGGAGTCATTAAAACTAGTTTACATACACTAAGATGGAGTCATTAAAACTAGTTTACATACACTAAGATGGAGTCATTAAAACTAGTTTACATACACTAAGATGGAGTCATTAAAACTAGTTTACATACACTAAGATGGAGTCATTAAAACTAGTTTACATACACTAAGATGGAGTCATTAAAACTAGTTTACATACACTTAGATGGAGTCATTAAAACTAGTTTACATACACTTAGATGGAGTCATTAAAACTAGTTTACATACACTAAGATGGAGTCATTAAAACTAGTTTACATACACTTAGATGGAGTCATTAAAACTAGTTTACATACACTAAGATGGAGTCATTAAAACTAGTTTACATACACTAAGATGGAGTCATTAAAACTAGTTTACATACACTAAGATGGAGTCATTAAAACTAGTTTACATACACTAAGATGGAGTCATTAAAACTAGTTTACATACACTAAGATGGAGTCATTAAAACTAGTTTACATACACTAAGATGGAGTCATTAAAACTAGTTTACATACACTAAGATGGAGTCATTAAAACTAGTTTACATACACTAAGATGGAGTCATTAACACTAGTTTACATACACTAAGATGGAGTCATTAAAACTAGTTTACATACACTAAGATGGAGTCATTAAAACTAGTTTACATACACTAAGATGGAGTCATTAAAACTAGTTTACATACACTAAGATGGAGTCATTAAAACTAGTTTACATACACTAAGATGGAGTCATTAACACTAGTTTACATACACTAAGATGGAGTCATTAAAACTAGTTTACATACACTAAGATGGAGTCATTAAAACTAGTTTACATACACTAAGATGGAGTCATTAAAACTAGTTTACATACACTAAGATGGAGTCATTAAAACTAGTTTACATACACTTAGGTTGGAGTCATTAAAAGTAGTTTACATACACTGAGGTTGGAGTCATTAAAACTAGTTTACATACACTAAGATGGAGTCATTAAAACTAGTTTACATACACTAAGATGGAGTCATTAAAACTAGTTTACATACACTAAGATGGAGTCATTAAAACTAGTTTACATACACTAAGATGGAGTCATTAAAACTAGTTTACATACACTAAGATGGAGTCATTAAAACTAGTTTACATACACTAAGATGGAGTCATTAAAACTAGTTTACATACACTAAGATGGAGTCATTAAAACTAGTTTACATACACTAAGATGGAGTCATTAAAACTAGTTTACATACACTAAGATGGAGTCATTAAAACTAGTTTACATACACTAAGATGGAGTCATTAAAACTAGTTTACATACACTTAGATGGAGTCATTAAAACTAGTTTACATACACTAAGATGGAGTCATTAAAACTAGTTTACATACACTAAGATGGAGTCATTAAAACTAGTTTACATACACTAAGATGGAGTCATTAAAACTAGTTTACATACACTAAGATGGAGTCATTAAAACTAGTTTACATACACTAAGATGGAGTCATTAAAACTAGTTTACATACACTTAGATGGAGTCATTAAAACTAGTTTACATACACTAAGATGGAGTCATTAAAACTAGTTTACATACACTAAGATGGAGTCATTAAAACTAGTTTACATACACTAAGATGGAGTCATTAAAACTAGTTTACATACACTAAGATGGAGTCATTAAAACTAGTTTACATACACTTAGATGGAGTCATTAAAACTAGTTTACATACACTAAGATGGAGTCATTAAAACTAGTTTACATACACTAAGATGGAGTCATTAAAACTAGTTTACATACACTAAGATGGAGTCATTAAAACTAGTTTACATACACTAAGATGGAGTCATTAAAACTAGTTTACATACACTAGATGGAGTCATTAACACTAGTTTACATACACTAAGATGGAGTCATTAAAACTAGTTTACATACACTAAGATGGAGTCATTAAAACTAGTTTACATACACTAAGATGGAGTCATTAAAACTAGTTTACATACACTAAGATGGAGTCATTAAAACTAGTTTACATACACTAAGATGGAGTCATTAAAACTAGTTTACATACACTAAGATGGAGTCATTAAAACTAGTTTACATACACTGAGGTTGGAGTCATTAAAACTAGTTTACATACACTTAGATGGAGTCATTAAAACTAGTTTACACACACTAAGATGGAGTCATTAAAACTAGTTTACATACACTAAGATGGAGTCATTAAAACTAGTTTACATACACTAAGATGGAGTCATTAAAACTAGTTTACATACACTAAGATGGAGTCATTAAAACTAGTTTACATACACTAAGATGGAGTCATTAAAACTAGTTTACATACACTAAGATGGAGTCATTAAAACTAGTTTACATACACTAAGATGGAGTCATTAAAACTAGTTTACATACACTAAGATGGAGTCATTAAAACTAGTTTACATACACTAAGATGGAGTCATTAAAACTAGTTTACATACACTAAGATGGAGTCATTAAAACTAGTTTACATACACTAAGATGGAGTCATTAAAACTAGTTTACATACACTAAGATGGAGTCATTAAAACTAGTTTACATACACTAAGATGGAGTCATTAAAACTAGTTTACATACACTAAGATGGAGTCATTAAAACTAGTTTACATACACTAAGATGGAGTCATTAAAACTAGTTTACATACACTAAGATGGAGTCATTAAAACTAGTTTACATACACTAAGATGGAGTCATTAAAACTAGTTTACATACACTAAGATGGAGTCATTAAAACTAGTTTACATACACTAAGATGGAGTCATTAAAACTAGTTTACATACACTAAGATGGAGTCATTAAAACTAGTTTACATACACTAAGATGGAGTCATTAAAACTAGTTTACATACACTTAGATGGAGTCATTAAAACTAGTTTACATACACTAAGATGGAGTCATTAAAACTAGTTTACATACACTAAAGATGGAGTCATTAAAACTAGTTTACATACACTAAGATGGAGTCATTAAAACTAGTTTACATACACTAAGATGGAGTCATTAAAACTAGTTTACATACACTAAGATGGAGTCATTAAAACTAGTTTACATACACTTAGATGGAGTCATTAAAACTAGTTTACATACACTAAGATGGAGTCATTAAAACTAGTTTACATACACTAAGATGGAGTCATTAAAACTAGTTTACATACACTAAGATGGAGTCATTAAAACTAGTTTACATACACTAAGATGGAGTCATTAAAACTAGTTTACATACACTAAGATGGAGTCATTAAAACTAGTTTACATACACTTAGATGGAGTCATTAAAACTAGTTTACATACACTAAGATGGAGTCATTAAAACTAGTTTACATACACTTAGATGGAGTCATTAAAACTAGTTTACATACACTGAGGTTGGAGTCATTAAAACTAGTTTACATACACTTAGATGGAGTCATTAAAACTAGTTTACACACACTAAGATGGAGTCATTAACACTAGTTTACATACACTAAGATGGAGTCATTAAAACTAGTTTACATACACTAAGATGGAGTCATTAAAACTAGTTTACATACACTAAGATGGAGTCATTAAAACTAGTTTACATACACTAAGATGGAGTCATTAAAACTAGTTTACATACACTAAGATGGAGTCATTAAAACTAGTTTACATACACTAAGATGGAGTCATTAAAACTAGTTTACATACACTAAGATGGAGTCATTAAAACTAGTTTACATACACTTAGATGGAGTCATTAAAACTAGTTTACATACACTAAGATGGAGTCATTAAAACTAGTTTACATACACTAAGATGGAGTCATTAAAACTAGTTTACATACACTAAGATGGAGTCATTAAAACTAGTTTACATACACTAAGATGGAGTCATTAAAACTAGTTTACATACACTAAGATGGAGTCATTAAAACTAGTTTACATACACTGAGGTTGGAGTCATTAAAACTAGTTTACATACACTGAGGTTGGAGTCATTAACACTAGTTTACATACACTAAGATGGAGTCATTAACACTAGTTTACATACACTAAGATGGAGTCATTAAAACTAGTTTACATACACTAAGATGGAGTCATTAAAAGTAGTTTACATACACTGAGGTTGGAGTCATTAAAACTAGTTTACATACACTTAGATGGAGTCATGAAAACTAGTTTACACACACTAAGATGGAGTCATTAACACTAGTTTACATACACTAAGATGGAGTCATTAAAACTAGTTTACATACACTAAGATGGAGTCATTAAAACTAGTTTACATACACTAAGATGGAGTCATTAAAACTAGTTTACATACACTAAGATGGAGTCATTAACACTAGTTTACATACACTAAGATGGAGTCATTAAAACTAGTTTACATACACTAAGATGGAGTCATTAAAACTAGTTTACATACACTAAGATGGAGTCATTAAAACTAGTTTACATACACTAAGATGGAGTCATTAACACTAGTTTACATACACTAAGATGGAGTCATTAACACTAGTTTACATACACTAAGATGGAGTCATTAAAACTAGTTTACATACACTGAGGTTGGAGTCATTAAAACTAGTTTACATACACTAAGATGGAGTCATTAAAACTAGTTTACATACACTAAGATGGAGTCATTAAAACTAGTTTACATACACTTAGGTTGGAGTCATTAAAAGTAGTTTACATACACTGAGGTTGGAGTCATTAAAACTAGTTTACATACACTAAGATGGAGTCATTAAAACTAGTTTACATACACTAAGATGGAGTCATTAAAACTAGTTTACATACACTAAGATGGAGTCATTAAAACTAGTTTACATACACTAAGATGGAGTCATTAAAACTAGTTTACATACACTAAGATGGAGTCATTAAAACTAGTTTACATACACTAAGATGGAGTCATTAAAACTAGTTTACATACACTAAGATGGAGTCATTAAAACTAGTTTACATACACTGAGGTTGGAGTCATTAAAACTAGTTTACATACACTAAGATGGAGTCATTAAAACTAGTTTACATACACTAAGATGGAGTCATTAAAACTAGTTTACATACACTAAGATGGAGTCATTAAAACTAGTTTACATACACTAAGATGGAGTCATTAAAACTAGTTTACATACACTGAGGTTGGAGTCATTAAAACTAGTTTACATACACTAAGATGGAGTCATTAAAACTAGTTTACATACACTAAGATGGAGTCATTAAAACTAGTTTACATACACTAAGATGGAGTCATTAAAACTAGTTTACATACACTAAGATGGAGTCATTAAAACTAGTTTACATACACTAAGATGGAGTCATTAAAACTAGTTTACATACACTAAGGTTGGAGTCATTAAAACTAGTTTACATACACTAAGATGGAGTCATTAAAACTAGTTTACATACACTAAGATGGAGTCATTAAAACTAGTTTACATACACTAAGATGGAGTCATTAAAACTAGTTTACATACACTAAGATGGAGTCATTAAAACTAGTTTACATACACTGAGGTTGGAGTCATTGAAACTAGTTTACATACACTGAGGTTGGAGTCATTAAAACTAGTTTACATACACTAAGATGGAGTCATTAAAACTAGTGTACATACACTAAGATGGAGTAATTAAAACTAGTTTACATACACTAAGATGGAGTCATTAAAACTAGTTTACATACACTAAGATGGAGTCATTAAAACTAGTTTACATACACTAAGATGGAGTCATTAAAACTAGTTTACATACACTAAGATGGAGTCATTAAAACTAGTTTACATACACTAAGATGGAGTCATTAAAACTAGTTTACATACACTAAGATGGAGTCATTAAAACTAGTTTACATACACTAAGATGGAGTAATTAAAACTAGTTTACATACACTAAGATGGAGTCATTAAAACTAGTTTACATACACTAAGATGGAGTCATTAAAACTAGTTTACATACACTAAGATGGAGTCATTAAAACTAGTTTACATACACTAAGATGGAGTCATTAAAACTAGTTTACATACACTAAGATGGAGTCATTAAAACTATTTTACATACACTTAGATGGAGTCATTAAAACTAGTTTACATACACTAAGATGGAGTCATTAAAACTAGTTTACATACACTAAGATGGAGTCATTAAAACTAGTACATACACTAAGATGGAGTCATTAAACTAGTTTACATACACTAAGATGGAGTCATTAAAACTAGTTTACATACACTAAGATTGAGTCATTAAAAACTAGTTTACATACACTAAGATGGAGTCATTAAAACTAGTTTACATACACTAAGATGGAGTCATTAAAACTAGTTTACATACACTAAGATGGAGTCATTAAAACTAGTTTACATACACTAAGATGGAGTCATTAAAACTAGTTTACATACACTTAGATGGAGTCATTAAAACTAGTTTACATACACTAAGATGGAGTCATTAAAACTAGTTTACATACACTAAGATGGAGTCATTAAAACTAGTTTACATACACTAAGATGGAGTCATTAAAACTAGTTTACATACACTAAGATGGAGTCATTAAAACTAGTTTTACATACACTAAGATGGAGTCATTTAACACTAGTTTACATACACTAAGATGGAGTCATTAAAACTAGTTTACATACACTGAGAGTTTGGTCATTAAACTAGTTTACATACACTAAGATGGGAGTCATTAAACTGGTTACATACACTAAGATGATCATTAAACTAGTTTACATACACTAAGATGGAGTCGTGGCTTAGTTTACATACACTAGGTTGGAGTCATTAAAACTAGTTTACATACACTAAGATGGAGTCATTAAAACTAGTTTACATACACTAAGATGGAGTCATTAAAACTAGTTTACATACACTAAGATGGAGTCATTAAAACTAGTTTACATACACTAAGATGGAGTCATTAAAACTAGTTTACATACACTAAGATGGAGTCATTAAAACTAGTTTACATACACTAAGATGGAGTCATTAAAACTAGTTTACATACACTAAGATGGAGTCATTAAAACTAGTTTACATACACTAAGATGGAGTCATTAAAACTAGTTTACATACACTAAGATGGAGTCATTAAAACTAGTTTACATACACTAAGATGGAGTCATTAAAACTAGTTTACATACACTAAGATGGAGTCATTAAAACTAGTTTACATACACTAAGATGGAGTCATTAAAACTAGTTTACATACACTAAGATGGAGTCATTAAAACTAGTTTACATACACTAAGATGGAGTCATTAAAACTAGTTTACATACACTAAGATGGAGTCATTAAAACTAGTTTACATACACTAAGATGGAGTCATTAAAACTAG
>NC_068438.1:41661651-41701651 GCF_023373465.1 Oncorhynchus keta
TTACATACACTTAGATGGAGTCATTAAAACTAGTTTACATACACTTAGATGGAGTCATTAACACTAGTTTACATACACTAAGATGGAGTCATTAAAACTAGTTTACATACACTAAGATGGAGTCATTAAAACTAGTTTACATACACTTAGATGGGAGTCATTAAACTAGTTAAAACATACACTAAGATGGAGTCATTAAAACTAGTTTACATACACTTAGATGGAGTCATTAACACTAGTTTACATACACTTAGATGGAGTCATTAAAACTAGTTTACATACACTTAGATGGAGTCATTAAAACTAGTTTACATACACTAAGATGGAGTCATTAACACTAGTTTACATACACTGAGGTTGGAGTCATTAAAACTAGTTTACATACACTAAGATGGAGTCATTAAAACTAGTTTACATACACTAAGATGGAGTCATTAAAACTAGTTTATATACACTAAGATGGAGTCATTAAAACTAGTTTACATACACTAAGATGGAGTCATTAAAACTAGTTTATATACACTAAG
Organism: Oncorhynchus keta; assembly: GCF_023373465.1. Taxonomy (NCBI): domain Eukaryota; kingdom Metazoa; phylum Chordata; class Actinopteri; order Salmoniformes; family Salmonidae; genus Oncorhynchus; species Oncorhynchus keta. Next base: position 41,662,179 of record NC_068438.1, read on the forward strand.
ATGGAGTCATTAAACTAGTTTACATACACTAAGATGGAGTCATTAAAACTAGTTTACATACACTAAGATGGAGTCATTAAAACTAGTTTACATACACTAAGATGGAGTCATTAAAACTAGTTTACATACACTAAGATGGAGTCATTAAAACTAGTTTACATACACTAAGATGGGAGTCATTGAAACTAGTTTACATACACTAAGATGGAGTCATTAAAACTAGTTTACATACACTAAGATGGAGTCATTAAAACTAGTTTACATACACTAAGATGGAGTCATTAAAACTAGTTTACATACACTAAGATGGAGTCATTAAAACTAGTTTACATACACTAAGATGGAGTCATTAAAACTAGTTTACATACACTAAGATGGAGTCATTAAAACTAGTTTACATACACTAAGATGGAGTCATTAAAACTAGTTTACATACACTAAGATGGAGTCATTAAAACTAGTTTACATACACTAAGATGGAGTCATTAAAACTAGTTTACATACACTAAGATGGAGTCATTAAAACTAGTTTACATACACTAAGATGGAGTCATTAAAACTAGTTTACATACACTAAGATGGAGTCATTAAAACTAGTTTACATACACTAAGATGGAGTCATTAAAACTAGTTTACATACACTAAGATGGAGTCATTAAAACTAGTTTACATACACTAAGATGGAGTCATTAAAACTAGTTTACATACACTAAGATGGAGTCATTAAAACTAGTGTACATACACTAAGATGGAGTCATTAAAACTAGTTTACATACACTAAGATGGAGTCATTAAAACTAGTGTACATACACTAAGATGGAGTCATTAAAACTAGTTTACATACACTAAGATGGAGTCATTAAAACTAGTGTACATACACTAAGATGGAGTCATTAAAACTAGTGTACATACACTAAGATGGAGTCATTAAAACTAGTTTACATACACTAAGATGGAGTCATTAAAACTAGTTTACATACACTAAGATGGAGTCATTAAAACTAGTGTACATACACTAAGATGGAGTCATTAAAACTAGTTTACATACACTAAGATGGAGTCATTAAAACTAGTTTACATACACTAAGATGGAGTCATTAAAACTAGTTTACATACACTAAGATGGAGTCATTAAAACTAGTGTACATACACTAAGATGGAGTCATTAAAACTAGTTTACATACACTAAGATGGAGTCATTAAAACTAGTTTACATACACTAAGATGGAGTCATTAAAACTAGTTTACATACACTAAGATGGAGTCATTAAAACTAGTTTACATACACTAAGATGGAGTCATTAAAACTAGTTTACATACACTAAGATGGAGTCATTAAAACTAGTTTACATACACTAAGATGGAGTCATTAAAACTAGTTTACATACACTAAGATGGAGTCATTAAAACTAGTTTACATACACTAAGATGGAGTCATTAAAACTAGTTTACATACACTAAGATGGAGTCATTAAAACTAGTTTACATACACTAAGATGGAGTCATTAAAACTAGTTTACATACACTAAGATGGAGTCATTAAAACTAGTTTACATACACTAAGATGGAGTCAGTCATTAAAACTCATTAAAACTAGTTTACATACACTAAGATGGAGTCATTAAAACTAGTTTACATACACTAAGATGGAGTCATTAAAACTAGTTTACATACACTAAGATGGAGTCATTAAAACTAGTTTACATACACTAAGATGGAGTCATTAAAACTAGTTTACATACACTTAGATGGAGTCATTAAAACTAGTTTACATACACTGAGGTTGGAGTCATTAAAAGTAGTTTACATACACTTAGATGGAGTCATTAACACTAGTTTACATACACTTAGGTTGGAGTCATTAAAAGTAGTTTACATACACTTAGATGGAGTCATTAAAACTAGTTTACATACACTAAGATGGAGTCATTAAAACTAGTTTACATACACTAAGATGGAGTCATTAAAACTAGTTTACATACACTAAGATGGAGTCATTAAAACTAGTTTACATACACTAAGATGGAGTCATTAAAACTAGTTTACATACACTAAGATGGAGTCATTAAAACTAGTTTACATACACTAAGATGGAGTCATTAAAACTAGTTTACATACACTAAGATGGAGTCATTAAAACTAGTTTACATACACTAAGATGGAGTCATTAAAACTAGTTTACATACACTAAGATGGAGTCATTAAAACTAGTTTACATACACTAAGATGGAGTCATTAAAACTAGTTTACATACACTAAGATGGAGTCATTAAAACTAGTTTACATACACTAAGATGGAGTCATTAAAACTAGTTTACATACACTAAGATGGAGTCATTAAAACTAGTTTACATACACTAAGATGGAGTCATTAAAACTAGTTTACATACACTTAGATGGAGTCATTAAAACTAGTTTACATACACTAAGATGGAGTCATTAAAACTAGTTTACATACACTAAGATGGAGTCATTAAAACTAGTTTACATACACTTAGATGGAGTCATTAAAACTAGTTTACATACACTAAGATGGAGTCATTAAAACTAGTTTACATACACTTAGATGGAGTCATTAAAACTAGTTTACATACACTAAGATGGAGTCATTAAAACTAGTTTACATACACTTAGATGGAGTCATTAAAACTAGTTTACATACACTAAGATGGAGTCATTAAAACTAGTTTACATACACTAAGATGGAGTCATTAAAACTAGTTTACATACACTAAGATGGAGTCATTAAAACTAGTTTACATACACTAAGATGGAGTCATTAAAACTAGTTTACATACACTAAGATGGAGTCATTAAAACTAGTTTACATACACTAAGATGGAGTCATTAAAACTAGTTTACATACACTAAGATGGAGTCATTAAAACTAGTTTACATACACTAAGATGGAGTCATTAAAACTAGTTTACATACACTAAGATGGAGTCATTAAAACTAGTTTACATACACTTAGATGGAGTCATTAAAACTAGTTTACATACACTAAGATGGAGTCATTAAAACTAGTTTACATACACTAAGATGGAGTCATTAAAACTAGTTTACATACACTAAGATGGAGTCATTAAAACTAGTTTACATACACTAAGATGGAGTCATTAAAACTAGTTTACATACACTAAGATGGAGTCATTAAAACTAGTTTACATACACTAAGATGGAGTCATTAAAACTAGTTTACATACACTAAGATGGAGTCATTAAAACTAGTTTACATACACTAAGATGGAGTCATTAAAACTAGTTTACATACACTAAGATGGAGTCATTAAAACTAGTTTACATACACTAAGATGGAGTCATTAAAACTAGTTTACATACACTAAGATGGAGTCATTAAAACTAGTTTACATACACTAAGATGGAGTCATTAAAACTAGTTTACATACACTAAGATGGAGTCATTAAAACTAGTTTACATACACTAAGATGGAGTCATTAAAACTAGTTTACATACACTAAGATGGAGTCATTAAAACTAGTTTACATACACTAAGATGGAGTCATTAAAACTAGTTTACATACACTAAGATGGAGTCATTAAAACTAGTTTACATACACTAAGATGGAGTCATTAAAACTAGTTTACATACACTAAGATGGAGTCATTAAAACTAGTTTACATACACTAAGATGGAGTCATTAAAACTAGTTTACATACACTAAGATGGAGTCATTAAAACTAGTTTACATACACTAAGATGGAGTCATTAAAACTAGTTTACATACACTAAGATGGAGTCATTAAAACTAGTTTACATACACTAAGATGGAGTCATTAAAACTAGTTTACATACACTAAGATGGAGTCATTAAAACTAGTTTACATACACTAAGATGGAGTCATTAAAACTAGTTTACATACACTAAGATGGAGTCATTAAAACTAGTTTACATACACTAAGATGGAGTCATTAAAACTAGTTTACATACACTAAGATGGAGTCATTAAAACTAGTTTACATACACTAAGATGGAGTCATTAAAACTAGTTTACATACACTAAGATGGAGTCATTAAAACTAGTTTACATACACTAAGATGGAGTCATTAAAACTAGTTTACATACACTAAGATGGAGTCATTAAAACTAGTTTACATACACTAAGATGGAGTCATTAAAACTAGTTTACATACACTAAGATGGAGTCATTAAAACTAGTTTACATACACTAAGATGGAGTCATTAAAACTAGTTTACATACACTAAGATGGAGTCATTAAAACTAGTTTACATACACTAAGATGGAGTCATTAAAACTAGTTTACATACACTAAGATGGAGTCATTAAAACTAGTTTACATACACTAAGATGGAGTCATTAAAACTAGTTTACATACACTAAGATGGAGTCATTAAAACTAGTTTACATACACTAAGATGGAGTCATTAAAACTAGTGTACATACACTAAGATGGAGTCATTAAAACTAGTTTACATACACTAAGATGGAGTCATTAAAACTAGTTTACATACACTAAGATGGAGTCATTAAAACTAGTGTACATACACTAAGATGGAGTCATTAAAACTAGTGTACATACACTAAGATGGAGTCATTAAAACTAGTTTACATACACTAAGATGGAGTCATTAAAACTAGTGTACATACACTAAGATGGAGTCATTAAAACTAGTGTACATACACTAAGATGGAGTCATTAAAACTAGTTTACATACACTAAGATGGAGTCATTAAAACTAGTTTACATACACTAAGATGGAGTCATTAAAACTAGTTTACATACACTAAGATGGAGTCATTAAAACTAGTTTACATACACTAAGATGGAGTCATTAAAACTAGTTTACATACACTAAGATGGAGTCATTAAAACTAGTTTACATACACTAAGATGGAGTCATTAAAACTAGTTTACATACACTAAGATGGAGTCATTAAAACTAGTTTACATACACTAAGATGGAGTCATTAAAACTAGTTTACATACACTAAGATGGAGTCATTAAAACTAGTTTACATACACTAAGATGGAGTCATTAAAACTAGTTTACATACACTAAGATGGAGTCATTAAAACTAGTTTACATACACTAAGATGGAGTCATTAAAACTAGTTTACATACACTAAGATGGAGTCATTAAAACTAGTTTACATACACTAAGATGGAGTCATTAAAACTAGTTTACATACACTAAGATGGAGTCATTAAAACTAGTTTACATACACTAAGATGGAGTCATTAAAACTAGTTTACATACACTAAGATGGAGTCATTAAAACTAGTTTACATACACTAAGATGGAGTCATTAAAACTAGTTTACATACACTAAGATGGAGTCATTAAAACTAGTTTACATACACTAAGATGGAGTCATTAAAACTAGTTTACATACACTAAGATGGAGTCATTAAAACTAGTTTACATACACTAAGATGGAGTCATTAAAACTAGTTTACATACACTAAGATGGAGTCATTAAAACTAGTTTACATACACTAAGATGGAGTCATTAAAACTAGTTTACATACACTAAGATGGAGTCATTAAAACTAGTTTACATACACTAAGATGGAGTCATTAAAACTAGTTTACATACACTAAGATGGAGTCATTAAAACTAGTTTACATACACTAAGATGGAGTCATTAAAACTAGTTTACATACACTTAGATGGAGTCATTAAAACTAGTTTACATACACTTAGATGGAGTCATTAAAACTAGTTTACATACACTTAGATGGAGTCATTAAAACTAGTTTACATACACTAAGATGGAGTCATTAAAACTAGTTTACATACACTAAGATGGAGTCATTAAAACTAGTTTACATACACTTAGATGGAGTCATTAAAACTAGTTTACATACACTAAGATGGAGTCATTAAAACTAGTTTACATACACTAAGATGGAGTCATTAAAACTAGTTTACATACACTAAGATGGAGTCATTAAAACTAGTTTACATACACTAAGATGGAGTCATTAAAACTAGTTTACATACACTAAGATGGAGTCATTAAAACTAGTTTACATACACTAAGATGGAGTCATTAAAACTAGTTTACATACACTAAGATGGAGTCATTAAAACTAGTTTACATACACTTAGATGGAGTCATTAAAACTAGTTTACATACACTAAGATGGAGTCATTAAAACTAGTTTACATACACTAAGATGGAGTCATTAAAACTAGTTTACATACACTTAGATGGAGTCATTAAAACTAGTTTACATACACTGAGATGGAGTCATTAAAACTAGTTTACATACACTGAGGTTGGAGTCATTAACACTAGTTAACATACACTGAGGTTGGAGTCATTAACACTAGTTTACATACACTTAGATGGAGTCATTAACACTAGTTTACATACACTTAGATGGAGTCATTAAAACTAGTTTACATACACTTAGATGGAGTCATTAAAACTAGTTTACATACACTAAGATGGAGTCATTAACACTAGTTAACATACACTGAGGTTGGAGTCATTAAAACTAGTTTACATACACTAAGATGGAGTCATTAAAACTAGTTTACATACACTAAGATGGAGTCATTAAAACTAGTTTATATACACTAAGATGGAGTCATTAAAACTAGTTTACATACACTAAGATGGAGTCATTAAAACTAGTTTACATACACTAAGATGGAGTCATTAAAACTAGTTTACATACACTAAGATGGAGTCATTAAAACTAGTTTACATACACTAAGATGGAGTCATTAAAACTAGTTTACATACACTAAGATGGAGTCATTAAAACTAGTTTACATACACTAAGATGGAGTCATTAAAACTAGTTTACATACACTAAGATGGAGTCATTAAAACTAGTTTACATACACTAAGATGGAGTCATTAAAACTAGTTTACATACACTAAGATGGAGTCATTAAAACTAGTTTACATACACTGAGGTTGGAGTCATTAAAAGTAGTTTACATACACTTAGATGGAGTCATTAAAACTAGTTTACATACACTGAGGTTGGAGTCATTAAAAGTAGTTTACATACACTTAGATGGAGTCATTAACACTAGTTTACATACACTTAGGTTGGAGTCATTAAAAGTAGTTTACATACACTTAGATGGAGTCATTAAAACTAGTTTACATACACTAAGATGGAGTCATTAACACTAGTTTACATACACTAAGATGGAGTCATTAAAACTAGTTTACATACACTTAGATGGAGTCATTAAAACTAGTTTACATACACTTAGATGGAGTCATTAACACTAGTTTACATACACTAAGATGGAGTCATTAAAACTAGTTTACATACACTAAGATGGAGTCATTAAAACTAGTTTACATACACTTAGATGGAGTCATTAACACTAGTTTACATACACTAAGATGGAGTCATTAAAACTAGTTTACATACACTTAGATGGAGTCATTAACACTAGTTTACATACACTTAGATGGAGTCATTAAAACTAGTTTACATACACTAAGATGGAGTCATTAAAACTAGTTTACATACACTAAGATGGAGTCATTAAAACTAGTTTACATACACTGAGGTTGGAGTCATTGAAACTAGTTTACATACACTAAGATGGAGTCATTAAAACTAGTTTACATACACTAAGATGGAGTCATTAAAACTAGTTTACATACACTAAGATGGAGTCATTAAAACTAGTTTACATACACTGAGGTTGGAGTCATTGAAACTAGTTTACATACACTTAGATGGAGTCATTAACACTAGTTTACATACACTTAGATGGAGTCATTAAAACTAGTTTACATACACTAAGATGGAGTCATTGAAACTAGTTTACATACACTAAGATGGAGTCATTAAAACTAGTTTACATACACTAAGATGGAGTCATTAACACTAGTTTACATACACTAAGATGGAGTCATTGAAACTAGTTTACATACACTAAGATGGAGTCATTAAAACTAGTTTACATACACTAAGATGGAGTCATTAAAACTAGTTTACATACACTTAGATGGAGTCATTAAAACTAGTTTACATACACTAAGATGGAGTCATTGAAACTAGTTTACATACACTAAGATGGAGTCATTAAAACTAGTTTACATACACTAAGATGGAGTCATTAAAACTAGTTTACATACACTAAGATGGAGTCATTAAAACTAGTTTACATACACTAAGATGGAGTCATTAAAACTAGTTTACATACACTAAGATGGAGTCATTAAAACTAGTTTACATACACTAAGATGGAGTCATTAAAACTAGTTTACATACACTAAGATGGAGTCATTAAAACTAGTTTACATACACTAAGATGGAGTCATTAAAACTAGTTTACATACACTAAGATGGAGTCATTAAAACTAGTTTACATACACTAAGATGGAGTCATTAAACTAGTTTACATACACTAAGATGGAGTCATTAAAACTAGTTTACATACACTAAGATGGAGTCATTAAAACTAGTTTACATACACTAAGATGGAGTCATTAAAACTAGTTTACATACACTAAGATGGAGTCATTAAAACTAGTTTACATACACTAAGATGGAGTCATTAAAACTAGTTTACATACACTAAGATGGAGTCATTAAAACTAGTTTACATACACTAAGATGGAGTCATTAAAACTAGTTTACATACACTAAGATGGAGTCATTAAAACTAGTTTACATACACTAAGATGGAGTCATTAAAACTAGTTTACATACACTAAGATGGAGTCATTAAAACTAGTTTACATACACTAAGATGGAGTCATTAAAACTAGTTTACATACACTAAGATGGAGTCATTAAAACTAGTTTACATACACTAAGATGGAGTCATTAAAACTAGTTTACATACACTAAGATGGAGTCATTAAAACTAGTTTACATACACTAAGATGGAGTCATTAAAACTAGTTTACATACACTAAGATGGAGTCATTAAAACTAGTTTACATACACTAAGATGGAGTCATTAAAACTAGTTTACATACACTAAGATGGAGTCATTAAAACTAGTTTACATACACTAAGATGGAGTCATTAAAACTAGTTTACATACACTAAGATGGAGTCATTAAAACTAGTTTACATACACTAAGATGGAGTCATTAAAACTAGTTTACATACACTAGATGGAGTCATTAAAACTAGTTTACATACACTAAGATGGAGTCATTAAAACTAGTTTACATACACTAAGATGGAGTCATTAAAACTAGTTTACATACACTAAGATGGAGTCATTAAAACTAGTTTACATACACTAAGATGGAGTCATTAAAACTAGTTTACATACACTAAGATGGAGTCATTAAAACTAGTTTACATACACTAAGATGGAGTCATTAAAACTAGTTTACATACACTAAGATGGAGTCATTAAAACTAGTTTACATACACTAAGATGGAGTCATTAAAACTAGTTTACATACACTAAGATGGAGTCATTAAAACTAGTTTACATACACTAAGATGGAGTCATTAAAACTAGTTTACATACACTAAGATGGAGTCATTAAAACTAGTTTACATACACTAAGATGGAGTCATTAAAACTAGTTTACATACACTAAGATGGAGTCATTAAAACTAGTTTACATACACTAAGATGGAGTCATTAAAACTAGTTTACATACACTAAGATGGAGTCATTAAAACTAGTTTACATACACTAAGATGGAGTCATTAAAACTAGTTTACATACACTAAGATGGAGTCATTAAAACTAGTTTACATACACTAAGATGGAGTCATTAAAACTAGTTTACATACACTAAGATGGAGTCATTAAAACTAGTTTACATACACTAAGATGGAGTCATTAAAACTAGTTTACATACACTAAGATGGAGTCATTAAAACTAGTTTACATACACTAAGATGGAGTCATTAAAACTAGTTTACATACACTAAGATGGAGTCATTAAAACTAGTTTACATACACTAAGATGGAGTCATTAAAACTAGTTTACATACACTAAGATGGAGTCATTAAAACTAGTTTACATACACTAAGATGGAGTCATTAAAACTAGTTTACATACACTAAGATGGAGTCATTAAAACTAGTTTACATACACTAAGATGGAGTCATTAAAACTAGTTTACATACACTAAGATGGAGTCATTAAAACTAGTTTACATACACTAAGATGGAGTCATTAAAACTAGTTTACATACACTAAGATGGAGTCATTAAAACTAGTTTACATACACTAAGATGGAGTCATTAAAACTAGTTTACATACACTAAGATGGAGTCATTAAAACTAGTTTACATACACTAAGATGGAGTCATTAAAACTAGTTTACATACACTAAGATGGAGTCATTAAAACTAGTTTACATACACTAAGATGGAGTCATTAAAACTAGTTTACATACACTAAGATGGAGTCATTAAAACTAGTTTACATACACTTAGATGGAGTCATTAAAACTAGTTTACATACACTAAGATGGAGTCATTAAAACTAGTTTACATACACTAAGATGGAGTCATTAAAACTAGTTTACATACACTAAGATGGAGTCATTAAAACTAGTTTACATACACTAAGATGGAGTCATTAAAACTAGTTTACATACACTAAGATGGAGTCATTAAAACTAGTTTACATACACTAAGATGGAGTCATTAAAACTAGTTTACATACACTAAGATGGAGTCATTAAAACTAGTTTACATACACTAAGATGGAGTCATTAAAACTAGTTTACATACACTAGATGGAGTCATTAAAACTAGTTTACATACACTTAGATGGAGTCATTAAAACTAGTTTACATACACTAAGATGGAGTCATTAAAACTAGTTTACATACACTAAGATGGAGTCATTAAAACTAGTTTACATACACTTAGATTGAGTCATTAAAACTAGTTTACATACACTGAGATTGGAGTCATTAAAACTAGTTTACATACACTAAGATGGAGTCATTAAACTAGTTTACATACACTAAGATGGAGTCATTAAAACTAGTTTACATACACTAAGATGGAGTCATTAAAACTAGTTTACATACACTAAGATGGAGTCATTAAAACTAGTTTACATACACTAAGATGGAGTCATTAAAACTAGTTTACATACACTAAGATGGAGTCATTAAAACTAGTTTACATACACTAAGATGGAGTCATTAAAACTAGTTTACATACACTAAGATGGAGTCATTAAAACTAGTTTACATACACTAAGATGGAGTCATTAAAACTAGTTTACATACACTAAGATGGAGTCATTAAAACTAGTTTACATACACTAAGATGGAGTCATTAAAACTAGTTTACATACACTAAGATGGAGTCATTAAAACTAGTTTACATACACTAAGATGGAGTCATTAAAACTAGTTTACATACACTAAGATGGAGTCATTAAAACTAGTTTACATACACTAAGATGGAGTCATTAAAACTAGTTTACATACACTAAGATGGAGTCATTAAAACTAGTTTACATACACTAAGATGGAGTCATTAAAACTAGTTTACATACACTAAGATGGAGTCATTAAAACTAGTTTACATACACTAAGATGGAGTCATTAAAACTAGTTTACATACACTAAGATGGAGTCATTAAAACTAGTTTACATACACTAAGATGGAGTCATTAAAACTAGTTTACATACACTAAGATGGAGTCATTAAAACTAGTTTACATACACTAAGATGGAGTCATTAAAACTAGTTTACATACACTAAGATGGAGTCATTAAAACTAGTTTACATACACTAAGATGGAGTCATTAAAACTAGTTTACATACACTAAGATGGAGTCATTAAAACTAGTTTACATACACTAAGATGGAGTCATTAAAACTAGTTTACATACACTAAGATGGAGTCATTAAAACTAGTTTACATACACTAAGATGGAGTCATTAAAACTAGTTTACATACACTAAGATGGAGTCATTAAAACTAGTTTACATACACTAAGATGGAGTCATTAAAACTAGTTTACATACACTAAGATGGAGTCATTAAAACTAGTTTACATACACTAAGATGGAGTCATTAAAACTAGTTTACATACACTAAGATGGAGTCATTAAAACTAGTTTACATACACTAAGATGGAGTCATTAAAACTAGTTTACATACACTAAGATGGAGTCATTAAAACTAGTTTACATACACTAAGATGGAGTCATTAAAACTAGTTTACATACACTAAGATGGAGTCATTAAAACTAGTTTACATACACTAAGATGGAGTCATTAAAACTAGTTTACATACACTAAGATGGAGTCATTAAAACTAGTTTACATACACTAAGATGGAGTCATTAAAACTAGTTTACATACACTAAGATGGAGTCATTAAAACTAGTTTACATACACTAAGATGGAGTCATTAAAACTAGTTTACATACACTAAGATGGAGTCATTAAAACTAGTTTACATACACTAAGATGGAGTCATTAAAACTAGTTTACATACACTAAGATGGAGTCATTAAAACTAGTTTACATACACTAAGATGGAGTCATTAAAACTAGTTTACATACACTAAGATGGAGTCATTAAAACTAGTTTACATACACTAAGATGGAGTCATTAAAACTAGTTTACATACACTAAGATGGAGTCATTAAAACTAGTTTACATACACTAAGATGGAGTCATTAAAACTAGTTTACATACACTAAGATGGAGTCATTAAAACTAGTTTACATACACTTAGATGGAGTCATTAACACTAGTTTACATACACTAAGATGGAGTCATTAAAACTAGTTTACATACACTAAGATGGAGTCATTAAAACTAGTTTACATACACTAAGATGGAGTCATTAAAACTAGTTTACATACACTAAGATGGAGTCATTAAAACTAGTTTACATACACTAAGATGGAGTCATTAAAACTAGTTTACATACACTAAGATGGAGTCATTAAAACTAGTTTACATACACTAAGATGGAGTCATTAAAACTAGTTTACATACACTAAGATGGAGTCATTAAAACTAGTTTACATACACTGAGATTGGAGTCATTAAACTAGTTTACATACACTAAGATGGAGTCATTAAAACTAGTTTACATACACTAAGATGGAGTCATTAAAACTAGTTTACATACACTAAGATGGAGTCATTAAAACTAGTTTACATACACTAAGATGGAGTCATTAAAACTAGTTTACATACACTAAGATGGAGTCATTAAAACTAGTTTACATACACTAAGATGGAGTCATTAAAACTAGTTTACATACACTAAGATGGAGTCATTAAAACTAGTTTACATACACTAAGATGGAGTCATTAAAACTAGTTTACATACACTAAGATGGAGTCATTAAAACTAGTTTACATACACTAAGATGGAGTCATTAAAACTAGTTTACATACACTAAGATGGAGTCATTAAAACTAGTTTACATACACTAAGATGGAGTCATTAAAACTAGTTTACATACACTAAGATGGAGTCATTAAAACTAGTTTACATACACTAAGATGGAGTCATTAAAACTAGTTTACATACACTAAGATGGAGTCATTAAAACTAGTTTACATACACTAAGATGGAGTCATTAAAACTAGTTTACATACACTAAGATGGAGTCATTAAAACTAGTTTACATACACTAAGATGGAGTCATTAAAACTAGTTTACATACACTAAGATGGAGTCATTAAAACTAGTTTACATACACTAAGATGGAGTCATTAAAACTAGTTTACATACACTAAGATGGAGTCATTAAAACTAGTTTACATACACTAAGATGGAGTCATTAAAACTAGTTTACATACACTAAGATGGAGTCATTAAAACTAGTTTACATACACTAAGATGGAGTCATTAAAACTAGTTTACATACACTAAGATGGAGTCATTAAAACTAGTTTACATACACTTAGATGGAGTCATTAAAACTAGTTTACATACACTAAGATGGAGTCATTAAAACTAGTTTACATACACTAAGATGGAGTCATTAAAACTAGTTTACATACACTAAGATGGAGTCATTAAAACTAGTTTACATACACTAAGATGGAGTCATTAAAACTAGTTTACATACACTAAGATGGAGTCATTAAAACTAGTTTACATACACTAAGATGGAGTCATTAAAACTAGTTTACATACACTAAGATGGAGTCATTAAAACTAGTTTACATACACTTAGGTTGGAGTCATTAAAAGTAGTTTACATACACTGAGGTTGGAGTCATTAAAACTAGTTTACATACACTAAGATGGAGTCATTAAAACTAGTTTACATACACTAAGATGGAGTCATTAAAACTAGTTTACATACACTTAGATGGAGTCATTAAAACTAGTTTACATACACTAAGATGGAGTCATTAAAACTAGTTTACATACACTAAGATGGAGTCATTAAAACTAGTTTACATACACTAAGATGGAGTCATTAAAACTAGTTTACATACACTAAGATGGAGTCATTAAAACTAGTTTACATACACTAAGATGGAGTCATTAAAACTAGTTTACATACACTGAGGTTGGAGTCATTAAAACTAGTTTACATACACTAAGATGGAGTCATTAAAACTAGTTTACATACACTAAGATGGAGTCATTAAAACTAGTTTACATACACTTAGATGGAGTCATTAACACTAGTTTACATACACTTAGATGGAGTCATTAAAACTAGTTTACATACACTAAGATGGAGTCATTAAAACTAGTTTACATACACTAAGATGGAGTCATTAAAACTAGTTTACATACACTTAGGTTGGAGTCATTAAAAGTAGTTTACATACACTGAGGTTGGAGTCATTAAAACTAGTTTACATACACTAAGATGGAGTCATTAACACTAGTTTACATACACTAAGATGGAGTCATTAAAACTAGTGTACATACACTAAGATGGAGTCATTAAAACTAGTTTACATACACTAAGATGGAGTCATTAAAACTAGTTTACATACACTAAGATGGAGTCATTAAAACTAGTTTACATACACTAAGATGGAGTCATTAAAACTAGTTTACATACACTAAGATGGAGTCATTAAAACTAGTTTACATACACTAAGATGGAGTCATTAAAACTAGTTTACATACACTAAGATGGAGTCATTAAAACTAGTTTACATACACTAAGATAGAGTCATTAAAACTAGTTTACATACACTAAGATGGAGTCATTAAAACTAGTTTACATACACTAAGATGGAGTCATTAAAACTAGTTTACATACACTAAGATGGAGTCATTAAAACTAGTTTACATACACTAAGATGGAGTCATTAAAACTAGTTTACATACACTAAGATGGAGTCATTAAAACTAGTTTACATACACTGAGGTTGGAGTCATTAAAACTAGTTTACATACACTAAGATGGAGTCATTAAAACTAGTTTACATACACTAAGATGGAGTCATTAAAACTAGTTTACATACACTAAGATGGAGTCATTAAAACTAGTTTACATACACTAAGATGGAGTCATTAAAACTAGTTTACATACACTGAGGTTGGAGTCATTGAAACTAGTTTACATACACTAAGATGGAGTCATTAAAACTAGTTTACATACACTAAGATGGAGTCATTAAAACTAGTTTACATACACTAAGATGGAGTCATTAAAACTAGTTTACATACACTAAGATGGAGTCATTAAAACTAGTTTACATACACTTAGATGGAGTCATTAAAACTAGTTTACATACACTAAGATGGAGTCATTAAAACTAGTTTACATACACTAAGATGGAGTCATTAAAACTAGTTTACATACACTAAGATGGAGTCATTAAAACTAGTTTACATACACTAAGATGGAGTCATTAAAACTAGTTTACATACACTAAGATGGAGTCATTAAAACTAGTTTACATACACTAAGATGGAGTCATTAAAACTAGTTTACATACACTAAGATGGAGTCATTAAAACTAGTTTACATACACTAAGATGGAGTCATTAAAACTAGTTTACATACACTAAGATGGAGTCATTAAAACTAGTTTACATACACTAAGATGGAGTCATTAAAACTAGTTTACATACACTAAGATGGAGTCATTAAAACTAGTTTACATACACTAAGATGGAGTCATTAAAACTAGTTTACATACACTGAGGTTGGAGTCATTAAAACTAGTTTACATACACTAAGATGGAGTCATTAAAACTAGTTTACATACACTGAGGTTGGAGTCATTAAAACTAGTTTACATACACTAAGATGGAGTCATTAAAACTAGTTTACATACACTAAGATGGAGTCATTAAAACTAGTTTACATACACTAAGATGGAGTCATTAAAACTAGTTTACATACACTAAGATGGAGTCATTAAAACTCATTTTCAACCACTCAACAAATAGTTTTGGCAAGTCGGTTAGGACTTCTACTTTGTGCATGACACAAGTAACTTTTTCAACAGTTGTTTACAGACAGATTATTTCACGTATGTATCACATTTCCAGTGGGAATTCCAGCCTGAAAACAGCTTGGAAAATTCCAGAAAATTATGTCATGGCTTTAGAAGCTTCTGATAGGCTAATTGACATCATTTGAGTCAATTGGAGGTGTACCTGTGGTTGTATGTCAAGGCCTACCTTCAAACTCAGTGCCTCTTTGCTTGACATCATGGGGAAATCTAAAGAAATCAGCCAAGACCTCAGAAAAAAAAGATTGTAGACCTCCACAAGTCTGGTTCATCTTTGGGAGCAATTTCCAAATCCCTGAAGGTACCACGTTCATCTGTACAAACAATAGTATGCAAGTATAAACACCATGGGACCACGCAGCCGTCATACCACTCAGGAAGGAGACGCCTTCTGTCTCCTAGAGATGAACGTACTTTGGTGCAAAAAGTGCAAATCAATCCCAGAACAACAGCAAAGGACCTTCTGAAGATGCTGGAGGAAACAGGTACAAAAGTATCTATATCCACTTAAAAATGAGTCCTATATCGACATAACCTGAAAGGAAGCTCAGCAAGGAAGAAGCCACTGCTCCAAAACCGCCGTAAAATAGCCAGACTAGCCAGACAAAAATATAACTGTTTGGCCATAATGACCATCGTTATGTTTGGAGGAAAAAGCGGGAGGCTTGCAAGCAGAAGAACACCATCCCAACCGTGAAGCACGAGGGTGGCAGCATCATGTTGTGGGGGTGCTTTGCTGCAGGAGGGACTGGTGCACTTCACAAAATAGATAGGAACAGGGTTGGAGTGGAAACCTACAGGAGGGTAGCTCTCCAGGAACAGGGTTGGAGTGGAAACCTACAGGAGGGTACCTCCCCAGGAAAATTGTTGGAGTGTAAACCTACAGGAGGGTACCTCTCCAGGGAAAAGGGTTGGAGTGGAAACCTACAGGAGGATACCTCCCCAGGAACAGGGTTGGAGTGGAAACCTATAGGAGGGTAGCTCTCCAGGAACAGGGTTGGAGTGGAAACCTACAGGAGGGTAACTCCCCAGGAAAAGGGTTGGAGTGGCAACCTACAGGAGGGTAGCTCCCCAGGAAAAGGGTTGGAGTGGAAACCTACAGGAGGGTAGCTCCCCAGGAACAGGGTTGGAGAGGAAACCTACAGGAGGGTACCTCCACAGGAACAGGGTTGGAGTGAAAACCTACAGGAGGGTACCTCCCCAGGAACAGGGTTGGAGTGGAAACCTACAGGAGGGTAGCTCCCCAGGAACAGGGTTGGAGAGGAAACCTACAGGAGGGTACCTCCACAGGAACAGGGTTGGAGAGCTCTGTCTTCCTGTAATGACAGTTGTTTTACTCCAACAGAACAATGTTAGTGGATTTGAATCCTGCTGGAGGCCCTGCTATAATTTAGTGAACTATTTTACTTCTCAAAGATCATTTAGAAAGAGATGCAACCCTATGCCATTCATATCATTATTTGAACTGGGTCGTTTGAGCCCTGAATTCTGATTGGCTGAAAGCCATGGTATATCAGACCATATACCATGGGTATGACAAAACCGTTAGTTTTACTGCTCTAATTTCATGCTGGATAGGGCCCCCCAAAAAAGATTTTCGACCATGTTCATGAAAAACTGCTCAAAAACATGTTTCAAATTCGCAACCCAGAAATGGTTTCTCCCGTCATGGTGAACTAGCCTTGTGTTGTGCCTAAGATCAGCCCTTAGCCGTGGTATAGTCAAGTTTATACTATGTTACAAACTGTCCCTCTGCTACAAACGGTCCCTCTATCCCTCTGTCTCTACGTTACAAACTGTCCCTCTGTCTCTATGCTACAAACTGTCCCTCTGTCTCTATGCTACAAACTGTCCCTCTGTCCCTCTGTCTCTATGTTACAAACTGTCCCTCTGTCTCTATGTTACAAACTGTCCCTCTGTCTCTATGCTACAAACTGTCCCTCTGTCTCTATGTTACAAACTGTCCCTCTGTCTCTATGTTACAAACTGTCCCTCTGTCTCTATGTTACAAACGGTCCCTATGCTACAAACGGTCCCTCTGTCCCTCTGTCTCTATGTTACAAACTGTCCCTCTGTCCCTCTGTCTCTATGTTACAAACTGTCCCTCTGTCTCTATGTTACAAATGGTCCCTATGCTACAAACGGTCCCTCTGTCCCTCTGTCTCTATGTTACAAACTGTCCCTCTGTCCCTCTGTCTCTATGTTACAAACTGTCCCTCTGTCCCTCTGTCTCTATGTTAAACTGTCCCTTTGTCCCTCTGTCTCTATGCTACAAACTGTCGCTCTGTCTCGCTATCCCCCAGAAATGGTTTCTCCCGTCATGGTGAACTAGCCTTGTGTTGTGCCTAAGATCAGCCCTTAGCCGTGGTATAGTCAAGTTTATACTATGTTACAAACTGTCCCTCTGCTACAAACGGTCCCTCTATCCCTCTGTCTCTACGTTACAAACTGTCCATCTGTCTCTATGTTACAAACTGTCCCTCTGTCTCTATGCTACAAACTGTCCCTCTGTCTCTATGCTACAAACTGTCCCTCTGTCCCTCTGTCTCTATGCTACAAACTGTCCCTCTGTCCCTCTGTCTCTATGTTACAAACTGTCCCTCTGTCTCTATGTTACAAACTGTCCCTCTGTCTCTATGCTACAAACTGTCCCTCTGTCTCTATGTTACAAATTGTCCCTCTGTCTCTATGTTACAAACTGTCCCTCTGTCTCTATGTTACAAACGGTCCCTATGCTACAAACGGTCCCTCTGTCCCTCTGTCTCTATGTTACAAACTGTCCCTCTGTCCCTCTGTCTCTATGTTACAAACTGTCCCTCTGTCTCTATGTTACAAATGGTCCCTATGTTACAAACTGTCCCTCTGTCCCTCTGTCTCTATGTTAAACTGTCCCTTTGTCCCCTGGTCTCTGGTTCTATGCTACAAACTGTCGCTCTGTCTCGCTATCCCTCTGTCTCTCTGTCCCTCTGTCCCTCTGTCCCTCTGTCTCTATGTTACAAACTGTCCCTCTGTCACTCTGTCTCTATGTTACAAACTGTCCCTCTGTCTCTATGTTACAAACTGTCCCTCTGTCTCTATTTTACAAACTGTCCCTCTGTCTCTATGTTACAAACTGTCCCTCTGTCTCTATGTTACAAACTGTCCCTCTGTCTCTATGTTACAAACTGTCCCTCTGTCCCTCTGTCCCTCTGTCTCTATGTTACAAACTGTCCCTCTGTCTCTAAGCTACAAACTGTCCCTCTGTCTCTCTCTGTCCCTCTGTCACTCTGTATCTCTCTGTCTCTCTGTCCCTCTGTCTCTGTTACAAACTGTCCCTCTGACCCTCATCCCTCTGTCTCTCTGTATCTCTCTGTCTCTGTTACAAACTGTCCCTCTGTCCCTCTGTCCCTCTGTCTCTCTGTATCTCTCTGTCTCTGTCCCTCTGTCTCTATGCTACAAACTGTCCCTCTGTCCCTCTGTCTCTATGTTACAAACTGTCCCTCTGTCCCTCTGTCTCTATGCTGCAAACTGTCCCTCTGTCCCTGTCTCTATGCTACAAACTGTCCCTATGTCTCTGTTACAAACTGTCCCTCTCTATCCCTCTGTCCCTCTGTCACTCTGTCTCTCTGTCCCTCTATCCCTCTGTCTCTATGCTACAAACTGTCCCTCTTTCTCTATGTTACAAACTGTCCCTCTCTATCCCTCTGTCCCTCTGTCACTCTGTCTCTCTGTCCCTCTATCCCTCTGTCTCTATGCTACAAACTGTCCCTCTGGTCCTTTGTCTCTATGTTACAACTGTCCCTCTGTCCCTCTGTCTCTATGTTAAAAACTGTCCCTCTGTCCCTCTGTATCTCTGTCCCTCTGTATCTCTCTGTCTCTCTGTATCTCTCTGTCTCTCTGTATCTCTCTGTATCTCTGTCTCTCTATATCTCTCTGTCTCTCTGTATCTCTCTGTATATCTGTATCTCTCTGTCTCTCTGTCTCTCTGTATCTCTGTATATCTCTGTCTCTCTGTCTCTCTGTCTCTCTGTCTCTCTGTATCTCTGTATCTCTCTGTTTCTCTCTCTCTATCCCTCTGTCTCTCTGTCTCTATGTTACAAACTGTCCCTCTGGCTCTCTGTATCTCTGTCCCTCTGTATCTCTCTGTATCTCTGTATCTCTGTCTCTCTGTATCTCTCTGTATCTCTCTGTCTCTCTGTATCTCTGTCTCTCTGTATCTCTCTGTCTCTCTGTATCTCTCTGTCTCTCTATCTCTCTCTCTCTGTCTCTCTGTATCTCTTTGTCTCTCTGTCTCTCTGTCTCTTTGTTTCTCTGTCTCTCTGTCCCTCTGTCCTCACTTTTCTCTTTTTCCTCTCACACTGTGTGTGTGTGTGTCTGTCTCTGTGTCTGTGTGTGTGTGTGTGTGTGTGTGTGTGTGTGTGTGTGTGTGTGTGTGTGTGTGTGTGTGTGTGTGTGTGTGTGTGTGTGTGTGTGTGTGTGTGTGTGTGTGTGTGTGTGTGTGTGTGACAGTTCCAGTTCCACGACCTGTCACTCACTGATCCCACTTAAGTCAGTAGGAACGTTGAAATTCCAACTCGCTTAACTCGCCACTGGGGTGTGACAGGAGCGTGAGAGACTCAAACCTGACTCGGGAGGAGGAACTTACATTCTGCATTGTCCTGACAGTGTGAGCTCTGTCTGCTCACCACACACACACACACACATACACACTTGTTGGCACGCAGGCACGCACACACACACACCCACACACCAACTCCTAAACATGTCATTGTTGACACTTCTCGTGTTGTGTCACGTGTCATCTGAGAAGAGAGAAAAAGAGGATCATGTCATTTGGACAGGAAGAGAAAAGAGAGGTGACATCAGGACAGACGAGAATACACCCCCCACACCCCCTCCCTCCTGCCAGTGCTGACCCCACTGACACACACACACACTGACCCCACTGACACACACACTGACCCCACTGACACACACACTGACCCCACTGACCCCACTGACACCATTATGTGTGTGTGTGAACATATTTGTGATTGTGTGAGTTTGAGTGTGTGTGCGTATTGTATAACCAGCTCTCACAGTCTCACGTAACAATTAGACGTTCATCCATGTTTCTCAAACATCAAAATACAGAAGTTGTTCCAAACGTCACATTTGGAAGTGTTTAAGGTTGCTCAGGCAGTAACTCCACTGCTGTAAGATTAGGGTTCAGCCCGAGGCTAAACATTTCTTTGTCTATATTTTCTCAGAGAAAATGTTTAATCTGTACATTCAGAGATGTTATGAGACTCCGAAGGCGTCCTCATGCATCCTATCCAAAACCGTTTGGAACTGTTTATGCATATGTTATGACAACAATTTGTCACGTTGTTTGTCTGTTCTGGTCTTCGGCAAGGTTTTTTTTTGGGCTGTTCGTACACACAACATTTATTCTCAAGGCAATCCGAAGTCGGGAGTCGAAGTCTATGCCCCATTCGTTGTTGATTGGTTACGGAAAGGATTCTTCAATTCATTCTTTATTGTCATTAAATGAGAGACTAATCATTTTCATGCAAAAGTTTTCTATTGAGAATTCCTGCACCGAACATCTGAGTCAGATACCAAGATCCACTCGGCAAAACGGCAAAATGAATGACAGACTTCTTGAGTTATCTTACATCAATTCGGACTATTTTGGGGCTATGGCGTCACAAGATGGACAAAGGTCTATAAAGGGAGTATACAAGCACACTTGTTTGGTTCATGGGGAAGACTTAACTCCCACTCTTTACCTATTGTAACTCAGGGACAGGTGAGGTCAGGATCATGAATTTTTCTGTTCACTTTATCTGAAGAGACATTTCGAGGAAACAGAACATAAAACACTATAATGAATATAGGAGGGAACCTTGGGAGAGAGAGAACTACCGAGAAAAGTTATTGTGTGTGTGTGTATGTGTGTCTGTACAGTATGTGTGTGTGGTACGTATGCACTGTGTGTGTGTGTGTGTGTGTGTGTGTGTGTGTGTGTGTGTGTGTGTGTGTGTGTGTGTGTGTGTGTGTGTGTGTGTGTGTGTGTGGGCATGTGCCTGCATGTTTTTGTTTTTCTATCAGAGAAAAATATAAAGTTATTGAAGTTCAGCCATGAGGAAGAGCATGAGGAAGGACATGATGAAGAACATGAGAATGGACATGGGGAAGGACAAGAGGGAGGGCATGAGGAAGGACATGATGAAGAACATGAGAATGGACATGAGGAAGGGCATGAGGAAGGACATGAGGAAAGACATGAGGAAGGGCATGAGGAAGGACATGAGGAAAGACATGAGGAAGGAAATGAGAAAGGACATGAGGAAGGACATGATGAAGAACATGAGAATGGACATGAGGAAGGGCATGAGGAAGGACATGAGGAAAGACATGAGGAAGGAAATGAGAAAGGACATGAGGAAGGAAATGAGAAAGGACATGAGGAAGGGCATGAGGAAGGACATGAGGAAGGACATGAGGAAAGACATGAGGAAGGAAATGAGAAAGGACATGAGGAAAGACATGAGGAAAGACATGAGGAAGGACATGAGGAAGGACATGAGGAAAGACATGAGGAAGGACATGAGGAAGGGCATGAGGAAGGACATGAGGAAAGACATGAGGAATCCCATAAGGAAGGAAATGAAAAAGGACATGAGGAAAGACATGAGGAAGGACATGAGGAAAGACATGAGGAAGGACATGAGAAAGGACCCTGAGCCTGCCTGCCGTTCTGTACCTGTCTGACTCTGCCATGTATTACTATAATGTCATGATAATGGCAGGATAATGACACGATAATGGTAGGATAATGACATGACAATGCCACGACAATGACAAGATAATGACAGGATAGTGACAGGATAATGACAGGATAATACCCATGGAAATGAGGAATCAGTCCCATGAAAGATGCAATGGACTTGGTCTGTTAACCTGACCCCCTGCTGTAAACAGCCCCATATCATACCTCCTACACCCCTCCAAAGTAACCTGACCCCTGCTGTAAACAGCCCCATATCATACCTCCTACACCCCTCCAAAGTAACCTGACCCCCTGCTGTAAACAGCCCCATATCATACCTCCTACACCCCTCCAAAGTAACCTGACCCCCTGATGTAAACAGCCCCACATCATACCTCCTCCACCCCTCCAAAGTAACCTGACCCCTGCTGTAAACAGCCCCATATCATACCTCCTACACCCCTCCAAAGTAACCTGACCCCCTGCTGTAAACAGCCCCATATCATACCTCCTACACCCCTCCAAAGTAACCTGACCCCTGCTGTAAACAGTCCCATATCATACCTCCTACACCCCTCCAAAGTAACCTGACCCCTGCTGTAAACAGCCCCATATCATACCTCCTACACCCCTCCAAAGTAACCTGACCCCCTGCTGTAAACAGCCCCATATCATACCTCCTACACCCCTCCAAAGTAACCTGACCCCTGCTGTAAACAGCCCCATATCATACCTCCTACACCCCTCCAAAGTAACCTGACCCCTGCTGTAAACAGCCCCATATCATACCTCCTACACCCCTCCAAAGTAACCTGACCCCTGTAAACAGCCCCATATCATACCTCCTACACCCTCCAAAGTAACCTCCCCTGAAAGCTGTAAACAGTCCCATATCAAACCTCCTACACCCCTCCAAAGTAACCTGACCCCAGCTGTAAACAGTCCCATATCAAACCTCCTACACCCCTCCAAAGTAACCTGACCCCCTGCTGTAAACAGCCCCATATCATAACTCCTACACCCCTCCAAAGTAACCTGACCCCTGCTGTAAACAGTCCCATATCAAACCTCCTACACCCCTCCAAAGTAACCTGACCCCTGATGTAAACAGTCCCATATCATACCTCCTACACCCCTCCAAAGTAACCTGACCCCCTGCTGTAAACAGTCCCATATCATACCTCCTACACCCCTCCAAAGTAACCTGACCCCCTGCTGTAAACAGTCCCATATCATACCTCCTCCACCCCTCCAAAGTAACCTGACCCCCTGCTGTAAACAGTCCCATATCAAACCTCCTACACCCCTCCAAAGTAACCTGACCCCTGATGTAAACAGTCCCATATCATACCTCCTACACCCCTCCAAAGTAACCTGACCCCCTGCTGTAAACAGCCCCATATCATACCTCCTACACCCCTCCAAAGTAACCTGACCCCTGCTGTAAACAGCCCCATATCATACCTCCTACACCCCTCCAAAGTAACCTGACCCCTGCTGTAAACAGCCCCATATCATACCTCCTACACCCCTCCAAAGTAACCTGACCCCCTGCTGTAAACAGCCCCATATCATACCTCCTCCACCCCTCCAAAGTAACCTGACCCCTGCTGTAAACAGCCCCATATCATACCTCCTACACCCCTCCAAAGTAACCTGACCCCTGCTGTAAACAGCCCCATATCATACCTCCTACACCCCTCCAAAGTAACCTGACCCCTGCTGTAAACAGCCCCATATCATACCTCCTACACCCTCCAAAGTCCAAAACAGCCCCATATCACCTCCTGTACCCCCCCTGCTGTAAACAGCCCCATATCATACCTCCTACACCCCTCCAAAGTAACCTGACCCCTACACCCTCCAAAGCTGTAAACAGCCCCATATCATACCTCCTACACCCCTCCAAAGTAACCTGACCCCCTGCTGTAAACAGCCCCATATCATACCTCCTACACCCCTCCAAAGTACCCCTGCTGTAAACAGCCCCATATCATACCTCCTACACCCCTCCAAAGTAACCTGACCCCTGCTGTAAACAGCCCCATATCATACCTCCTACACCCCTCCAAAGTAACCTGACCCCTGCTGTAAACAGCCCCATATCATACCTCCTCCACCCCTCCAAAGTAACCTGACCCCCTGCTGTAAACAGCCCCACATCATACCTCCTCCACCCCTCCAAAGTAACCTGACCCCCTGCTGTAAACAGTCCCACATCATACCTCCTCCACCCCTCCAAAGTAACCTGACCCCTGATGTAAACAGTCCCATATCATACCTCCTCCACCCCTCCAAAGTAACCTGACCCCCTGCTGTAAACAGTCCCACATCATACCTCCTCCACCCCTCCAAAGTAACCTGACCCCCTGCTGTAAACAGCCCCATATCATCAAAGTACCTCCCCTGCTCCCCACCCCTCCAAAAGTAACCTGACCCCCTGCTGTAAACAGCCCCACATCATACCTCCTCCACCTCTACCCCCCCTGCTGTAAACAGCCCCACATCCAAAGTAACCTGACCCCCTGCTGTAAACAGCCCCACATCATACCTCCTCCACCCCTCCAAAGTAACCTGACCCCTGCTGTAAACAGTCCCATATCATACCTCCTACACCCCTCCACCGACACACTACAGGAAGGAGGGATCTCAGACACAGTTTTAATGCCGACACACTACAGGAAGGAGGGATCTCAGACACAGTTTTAATGCCGACACACTACAGGAAGGAGGGATCTCAGACACAGTTGTAATGCCGACACACTACAGGAAGGAGGGATCTCAGACACAGTTGTAATGCCGACACACTACAGGAAGGAGGGATCTCAGACACAGTTGTAATGCCGACACACTACAGGAAGGAGGGATCTCAGACACAGTTGTAATGCTCTATGAGGTTGTTGTGACAAGTATCATAATACATGACCTTAAAGTGGCAATTTGCAGTTCAAAGAATAACAAAGAAGTCAACCCTCCAATACTTTCGTAAATAGCTACGGGATGGGTTTGGAGAAATGGAACCACTCTCAAATTCATAGACAGAGTTATGGATCCAAGGACGGATCATCCATGAGATCAAAATGACAGTTTTAACAATGTTTTGAGGCTATACAGTGTTTAATTACAAATATTTTTTTTTATAAACAATGGAGTAAAAGCAGTATATATTTTTGGTTCAGATGTGCTACGAACGACACTGAACTTAGCTCATAATAAGTTATATTCTTAAAGAATCAATAAGTATATATAATTGATTTATAAGTCCCAAAACAGGTGTAACAATCCCAGATTGCCACTTTAAGTATTCAACTTGATGACGTAAAGTAGTACTAAATTGCTTATTTCAATCATTTATATAGTTGCACTCAGATGTATATTTTATCTTACGGTACTTAGATTAGGCTAGACAAGGCTGGATATTTAAGTGCTTATTTCCTCAATAACTTGCCTTCATTGTTAATTTATCCTGTTCAGTTAAGTATTCTGTGCTCATGGTCGTTGTTGGCCTTCAGCAGAGTGTTTGAGAGATGTTTCAACGTAGACCACAGAGATGCAAGACATCACATATCACTGGAACCTCTGCAAATAGCTGCTGATGAACAAAGTCATTTGCACAGTCTTTGCAGACAATAACAATTTTCAAAACAACAGCACCTATTGCAAGTGAATGGTCATTATGTTGAATATTATATAGTTCTCATAATTGTAACGTACTGGAAAAGTGAATCAAATACAGTACCAGTAAAATGTTTGGACACATCTGCTAATTCAAGGGGTTTTCTTTATTTTCACTATTTTCTAGATTGTAGAATAATAGTAAAAAAAATCAAGCTCTGAAATAACATGCGGAATCATGTAGTAACCAAAACTGGTTAAACAAATATACATTTTCGATTTTAGATTCTTCAAAGTAACCACCATTTTCCTTGATGACAGCTTTGCATTCTCTTGGCATTTGCTCAAACCAGCTTCACCTGGAATGCTTTTTCCAGCAGCCTTGAAGGAGTTCCCATATATGCTGAGCACTTGTTGGCTGCTTTTCCTTCACTCATCTCAAACCATCTCTATTGGATTGAGGTCGGGTGATTGTGGAGGCCAGGTCATTTGATGCAGCACTCCATCACTCTCCTTCTTGGTCAAATAGCCCTTACACAGCCTGGAGGTGAGTTGGGTCATTGTCCTGTTGAAAAACAAAAAAAATTCTCACTTAGGGCAAACGAGATGAGATGGCGTATCACTGCAGAATGCTGTGGTAGCCATGTTGGTTAAGTGTGCCTTAAATTCTAAATAAATCACTGAAAGTGTCAACAGCAAAGCACCCCCACACCATGGCTGCGGTGAAAACTACCCTCGCCTTACGCCCTTGGGGGAATCCCCGTCAGCATCTTGGAGGGCGGTCCCTCGCCTTACGCCCTTGGGGGAATCCCCGTCAGCATCTTGGAGGGCGGTCCCTCGCCTTACGCCCTTGGGGGAATCCCCGTCAGCATCTTGGAGGGCGGTCCCTCGCCTTACGCCCTTGGGGGAATCCCCGTCAGCATCTTGGAGGGCGGTCCCTCGCCTTACGCCCTTGGGGGAATCCCCGTCAGCATCTTGGAGGGCGGTCCCAATGATTAGCCAAGCAAGGGAAGTTTGCAATATAAGCCAATCAGCCCTAGTTTTTAGTTGAGTTTGCGAGTGTACAACAAATCACTCCGGGGCCTGAAACTCCCCATGATTCAATTTGCGACAATTGTACATCCGTTAAGAAAAGTCTGCCAAAAACAACATCAATGGAGAAGTCAACATACAGGTGTAAGTAAAAATGAATGTAAAAAGCTTAGAAATTGTGCTACAAATTTTATTTTATTTATTTATTTCACCATTATTTAACCAGGTAGGCAAGTTGAGAACAAGTTCTCATTTACAATTGCGACCTGGCCAAGATAAAGCAAAGCAGTTCGACAGATACAACAACACAGAGTTACACATGGAGTAAAACAAACATACAGTCAATAATACAGTATAAACAAGTCTATATACAATGTGAGCAAATTAGGTGAGAAGGGAGGTAAAGGCAAAAAAGGCCATGGTGGCAAAGTAAATACAATATAGCAAGTAAAACACTGGAATGGTAGTTTTGCAATGGAAGAATGTGCAAAGTAGAAATAAAAATAATGGGGTGCAAAGGAGCAAAATAAATAAATAAATTAAATACAGTTGGGAAAGAGGTAGTTGTTTGGGCTAAATTATAGGTGGGCTATGTACAGGTGCAGTAATCTATAAGATGCTCTGACAGTTGGTGCTTAAAGCTAGTGAGGGAGATAAGTGTTTCCAGTTTCAGAGATTTTTGTAGTTCGTTCCAGTCATTGGCAGCAGAGAACTGGAAGGAGAGGTGGCCAAAGAAAGAATTGGTTTTGGGGGTGACTAGAGAGATATACCTGCTGGAGCATGTGCTACAGGTGGGAGATGCTATGGTGACCAGCGAGCTGAGATAAGGGGGGACTTTACCTAGCAGGGTCTTGTAGATGACATGGAGCCAGTGGGTTTGGCGACGAGTATGAAGCGAGGGCCAGCCAACAAGAGCGTACAGGTCGCAATGGTGGGTAGTATATGGGGCTTTGGTGACAAAACGGATTGCACTGTGATAGACTGCATCCAATTTGTTGAGTAGGGTATTGGAGGCTATTTTGTAAATGACATCGCCAAAGTCGAGGATTGGTAGGATGGTCAGTTTTACAAGGGTATGTTTGGCAGCATGAGTGAAGGATGCTTTGTTGCGAAATAGGAAGCCAATTCTAGATTTAACTTTGGATTGGAGATGTTTGATATGGGTCTGGAAGGAGAGTTTACAGTCTAACCAGACACCTAAATATTTGTAGTTGTCCACGTATTCTAAGTCAGAGCCGTCCAGAGTAGTGATGTTAGGTGGTGGTAGGTGCAGGTAGCGATCGGTTGAAGAGCATGCATTTAGTTTTACTTGTATTTAAGAGCAATTGGAGGCCACGGAAGGAGAGTTGTATGGCATTGAAGCTTGCCTGGAGGGTTGTTAACACAGTGTCCAAAGAAGGGCCGGAAGTATACAGAATGGTGTCGTCTGCATAGAGGTGGATCAGGGACTCACCAGCAGCAAGAGCGACCTCATTGATGTATACAGAGAAGAGAGTCGGTCCAAGAATTGAACCCTGTGGCACCCCCATAGAGACTGCCAGAGGTCCGGACAGCAGACCCTCCGATTTGACACACTGAACTCTATCAGAGAAGTAGTTGGTGAACCAGGCGAGGCAATCATTTGAGAAACCAAGGCTGTCGAGTCTGCCGATGAGGATGTGGTGGTTGACAGAGTCGAAAGCCTTGGCCAGATCAATGAATACGGCTGCACAGTAATGTTTCTTATCGATGGTGGTTAAGATATCGTTTCGGACCTTGAGCATGGCTGAGGTGCACCCATGACCAGCTCTGAAACCAGATTGCATAGCAGAGAAGGTATGGTGAGATTCTAAATGGTCGGTAATCTGTTTGTTGACTTGGCTTTCGAAGACCTTAGAAAGGCATGGTAGGATAGATATAAGTATGTAGCAGTTTGGGTCAAGAGTGTCCCCCCCTTTGAAGAAGGGGATGACCACAGCTGCTTTCCAATCTTTGGGAATCTCAGACGACACGAAAGAGAGGTTGATCAGGCTAGCAATAGGGGTGGCAACAATTTCGGCAGATCATTTTAGAAAGAAAGGGTCCAGATTGTCTAGCCCGGCTGATTTGTAGGGGTCCAGATTTTTCAGCTCTTTCAGAACATCAGCTGAATGGATTTGGGAGAAGGATAAATGGGGAAGGCTTGGGCGAGTTGCTGTTGGGGGTGCAGTGCTGTTGACCGGGGTAGGAGTAGCCAGGTGGAAAGCATGGCCAGCCGTAGAAAAATGCTTATTGAAATTCTCAATTATGGTGGATTTATCAGTGGTGACAGTGTTTCCTATCTTCAGTGCAGTGGGCAGCTGGGAGGAGGTGTTCTTATTCTCCATGGACTTTACAGTGTCCCAGAACTTTTTTGAGTTAGTGTTGCAGGAAGCAAATTTCTGCTTGAAAAAGCTAGCCTTGGTTTTTCTAACTGCCTGTGTATAACGGTTTCTAGCTTCCCTGAACAGCTGCATATCACGGGGGCTGTTCGATGCTAATGCAGAACGCCATAGGATGTTTTTGTGTTGGTTAAGGGCAGTCAGGTCTGGGGAGAACCAAGGGCTATATCTGTTCCTGGTTCTAAATTTCTTGAATGGGGCATGTTTATTTAAGATGGTTAGGAAGGCATTTAAAAAAATATCCAGGCATCCTCTACTGACGGGATGAGATCAATATCCTTCCAGGATACCCCGGCCAGGTCGATTAGAAAGGCCTGCTCGCTGAAGTGTTTCAGGGAGCGTTTTACAGTGATGAGTGGAGGTCGTTTGACCGCTGACCCATTACGGATGCAGGCAATGAGGCAGTGATCGCTGAGATCTTGGTTGAAGACAGCAGAGGTGTATTTAGAGGGGAAGTTGGTTAGGATGATATCTATGAGGGTGCCTGTGTTTAAGGCTTTGGCGGGGTACCTGGTAGGTTCATTGATAATTTGAGTGAGATTGAGGGCATCAAGTTTAGATTGTAGGATGGCTGGGGTGTTAAGCATGTTCCAGTTTAGGTCGCCTAGCAGCACGAGCTCTGAAGATAGATGGGGGGCAATCAGTTCACATATGGTGTCCAGAGCACAGCTGGGGGCAGAGGGTGGTCTATAGCAGGCGGCAACGGTGAGAGACTTGTATTTAGAGAGGTGGATTTTTAAAAGTAGAAGTTCAAATTGTTTGGGTACAGACCTGGATAGTAGGACAGAACTCTGCAGGCTATCTTTGCAGTAGATTGCAACACCGCCCCCTTTGGCAGTTCTATCTTGTCTGAAAATGTTGTAATTTGGAATTAAAATTTCAGAATTTTTGGTGGTCTTCCTAAGCCAGGATTCAGACACAGCTAGAACATCCGGTTTGGCAGAGTGTGCTAAAGCAGTGAATATAATAAACTTTGGAAGGAGGCTTCTAATGTTAACATGCATGAAACCAAGGCTATTACGGTTACAGAAGTCATCAAAAGAGAGCGCCTGGGGAATAGGAGTGGAGCTAGGCACTGCAGGGCCTGGATTCACCTCTACATCGCCAGAGGAACATAGGAGGAGAAGAATAAGGGTACGGCTAAAAGCAATAAGAATTGGTCGTCTAGAACGTCTGGAACAGAGAGTAAAAGGAGGTTTCTGGGGGCGATAAAATAGCATCAAGGTATAATGTACAGACAAAGGTATGATAGGATGTGAATACAGTGGAGGTAAACCTAGGTATTGAGTGATGAAGAGAGAGATATTGTCTCTAATAACATCATTGAAACCAGGAGATGTCATTGCATGTGTGGGTGGTGGAACTAATAAATTGGATAAGATATATATATATATGGCATTTAGCAGACACTTTTATCCAAAGCGACTTACATTCTACGTATGGGTGGTCCCGGGGATCGAACCCACTACCCTGGCGTTACAAGCGCCATGCTCTACCAACTGAGCTACAGAAGGACCACAGGTAAGGTATAGTGAGCAGGACTAGAGGCTCTACAGTGAAATAAGCCAATAAACACTAACCAGAACAGCAATGGACAAGACATATTGACATTAAGGAGAGGCATCCTTAGTCGAGTGATCAAAAGAGTCCAGTGAGTGGAGTGGTTGGTTTGGGGGTCACGGCGATTTCGACAGCTAGCCAGGACATCGGTAGCAAGCTAGCATAGGATGGAGGTCTGTTATTAGCCACCTCTTGCGTTCCGTCAGTAGATTAGTGGGGTTCCGTGTGGTAGAGGGGATTAGTCCAAATCACACAACAACAAAAATAAAATAAAAACAATAGATATAGTTATAGAAGCCCAAGAAGAAACATAATAATAATAAAAATAAATAAATTGTCCGATTGTCTATTCTGAGAGCAGCCGGTAAGACAGCTAACGGTTAGCAGGCCGCAGATGGGCGTTCAGGTAACGTCGCGACGGAGGAGCCGCCGGATCTTCTTCGGGTAGATAACGTCGGCAGTCCAGTTGTGAAGGCCCGGTGGGGCTCCGCGTAGGCAGTAAAACGGGTCCGGATAGGTGACTGCAGCCCAGGAGTGATTGACGAAGCTCAGGAGTGATTGACGGAGCTGGCTAGCTCCGGAGTAATTGATGTTTGCTCCGGAATCGACGAGAGCAGATAGACACACGGATAGCAGCTAGCTAGCTGTGAGATCCAGGAATGAATGTCCAGAGAGCAAATCCAAGGACATGGAGAGAAAAAAATGGTCCGGTATGTTCCGTTCCGAGCCGCGCTGCGCCGTACAAAACTGGCGATAGATTTTCGAGCTAAAGGATAGCTGATGACCACAAACCGTGGTTAGCTGAATACTAACGATTTGACAGTAAAGAAGCTAACTAGCTTCTGAACTAGCTTCTGATTAGCTTCTAGCTAGCTCCTGGCTAGCTTCTGGTTAGTTTCTGGCTAGCTTCTTGGAGTTTCTGGCTAGCTTCTGGCTAGCTTCTTGGAGGATTGCAGATTTGAGGTAAATAATACTTATTTATAAATGCAAATGACGGCACAAACACGCTTCATTAAAGTAATGCTGTTTTTGTTTGGTTAGCTTTTGGAAATTGTAGAAATTAAATATTTTCCGTCTATAGAAGTTCAAGCTAGGCAGGCATGCATGTTTAACCATTTTTGGGTTATTACATGATTCATTATAGGTTATTTCATAGTTTTGATGTCTTCACTCTTATTCTACAATGTATAAAATAGTAAAAATAAAGAAGAACCCTTGAATGAGTAGGTGTGTCCAAAAGTTTGACTGACACTGTACGTATATGTCACATGTGGAGAGTGGAGTAGGAGGCAGTCGCAGGTTTAGAACTTCTGAGTTTATTTAAGTACCATATATATAAAAGCATATACATATATATACATATATAAAAGCAGGACAAAACCCAAAGTGCAAAATAATAAGAATAAGTCCTCCTGAAATAGTAGGAGAGATTTACAATGACCGACAAAGACAAATGACAGAGGGAGTATATATACAATGATAGAGTGGGGACAAAAATGTCCATTAATTATAATCCACATTATAATCAACACATTTCCTGTTGCTGCAGGATTTTTTTATAAGCCTGAAAAATGTAATAACATAACAATAACAGGGCTATATACAGGGGGTACCGGTAGACACTGGTCAAATTAAATAGATAATACTCCTTCTTTCCACTCCTTCTACACACAAGGCAGGCAATACGCTTGACCTCATCTTTACTAGATGCTGTTCTTCCAAATCAAACTTGATTTCCCACACTCACATGGTATCGCCCCAACCTTCGAATACAAGTGTGGATCTTACCGTGAAATGCTTACTTAGAGTATAAGCCCTTAACCAACAGTGCAGTTCAGGAAGAAAAATAAATAATAAAAAGTAACATAATAACATAACAATAACAGGGCTATATACAGGGGGTACCGGTACAGAGTCAGTGTGCGGGGGTACAGGTTAGAGGCCATTTAAACATGTAGGTAGGGGTGAAGTGACTATGAATAGATAATAAACAGTGAGTGGCAGCAGTGTACAAAACAAATGGAGAGGGGGGTCAATTTAAATAGTCCAGTGGCCATTTGATTCATTGTTCAGCAGTCTTATGGCTTGGGGGTAGAAGCTGTTTAGGATTATTTTGGTCCTAGACTTAGCGCTTTTCCTGCAGTCCAGGATCATCTCTTTTGTCTTGATTACATTGAGAGAGAGGTTGTTCTCCTGACACCACACTGCCAGGTCTCATCGTTGTCGGTGATCAGGCCTACCACTGTTGTGTCGTCATCAAACTTAATGATGGTGTTGGAGTTGTGTTTGGCCACGCAGTTTTGGGTGAACAGGGAGTACAGGAGGGGACTAATTACACACCCCTGAGGGGCCCAAGTGTTGAGGATCTGCGTGGCAGACGTGTTGTTGCCCACCCCTACCACCTAGGGGAGGCCAGAATGTCCAGGATCCAGTTGCAGAGGGAGGTGTTTAGTCCCAGGGTCCTTAGCTTAGTGATGAGCTTGGAGGTCCAGGATCCAGTTGCAGAGGGAGGTGTTTAGTCCCAGGGTTCTTAGCTTAGTGATGGACTTTGTGGGCACAATGGTGTTGAACGCTGATCTGTAGTCAATGAATAGCATTCTCACATAGTGCTGCACTACATGGGGAATACTGTGTCTTTTGAGACAGAGCCGGGGTTAGTTCTCTAATGGTAGCCATGGTGAATTAGCAAAACCTGTGTTGATTACACCTCCAGCGATGCAGGGGGAAAATAGCTATAGTTAATCTTGTTTAACTCACAGAAATGTATTGTGACAGCTGAGTCGCTTCGGACCAAGGCTCAGGCTAAATAAATGTAAATGGTATGGATCCACTGTGAAAACGAAGAAACACAAACCAACATGAAAACAGCTGGGTCCAGTCTGGACTGAGGTCAGAGAAATAACTACTGACATGTTGGGGAACTTTTTGCTCAAACATATTGTTCATGTTAACATAATAGACACGTTTTACAGCTGATAGAAACGTGAGTTCTTCAGTATATGTTGTGATAAACTGTAGCAGGAAGCTCTGACACCCTATTTTTCCAAATCAGCCAATAAACATGCAGGGAGATATTTGCGTGTAAAAGCACAGCTTCAGGTTTTACGTCACTTTTTTATGCATCTCACAGACAGAGATGTTCATAATATCCTTATAATGAACTCCAACCGAAAAACACACATACACAGACTAATGATAACAGAGATCAAGGCCTGCTCATATTTCTGAGAGGAGAAGCTCTGCCCTGGGGAGACAAGCTGGTGTAGTGAGGAGAACTGTACATGTTTCCAAAAGGAGACATGGCTGGTGTTGTAAAGAAGAGTGGATACTTAATCATACATGCTACCCAGGAAGTGGTCCCTTTGACAGTAGCGGTGCGTGGGTAATACCTCTGAGGAAGTCAAGCCAGGAGAAAAGCCATATTACAACCTATGTTGTGAATATTGCGTGGTTTGCTCTATAACCCATTAGTTCATACGCCACCGTGATATACAATAAGGCTGAGAGAACTAAAAGACAAGTCACGCAGTAGCGAAACGAGGTCTTTTGTTCCAGACAGCATCTTTGGGTCCAGACAGCATCAGATACAGGGGTGCTGTTTCTGTCCCTCGGACTGTTTATCCCGTGAGATTCAGCCACTTGCGAATAGACAGATAATGATGAAAGCACAGAGGGACATTATTTTATAATTGTCATTTATTTACTGATCATTTATTTGGGGAAGTCTGACTGCCCTTGGCCTCCTTGAAAACGCGTCACTGCACTTTGAAACTGCAGAGAATATGCTTGCTCCATTTAGGCTCCAAAAGGATTGTGGGAATAGGGAGCTCAATTCATGTGGTTTCTGGTGCGGTGCGCGTATGAAAGAACGGCCACTAGGGATTGGTCAATGGGGCTGCAAGGAATCCCATGATTCTTTGCATGTTTCAAAGCACTTCACATAGGAACATCTAAAGAAAGATCTCTCCACTGTTTGTCCCAGGGGCAAGACACAGTTAAGGACAGATGTGGAAGGAACATTCTGCCTTAACCATGTTAGAGGTCATATCTGCAGTTTAGGTGCATTTTGTAATCATGAAATAAACTCACTCACTCACTCACTCACTCACCACTCACTCACTCACTCACTCACTCACTCACTCAGTCACTCACCACTCACTCACTCACCACTCACCACTCACTCACCACCACTCACCACCACTCACCACTCACCACTCACTCACTCACCACTCACTCACTCACTCACTCACCACCACTCACTCACTCACTCACTCACTCACCACTCACCACACTCACACTCACTCACTCACTCACTCACTCACTCACTCACTCACTCACTCACTCACTCACTGTACTCGTTGGTGATGTGTCTGACTTATTGTGCGATATGAATCACTTAAATGTTTTGAAATAGCCTGAACAAGCCCTTTTTTTGTCAGGACACAACATTCTGAAGATGCGAGTGAAGAAAGAAATAGACCATTAGATGCTTGTCATTCTGACGATGCTGTTTCTTTCCCAGCTATTATTCTACCTATGTTCACATTATTTATGGTGGTTGTGTACCTCCTACAATCTGACTGTGTGTTTATGTATCTCCTACAGTCTGACTGTGTGTTTATGTATCTCCTACAGTCTGACTGTGTTTATGTATCTCCTACAGTCTGACTGTGTTTATGTATCTCCTACAGTCTGGCTGTGTTTATGTATCTCCTACAGTCTGACTGTGTGTTGATTTACTTCCTACAGTCTGGCTGTGTAAACAAATTGATTTTTAAATGCTCTCTCTAATTTCTCAGTAATTTCCAACTTCGATTTTCATTCAAAGAGTGAGACTATATGGATATGCTGTGAGAGAGCAATGGAGAGAGATATGGAGATGGATAGAGGGTGAGGGAGCGATAGAGAGAGATATGGAGATGGATAGAGGGTGAGGGAGCGATAGAGAGAGATATGGAGAGGGATAGAGGGTGAGGGAGCGATAGAGAGAGATATGGAGAGGGTGAGAGAGCGATAGAGAGAGATATGGAGAGGGATAGAGGGTGAGAGAGCGATAGAGAGAGATATGGAGAGGGATAGAGGGTGAGAGAGCGATAAAGAGAGATATGGAGAGGGATAGAGGGTGAGAGAGCGATAGAGAGAGATATGGAGAGGGTGAGAGAGCGATAGAGAGAGATATGGAGAGGGATAGAGGGTGAGAGAGCGATAGAGAGAGATATGGAGAGGGATAGAGGGTGAGAGAGCGATAAAGAGAGATATGGAGAGGGATAGAGGGTGAGAGAGCGATAGAGAGAGATATGGAGAGGGATAGAGGATGAGAGAGTGATAGAGAGAGATATGGAGAGGGATAGAGGGTGAGGGAGCGATAGAGAGAGATATGGAGAGGGATAGAGGGTGAGGGAGCGATAGAGAGAGATATGGAGAGGGATAGAGGATGAGAGAGTGATAGAGACAGAGTGTGTGGAGTTATAGGCCTATTGTATCCTGATCAGGTACTTCAGGTAAGTCAGTTTGACATCATAAGATTACAGGAAAACAAACATTAAGATGAACATTATCCGGTTCAGATGTGATTGTATTTGATTGTATTGTATGATAAGCAGATTGTCTGATGTAACTGTAAAGGCTCCGTTATCATCCTCTGTCCTCTCACATCTCTCCTCTCTCAGCTGAGAGGACTGGAGACTGATGGGAGGTTAAAGGTGACCATGAGGATGGTGACTGAATACGATGCCTGACTGCTGAAAGATCCTCCAGGCCATGAAGGACACCAGACCTGGCGAATGATGATGATGCAGACGCTGACCATGACAAGACACAGGAGCAGAGTCTACCACGCCACCATGACTCACTTACATTCTGGCCCTCACGAACACACACACACACACACACACACACACACACACACACACACACACACACACACACACACACACACACACACACACACACACACACACACACACACACACACACACACACACACACACACACACACACACACACACACACACACACACACATCAGGAATCACTCTTGTGGCCCGACCAGCCTTAAAGACTTCTGAGCCCCACATAACCAATGGACAGACAGCAGGGAACTGATCCAAGATGTGTCCCCATAAAGACACATCCCTAGACATGTTTGATTGACATGATGACATAACCAGGCTGATGTAATGCCGAGTCACCACTGGCTCTTCACTCATTGGCCCTGCATAATGCCACTGTGCAGTAGAGAGAGAATCAAAGGGACAGACAGAGAGGTAATAATGAAGTAGATAAGGCCTCTCTTACCCAGTGGTGCTGGCTTTGTCCTGCCTTACCCTCAAACCTCAGGTGTCCCAATCAAGCACAACTTTGAAGTGTGACTGCAGGACAGAGCTACTTCCATCAATGGGGTGTGTGCGTGTGTGTGTGTGTGTGTGTGTGTGTGTGTGTGTGTGTGTGTGTGTGTATGTCTGTGTATTCCTCACCTCATGGGAACCACTGTTTTAAGTATCATTAGAGAAGGAATAACCATACTCTCTCTCTCTCTCTCACACACACACACTCTCTCTCTTCCCATGTCTCTCTAGGATCTTGTCCCCATGGCGATAGGGATCAGGGGATGTGGCATGTGACTGATTCCCCCTTCGTCTAGTCTGGTGATGCTTTGCATCATCCCTATGGCAACGATTATCGTAACTATGTCTGTGTGCATGAAGTGTAAAGAAACAGGTTTATATCTGAATGTTAAACCATACACCACTACACACACACACACACACACACACACACACACACACACACACACACACACACACACACACACACACACACACACACACACACACACACACACACACACACACAGTGGGAGTGAGAGGAAGTCATTAAACACAGAGAACGCACATAACCACACACATGCACAAGCATACAAACACGCACGCACGCATACAACCATACACACACACGCACGCACACACACAACCACACACACAACCACACAAGCACGCACACAGACACACACACACACATAAACACACACACGCATGTACACAAACACACACGCATACACACAAACACACACGCACACACACAAATAGACACACGCACACAAACACACACACGCACGCACACAAACACACACACGCATGCACACAATCACACGCACACACACACGCACACAAACATACACACACGCACACAAACACACACACACACGCACGCACACAAACACACACACGCATGCACACAATCACACGCACACACACACGCACACAAACACACACACGCATGCCACACACACAGACACACACATACACAGTCACATCCATACAGATAGACACACTGACAGCTCGGCTGGAGAGTTGGCAAATGACTCATTCTCTCCATGTATTCAACACATGATTCACAGGAGAATCTAGTCGTCACAAGATGTTCATGTTGGAAGGTTAAAACTCTGAAGTAATGAAGGACACATTTGGCGAGGAACTTTTTTCCTCTTCATATAGGGTTGTTGTTAAGGTTGGGGCTCCATGTTGACGCACACGTGTGTGTGGTCTGGTCAGCATGTTAGGAATAAGGTTGAGGGTTGTGGTTGAAATGATGAAATATATTGTCCTTCCATCATTTCAAGGTGATTGAGTGTTCTGGGCCAGAAAAGTCAGAGCCAGACAGCACCAATCAAATGAAGATCGATCAATGTATCTCATTACCACTCATCATTTGTCTGGTTGGGTCTGGATGAAATGCTATTTTTCTA
>NC_068438.1:41706651-41731651 GCF_023373465.1 Oncorhynchus keta
AACGTGGAACCTTCAGGCGTTTGGATATTGCTCGGGTGCTAACCCTTCTAACAAAAACAACTGTAGAGACTGAATGGTTAGAGCTAGAAACTAGTAT
This sequence comes from Oncorhynchus keta, assembly GCF_023373465.1. Classification (NCBI taxonomy): domain Eukaryota; kingdom Metazoa; phylum Chordata; class Actinopteri; order Salmoniformes; family Salmonidae; genus Oncorhynchus; species Oncorhynchus keta. The sequence continues at coordinate 41,706,749 of NC_068438.1, forward strand.
GGAAAGCTGAGACTCTCACGATGTTGCTCTGCACCGCTCAGAAGCCACACAATAGTATTTAGAAGGTCAGGCGTTTGTGGGAAATCCCAGGACATCCAGGACAAATGCCAAACTCAAGACAGTTGTCGCTGACTAGTTGGATATTCGTTTCTCAGTCTACAATTGTTTTTCTTCTGAGGTCTTACCTGATTTCTCATGATTTAACCATGATTTCAAGCAAAGAGGCACTGAGTTTGAAGTTAGTCCTTGAAATACATCAACAGGTACAATTGACTCAAATGATCAGAAGCTTCCAAAGACATGACATCATTTTTCTGGAATTTTCCAAGCTGTTTAAAGGCACAGTCAACTTAGTGTGTGTAAACTTCTGACCCACTGGAATTGTGATACAGTGAATTATAAGTGAAATAATCTTTATGTAAACATTTGTTAGAAAAATTACATGTGTCATGCACAAAGTAGATGTCCTCACTGACTTACCAAAACTATAGTTTGTTAATTAACAAGAAATGTGTGGTTGAAAATGTTGTTTTAATGACTCCAACCTAAGTGTATGTAAACTTCCTACTTCATCTGTAGTAGAAAGGCAGAGTTTCAGAAGGAACTTGAAATACATGCCAAAGCAAAGTAGTGGATAGGAGAAGTGCTATATTGTGGTTAATTGTATGCTGTTTGCAGGGTGTCTTGCGGAAAGCTGAGTTTCTTGGCTATTCATCAGTGCCTTAAAATCTTTGGTGTGACTTACTACCATATTTGGACATACGAATGTATAAGGGCAGGCCGAGCCGATGACCTCATTTCAAGATGGCTGATAAATACATTCTGATTAGCGTCGTGACGCATAAACTAAATATATAACGATCATGAGGATGTCTTGTTTGTCTACGGTTATTGATCACCAGCCCGAGAGTCAACATGTTTGAGCTACAACTACATTGGGGTTATGAATGAATCCGTAGGTTGGAACACATCTAGCCTATTGCCAGTGTTATCTGATGGTGTATGACTTAATGGCAACATCGAATGTCCATCAAGTGAAAAGGGGATGACAGTATCTTTGCGCATGAAGAATGTGATGAAAACACTTGGATATCCCCTGTATGTCCCACGACACCACCACAGTGTGTGTGTGTGTGTGTGTGTGTGTGTGTGTGTGTGTGTGTGTGTGTGTGTGTGTGTGTGTGTGTGTGTGTGTGTGTGTGTGTGTGTGTGTGTGTGTGTGTGTGACTTTTCATGGAGATGAGCCACCTGACAGAGAGTGATTAGTAATGTGAAAGACCAGCTCTAGGTTTCTTCATGGATTATTCTTCTGGGAGTGAAACGGGAAGCACACACCAGTCATACCTTAGCAGGTGTCATATTACAGTTGTTCTCAATTGCTAAAACACTAAAACCCATTGGCTGAACAAAGTTCTCAGTTGCTAAAACACTAAAACCCATTGGCTGAACAAAGTTCTCAGTTGCTAAAACACTAAAACCCATTGTCTGAACAAAGTTCTCAGTTGCTAAAACACTAAAACCCATTGGCTGAACAAAGTTCTCAGTTGCTAAAACACTAAAACCCATTGGCTGAACAAAGTTCTCAGTTGCTAAAACACTAAAACCCATTGGCTGAACAAAGTTCTCAGTTGCTAAAACACTAAAACCCATTGGATGAACAAAGTTTTCAGTTGCACGGACTCATTTAGCTAATTATGCAGTCTATTGTCAATACCTTAAACCATTTCACATGGTAAAACACAATTTGCAGATCTCACTTAGACTTTTCAGCAAAACTCTAAACACATTCTCATTCTCAAAACACATTCTGCACTCTAATGCACATGTCATCCATACTGGCAAACACAAGTGGCAACAATCAAATACAAATAGAGAACATATGTCATTGATTGAACACAACCACTCAAAATTGATTTAACTTGTTTCAAATGATACAACACAACCAATATAAGCCAGTTTAGAGAGCAAACAGGATGTTGAAGGTGGGAAGGAGAAAGTCTGAGAATGGATAGAAGAAACAATGTGAGAGGACGAGGACGAGGACGGAGTGGGCGATGAGGAGAAAGAGGAGGACGAGGGCAAGAAAGAGGAAGAGGAGGACAAAGAGGAAGACAAAGAGTGTAAATATCTAATGAAATTCGAGCAACAGTTAAAGATCATGTTCTTGTCCATGGACTGACAATGAGGGAAGCAGGACTTAGAGTGCAACCCAATTTGAGCAGAGTTTCTGTGTCCACCATAGTAAGGACATTCAGAGAAGAGAACAGGTACAGGATACTACTGTATTTTTGTATTTGCAAATTGACTGTACTACACTATCTGCAGCTGTTTCAATAGACATTTGTAAAGTTAATCACTGTATGTATTGTACTGCATGAATATGTTTTGTAACTGCACAACTACTTTTTGTAGAATTGCAAGGCTGCCACATGCAGGTGGAAGGACAGCTATATTCACTCGGGAGCAAGAGGACGTTATAGTTGACATGGTCCTTCAAGATAATGCAATATGACTCAGAGAAATCCAGGAACGAGTGATACAAGACAACACACACTTCCAGGGAATCGACAGTGTGAGCATTTACACAATTGACCGTGTTTTCCATCGTAACAGGATGCGAATGAAACAACTATACAGAGTACCTTTGAGCGCAACTCACCAAGGGTGAAAGTACTGCGAGCTCAGTATGTGCAAGTAAGTGTACATTCAGAAACATTTACTGTAATCCAGATTGTCTACAGTACTAACACATACTATGTGAATGACATTACTCTTCAGTACATACAATGTATGTGAATCAGAAGCCAAATTGTACTCTACAGTAGAGCACTGTCTCTGTACGACTTACAAAATCCTACATACAGTATATTGATTTCTACACAGGCAATATTTGACTTGGAATCCTTGGACAGACCCCATGAGTTCATCTCTGTCGGTGAAGCAGGCTTCAATCTAACAAAGAGGAGAAGGAGAGGCTGTGATTGGACAGCGGGCCATTGTTGAAGTCCCTGGTCAACGAGGTGGCAATGTCACAATCTGTGCTGATATCAGCAACCATGGTGTTCTACATCACCATGTTACACTCGGGCCATATAACACCCAGCACCTTCTAAGATTTATTGCCAATCTAAGATATATTTTATTTGAGCAGCAGGTTCAAGAGCAGCAGGGTCAAGAGCTAAATGACAATCCCATTCCCACCTATTTGATAGTGTGGGACAATGTCAGTTTCCACCGAGCTGCTCAGGTAAGGGAATGGTTTAACATCAATGGACAGTTTATGAACTTGTACCTCCCTCCATACTCACCTTTCCTGAATCCGATTGAGGAGTTTTTGTCCTCTTGGAGATGGAAAGTGTATGATAGACAACCCTACACCAGAGTAAATCTGCTGCAAGCCATGGATTTAGCCTGTGGTGATATAGGTGAGGAATCATGTCAGGGCTGGATACGGCACACAAGAGGCTTCTTCCCCCGTTGCCTCAGGAGGGACAATACTGCTTGTGATGTCGATGAAGTGCTCTGGCCTGACCCAGCCCAAAGACAAGAAGAAGCACATTGATCACATGTTTACTCCTTTGATTTTTATCCCTTTTAGTATTGTATACTGTAGTACAGTGCATTGTAGGCTGTATACTGTACAATGGACACATTGTATGGCCCTGAACATTGTGCTTTCCATTTATTAACAGTACTGACTGCTCAATAGATTGTGACTGGTTGCAGGTTCATATCAACAAAGAACAAGAATTACAGTATCACAGAGACAAAGGACAAGTTTGTGAGATGCAGGGTACAGTACTGTAAAAATAGGGGTACAAGGAGGAGGAAGAACAAAAAACTAATTGCAAAGAGCAAAGCAGAATAGTAAATTCTCATCAATTTTGAGCTACTATGATAGAACATGTTTTCGTTCATCAAAAGGCAATGACGGAAAAATATGAATATTTCTTTAGATTAAAAATGTACTTCTCCCTGAGAATGGTATGTTTTGAACAATGTGTTTTCTATTTTTCGGTGTATTGTTTACTGACTGCTTGAGAGTGTATATCATTTTGATCACTTTGTTTGAGAGCACTGTTTGATTTTGAACACAGGTAAAACTGTTCTGAGGCGAATGTTTCATTTTGCGAGAGGAGTCAGAGGAGTCAGATGTAAATAGTGCTTGAAGATGAGGTTTTTATGTTTAATGCTTTCAGGAAATGGAGCAAGGTTTCAGAAATTGTGTTTTAGCAAATTGAGAAAAACTGTAAATTCCTTCCCCCATGGTTACACTACTCTGTTGAATCTGACAATTAATCTTAATGGTTGTACAGTCGTCTCAAATAAAACTGTGAAGGACCTCGGCGTTACTCTGGACCCTGATCTCTCTTTTGAAGAACATATCAAGACCATTTCGAGGACAGCTTTTTTCCATCTACGTAATATTGCAAAAATCAGAAACTTTCTGTCCAAAAATGATGCTGAAAAATTAATCCATGCTTTTGTCACTTCTAGGTTAGACTACTGCAATGCTCTACTTTCCGGCTACCCGGATAAAGCACTAAATAAACTTCAGTTAGTGCTAAATACGGCTGCTAGAATCCTGACTAGAACCAAAGAATTTGCTCATATTACTCCAGTGCTAGCCTCTCTACACTGGCTTCCTGTCAAAGCAAGGGCTGATTTCAAGGTTTTACTGCTAACCTATAAAGCATTACATGGGCTTGCTCCTACCTATCTCTCTGATTTGGTCCTGCCGTACATACCTACACGTACGCTACGGTCACAAGACGCAGGCCTCCTAATTGTCCCTAGAATTTCTAAGCAAACAGCTGGAGGCAGGGCTTTCTCCTATAGAGCTCCATTTTTATGGAACGGTCTGCCTACCCATGTCAGAGACGCAAACTCGGTCTCAACCTTTAAGTCTTTACTGAAGACTCATCTCTTCAGTGGGTCATATGATTGAGTGTAGTCTGGCCCAGGAGTGGGAAGGTGAACGGAAAGGCTCTGGAGCAACGAACCGCCCTTGCTGTCTCTGCCTGGCCGGTTCCCCTCTTTCCACTGGGATTCTCTGCCTCTAACCCTATTACAGGGGCTGAGTCACTAGCTTACTGGGGCTCTCTCATGCCGTCCCTGCAAGGGGTGCGTCACCTGAGTGGGTTGATTCACTGTTGTGGTCATCCTGTCTGGGTTGGCGCCCCCACCCTTGGGTTGTGCCGTGGCGGAGATCTTTGTGGGCTATACTCAGCCTTGTCTCAGGATGGTAAGTTGGTGGTAGAAGATATCCCTCTAGTGGTGTGGGGGCTGTGCTTTGGAAAAGTGGGTGGGGTTATATCCTTCCTGTTTGGCCCTGTCCGGGGGTGTCCTCGGATGGGGCCACAGTGTCTCCTAACCCCTCCTGTCTCAGCCTCCAGTATTTATGCTGCAGTAGTTTGTGTCGGGGGGCTAGGGTCAGTTTGTTATATCTGGAGTACTTCCCCTGTCCTATTCGGTGTCCTGTGTGAATCTAAGTGTGCGTTCTCTAATTCTCTCCTTCTTTCTTTCTCTCTCTCGGAGGACCTGAGCCCTAGGACCATGCCCCAGGACTACCTGACATGATGACTCCTTGCTGTCCCCAGTCCACCTGGCCATGCTGCTGCTCCAGTTTCAACTGTTCTGCCTTACTATTATTCGACCATGCTGGTCATTTATGAACATTTGAACATCTTGGCCATGTTCTGTTATAATCTCCAACCGGCACAGCCAGAAGAGGACTGGCCACCCCACATAGCCTGGTTCCTCTCTAGGTTTCTTCCTAGGTTTTGGCCTTTCAAGGGAGTTTTTCCTAGCCACCGTGCTTCTACACCTGCATTGCTTGCTGTTTGGGGTTTTAGGCTGGGTTTCTGTACAGCACTTTGAGATATCAGCTGATGTACGAAGGGCTATATAAATAAAATTAGATTTGATTTGATTTACACTTCAGTATGTCTATTTAATGGTTCCTTATGCATGATCACTAATCTGAAAGGACAGTTGAAAACTGTCTATGTAATTCTGTTATCAATAGTTCTGATGGAGCGATGATCTTGGACTTTCTTAATAAAGTATTCCCTACATTTCACACGAGAGAGAGGGAAAGAGGGAGAGAGGAAGAGAAAGAGAGAGAGAGAGGGATAGAGAGAGAGAGAGGGAGAGAGAGAGAGAGAGAGGGAGAGAGAGGAGAGAGAGGGAGAGAGAGAGAGAGAGAGAGAGAGAGAGAGAGAGAGAGAGAGAGAGAGACACACACTCTCCCCTGTTATTAGATCAGGACTTCTCAATGGGATTTTAAGCAATAAGGCCCAGGGTGTTGTGGTATAGAGATATGGAGAGAAAGAGACCAGTGATTGACCAATCTTAACCCTTGTGTGGTGTTTTTGTTATTCACCCAATGTTCACAACATTATTGGGATTTTTTAAACAATACAGCGGAACAATACTTAGATGTTGACATATCAATTACCGTCAGACTCCGAATTGACAGAGACATGATCCTGAAAATTCTTCATCTTCCAAAATGGATGACACTTCTTCCACACTAGCTTCACTCTCTGCAATTTTTTTTCAAAGACCCTGTGAGCAGAGCTTATTTGTTGGGTCCCTTCCCCAATTTGTACCTGGCTGGGGTAGAGTGTGGCAAAATACTGCATTTTTTAAATATTTTTTTTACAATGTATCAAAATAATGTATTGTAAATAATGTATTGTAAAAACAACAGATATTGTGTATTTTCCCAGGTGAAAATGGCACCGACAGTGCTTCTAGCTCCGAAGCAACTTTGCAGTATTTCATTTTTGTATGTTTTATTTCTTACATTATTAGACCAGAAAATGTTTTGTGTCATTTACATACAACCAGAAATAACTTTTGGATATCAGAGTGGCGGCTAACTCACCAGCATTACGACCAGGAAAACGTCTTTCCCTAATTGAATCCTTTGGTCGTACCCCCCAGAGGCAGATCCAAAACACCGCCGGCGGAGAAGAGGTATTTGGAGTGGACTCCTAGTCCGACTCAGGAGGCACGCACACCACCCACCACTTCCGAGTGTATTACTCGCTAATGTTCAGTCTCTGGACAATAAAGTTAAAGAGCTCAGGGCAAGGATCTCTTTCCAGAGAGACATCAGGGATTGTAACATACTCTGTTTCACGAAAACATGGCTCTCTCGGGATATACTGTCTGAGTCGGTCCAACCAATTGGGTTCTCAGTGAATCGCGCAGACAGGAATAAAGATCTCTCCGGGAAGAAGGTCAGGGGTTTCATTACCAACTTCTCATGGTGTGATTGTGATAACATACAGAAACTCAAGTCCTTTTGTAAACCCAACCTAGAATACCTCGCAATCAAATGCCGACCTTATTACTTCCAAAGAGAATTCTCTTTGGTTATAGTCATAGCCGTTTATATTAAGTGGACTCTATGCAAACTGGAAACCACATATCATGAGACCACGTTTATTTTAGCCGGGGGATTTTAACAAAGTTATTCTGAGGTAAACACTACCGAAATTCAACCAATACATTAACTGTAGCACTTGCTTTGAGAATACATTGGACAGCTGCTACTCAACTTTACAAAATTCTTACAAGGCCCTCCCCCGCCCTCCCTTCGGCAAATCGGATCACGACTCCATCTTGCTCCTCCCTTCTTATAGGCAGAAACTCAAACAGGAAGTACCCATGCAACGGACTATTGAATGCTTCAAGATTGATCACGCAGACTGGGATATGTTCTGGGTGGACTCTGAAATACATGGATGACGAATACACGGATGTAAAAAGAGATGTTGTACCAACTGTGACTATTAAAACCTACCAATGTTGTTATTCCTTCCACAAAGCAATAAAACAGGCAAAACGTCAGTACAGAGACAAAGTGGAGTCGCAATTCCACGGCTCAGACACGAGACGTATCTGACAAGGTTTACAGACAATCACGGACTTCTTTTATTTTTATTTCACCTTTATTTAACCAGTTAGGCTAGTTGAGAATAAGTTCTCATTTGCAACTGCGACCTGGCCAAGATAAAGCATAGCAGTGTGAACAGACAACACAGAGTTACACATGGAGTAAACAATAACAAGTCAATAACACAGTAGAAAAAAAAGAGAGTCTATATACATTGTGTGCAAAAGGCATGAGGAGTTAGGTCGAATAATTACAATTTTGTAGATTAACACTGGAGTGATACATGATCAGATGGTCATGTACAGGTAGAGATACTGGTGTGCAAAAGAGCAGAAAGGTAAATAAATATAAACAGTATGGGGATGAGGTAGGTGAAAATGGGTGGGCTATTTACCAATAGACTATGTACAGCTGCAGCGATCGTTTAGCTGCTCAGATAGCTGATGTTTGAAGTTGGTGAGGGAGATAAAAGTCTCCAACTTCAGTGATTTTTGCAATTCGTTCCAGTCACAGGCAGCAGAGAACTGGAACGAAAGGCGGCCAAATGAGGTGTTAGCTTTAGGGATGATCAGTGAGATACACCTGCTGGAGCGCGTGCTACGGGTGAGTGTTGCAATCATGACCAGTGAACTGAGATAAGGCGGAGCTTTAACTAGCATGGACTTGTAGATGACCTGGAGCCAGTGGGTCTGGCGACGAACATGTAGCGAGGGTCAGCTGGGGAAACCAGCCATGTTAAGGACACCAACGTTTTGCCCCCGGACAAGCTAAACACCTTTTCCTCCCAATTTGAGAGTAAAACACTGCCACCGTAACGGCCAGCTACTGAGGACTGTGGGCTCTCATTCTCCGTGGCTGACATGAGTAAGACATTTAAGTGAGTTAACCCTGGAAAGGCTGATAGCCCAGATAGCGTCCCTAGACATGTACTCAGAGCATGCACAGATAAGCTGTCTGGAGTGTTTACGGACATATTCAATGTCTCCCTGTCCCAGTCTGCTGCCCTCACATGCTTCAAGATGGCCACCATTGTTCCTGTACCCATGAAAGCGAAGGTAACTGTACTAATTGATTATCACCCCGTTGCGCTCACTTCTGTCATCAAGAAGTGCTTTGAGAGACTAGTCAAGGATCATATCACCTCTACACTATCTGACATCCTAGACCCACTTCAATTTGCTTACTGCCCCACAGATGATGTCATCGCCATTGCACTGCACACTGCCCTATCCCATCTGGACTAGAGGAATACCTATGTAAGAATGCTGTTCATTGACTATAGCCCAGTATTCAACACCATAGTACCCTCCAAACTCATCATTAACCCCGCCCTGTGCAACTGAGTAGAGAGCATCCTTTTGAAAGCACAATTGAGAGCATCCTGTCGGGCTGTATCACCGCCTGGTACAGCAAATGGAGGAGAGAACAGGTCTGGTTGGTAGGTGATCAAATACTTATGTCATGCAATAAAATGCTAATTAATTACTTAAAAATCATACAATGTGATTTTCTCGATTTTTGTTTTAGATTCAGTCTCTCACAGTTGAAGTGTACCTATGATAAAAATTACAGACCTCTACATGCTTTGTAATTAGGGAAAACCTGTAAAATCGGCAGTGTATCAAATACTTGTTCTCCCCACTGTATGTGTAGGGGGGTGCACAGTGTGTAGGGGGGTGCACAGCATGTAGGGGGGTGTACAGCTTGTAGGTGGGTGCACTGTGTAGGGGGATGCACAGTGTGTAAGGGGGTGCACAGTGTGTAGGGGGGTGCACAGCATGTAGGGGGGTGCACAGCGTGTAGGAGGGTGCACAGCGTGTAGGGGGGTGCACAGCGTGTAGGGGGGTGCACAGTGTGTAGGGGGGTGCACAGTGTGTAGGGGGGTGCACAGTGTGTAGGGGGGTGCACAGTGTGTAGGGGGGTGCACAGCGTGTAGGGGGGTGCACAGTGTGTAGGGGGGTGCACAGCGTGTAGGGGGGTGCACAGCGTGTAGGGGGGTGCACAGTGTGTAGGGGGATGCACAGCGTGTAGGGGGGTGCACAGTGTGTAGGGGGATGCACAGTGTGTAAGGGGGTGCACAGTGTGTAGGGGGATGCACAGTGTGTAGGGGGATGCACAGTGTGTAGGGGGATGCACAGTGTGTAGGGGGGTGCACAGTGTGTAGGGGGGTGCACAGCGTGTAGGGGGTGCACAGCGTGTAGGAGGGTGCACAGCGTGTAGGGGGGTGCACAGTGTGTAGGGGGGTGCACAGTGTGTAGGGGGGTGCACAGTGTGTAGGGGGGTGCACAGTGTGTAGGGGGTGCACAGTGTGTAGGGGGTGCACAGCGTGTAGGGGGGTGCACAGTGTGTAGGGGGGTGCACAGTGTGTAGGGGGTGCACAGTGTGTAGGGGGTGCACAGTGTGTAGGGGGTGCACAGTGTGTAGGGGGTGCACAGTGTGTAGGGGGTGCACAGTGTGTAGGGGGTGCACAGTGTGTAGGGGTGCACAGTGTGTAGGGGGTGCACAGTGTGTAGGGGGTGCACAGTGTGTAAGGGGTGCACAGTGTGTAGGGGGTGCACAGCGTGTAGGGGGGTGCACAGTGTGTAGGGGGGTGCACAGTGTGTAGGGGGGTGCACAGTGTGTAGGGGGGTGCACAGTGTGTAGGGGGGTGCACAGTGTGTAGGGGGTTGCACAGTGTGTAAGGGGGTGCACACTGTGTAGGGGGTGCACAGCATGTAGGGGGGTGCACAGCGTGTAGGGGGGTGCACAGTGTGTAGGGGGTGCACAGTGTGTAGGGGGGTGCACAGCGTGAACTCAATGAAATGTGTTATTTTACATGAAAATGACTCTCAGGTTGAAAATATAATGAATACATTTTATTTTAGTAAACATAATGGGTCCCACAGAACCAAACACCACACAAGGGGTACATTTCCTAAAGCGTTCACTTTCCCAATCAACATTTTGGAATGTTCCTTAGGGTTTTTAGAGGTATAAAATACTGTTGTATTGTTGGAGTTAGACAATCATTTATACATCCAAAAAATAAGATAGGTGAAAAGAGCAAAAAGAGAAGTAATGTAGTCAGCATGCTCTCCTCTCCTGATCATCTCATGAGATGCTTGCCCCCATTCTGTCGTGTTAACAGGTCACCATTGAAACTGTGTGTGTGTCTTTGTTTGTGTGTGTCTCTGTTTGTGTGTTTCTCTGTTTGTGTGTGTATGTGTGGTTTGTGTCTGACTCTATGTGTGTCTGTCTGTGTGTGTGTCTCTGTGTGCATGTGTGTGTGTGTGTATGTGTGTCTGTGTGTGTGTCTCTGTGTGCATGTGTGTGTGTGTGTATGTGTGTCTGTGTGTGTGTCTCTGTGTGCATGTGTGTGTGTGTGTATGTGTGTCTGTGTGTGTGTCTCTGTGTGCATGTGTGTGTGTGTGTATGTGTGTGTGTGTGTGTATGTGTGTCTGTGTGTGTGTGTTATACGCTGTTCAGCTGCCTCAGCATATCCAGGTGGGTAATTCCTGTCATGCCTTCCTGCTGACTCGGGAAAGAACAGTTATATGTTCAGATACTTGTGTGTGTGTGTGTTTGTGTGTGAATATATGTGTGTGTGAATATGTGTGTGTAAGCATGTGCACGTGAATATATGTGTGTGTGTGTGTGTGTGTGTGTGTGTGTGTGTGTGTGTGTGTGTGTGTGTGTGTGTGTGTGTGTGTGTGTGTGTGTGTGTGTGTGTGTGTGTGTGTGTGTGTGTGTGTGTGTGTGTGTGTGTGTGTGTGTGTGTGTGTGTGTGTGTGTGTGTGTGTGTGTGTGTGTGTGTGTGTGTGTGTGTGTGTGTGTGTGTGTGTGTGTGAATACAGAAGCCTGTAAATCCAATGCAGCAGACTAGGTGAGGTTTTACCTCTTTGCTAAGGATCAAGCTGATGCAGTCTTTTGTCCCTTTTTCCTCTCTCAGAATTACTGCTGGGACACCATTTCTGAACAAATTTTCCTTTTAAATCATTCCCTTCTCCTGTTTCTCTCAAACGTTCTGTCCCTCTCATTCTTTCAATTCAAATCCATTCAAAGGGCTTTCTTGGCATAGGAAACGTATGTTACTATTGCCAAAGCAAGTGAAATAGATAATAAACAAAAGTGAAATAAATGATATAAAAATAACAGTAAACATTACACTCACAAAGTTTCAAAGGACTAGAGACATTTCAAATGTCATATTATGTCTATATACAGCATTGCAATGAAGTGCAAATAGTTCAAGTACAAAAGGGAAAATAAATCAACATAAATATGGATTGTATTTACAATGGTGTTTGTTCTTCACTGGTTGGTCTTTGCTTGCTTGACACAGGTCACACATTTTGTTTCTGTGATGTCACAATGTTGTACTTCACCCAAAAGATATGGGAGTTTAATAACACATTTTGTTTCTGTGATGTCACAATGTTGTACTTCACCCAAAAGATATGGGAGTTTAACAACACATTTTGTTTCTGTGATGTCACAATGTTGTACTTCACCCAAAAGATATGGGAGTTTAACAACACATTTTGTTTCTGTGATGTCACAATGTTGTACTTCACCCAAAAGATATGGGAGTTTAACTAAATTTTGTTTCTGTGATTTCTTTATGGGAGTTTAACAAAATTTTGTTTCTTTGTTTGTTAGTATGTAATTTTGTTTCTGTGATGTCACAATGTTGTACTTCACCCAAAAGATATGGGAGTTTAACTAAATTTGATTTATTTTCAAAATCTTTGTTTGTTAATGTAATCTGAGGGAAATATGTGTCTCTAATATGGTCAAACATTTGGTAGGAGGTTCGGAAGTGTAGCTCAGTTTCCACCTCATTTTGTGGACAGTGTGTACATAGCCTGTCTTCTCTTGGGAGCCATGTCTGCCTACTGTGGCCTCACTCAATAGCATGGCTATGATCACTGAGTCTGTAAATAGTCAACGTTTTTCTGCATTTTGGGTCAGTCACAGTGGCCAGGTACTCTGCCACTGTTTACTCTCATTTTAGTTCCAAACAGCATTCCAGTTTGCTCAGTTTTTTTGTTATTTCTTTCCAATGTAATGTTTTCTCGTGATTTGGTTAGGTCTAATTGTTTTGCTGTCCTGGGGCTCTGTGGGGTCTATTAGACCAGCTTGCTTAGGGGACCCTTCTCCAGGTTACATTTTCTGTAGGTGATGGCTTTGTTCTGGAAGGTTTGGGAATCACTTCCTTTAAGGTGTTGTAGAATTCAATGGCTCTTTTCTGCGTTTTGATAATTAGCGAATATCGGCCTAATTCTGCTCTTTATTCATTATCTGGTGTTTCACATTGTACGCAGAGGACATTTTCGCAGAATTCTGCATGCAGAGTCTCAATTTGGTGTTTGTCCCGATTTGTGAATTCTTGGTTTGTGAGCGGAAGCCGGCCCTCATAACCATAAAGGGCAATGTGTTCTACAACTTATTCAAGTATTTTTCGCCAGATCCTAATTGGTATGTTGAATGTTATGTTCCTTTTGATTGTGTAGAATGCCCTTCTTGCTTTGTCTCAGATCGTTCACAGCTTTGTGGAAGTTACCTGTGGTGTTGACGTTAAGGCAGAGGTATGTATTGTTTTTGTGTGCTCCAAGGCAATTTTGTCTGGATGGAATTTGTATTTGTGGTCCTTGCAACTGGACAGTTTTTGGAACACCATTATTTTTGTCTTACTAAATATTACTGTCAGGGCCCACACCTGACAGAATCTGTGCAGAATATCTAGATGCTGCTGTACACCCTCCTTGGTTGGTGACAGAAGTACCAGATCATAAGCAAACAGTAGAAGATTGACTTCAGATTCTAGTAGGGTGAGGCCAGGTGCTGCAGACTAGTGCCCTCATCAATTCGCTGAGATATATGTGGAAGAGGTTGGGGCTGAAATCCACTCCATGGCCGTGTGGAATTAATAAGCGTGTTTTTGACTATTTTAACCTCACACTTGTTGTCAGTGCACATTGATTTTATAATGTCGTATGTTGTTCCCCGACACCGTTTTCTATCAATTTATATAGCAGACCCTCATGCCAAATTGAGTTCAATGCTTTTTCTTAAATCAACAAAGCTTGAGAACACTTTTCCAACTGATTTGGATTGTTTGTCAATTACATTTACATTTAAGTCATTTAGCAGACGCTCTTATCCAGAGCGACTTATAAATTGGAGTGTGCAGGGTGAATTGTTGGTCTGACGTATGGCAATTTGGTAAAATGCCAATTTGACATTTGCTCAGTGCATTGTTTTCAATGAGGAAATGTACAACTTTCCTGTTAATGATAATGTAGAGGATTTCTCCCAAGGTTGCTGTTGAGGCATATCCCACGGTAGTTATTGGGGCCAAATTTGTTTCCACTTTTATGGATTCTGATGAACAGTCCTTGGTTTCAAATATTGGGGAAGATGCCAGATGATGTTATAGAGTTTAAGTATAGCCAATTGGAATTTGTGGTCTGTATATTTTATCATTTCATTTAGGAAACCATCAACCCCACAGTCCTTTTTGGGTTGGTTGAGTTTGTATTTTGTATTTTGTATTGCAGTTCATTAAATGTAATTGGAGAATCTAGTGGGTTATGGTAGTCTTTAATAGTTGATTCTAAGATTTGTATTTGATCATGTATATGTTATTGCTTTTTTTCCCCTTGTTATGGAGTCAAACAGTTTGGAGAAGTGGTTTATTCATACATCTCCATTGATAGATAACTCTTCGTGTTGTTGTTTGTTTGGTGTCTTCCAATTTTCCCAGAAGTAGTTTCTATGGATTCTTCAGTTACACTGAGCTGATATCTGACGTTCTGTTTCTTCTTCTACCGTAGTGTATTTCTTTCTTGTTTTAGTGATTCACCATAGTTAAGGCACAGGCCCAGGTGTTCTGTGTCTTTATGTTTTTGGTTGGATAGGTTTCTCCATTTCTGTCTTTGGTTTTTGCATACAAGTTTACACTTTCACTATTACAGTGAAACTTTTTGTCCAGGAAGTTGTCTTAAAGCATTTCTTAATATTATTCAGTTAATTTGTCTTTGATGCTTCAAAGTAGACTGTTCTGTTCAAGTAGACTGTGATTCTGCTGTGATCTGATAGGGATGTCAGTGGAATGACTGAATACTCTGAAAGTCTCTAGGTTCAAACAATCAATCAATCAAATATTTATAAAGTTCTTTCTACATCAGCCGATGTCAAAAAATGCTATACAGAAACCCAGCCTCAAACCCCAAACAGCAACCAATGCAGATGTAGAGGTCAGGAATAAAGTACTCTGCATTACTACTGCTAAGAGACGAGCTATAGGTGTACCTACTGTAGGAGTTGAAGCCTACCTTTGACTATGTACATACCCAGAGTGGGACAGAGCTGCAGGAGTTATGACCCATTTGTGTTGTTTATGTTGTCATAATTGTGTCTGGGGGGCATATGGGGGAGGGAATGCTGTCACCTCCAGGTGCAGTGCCTTTGGAATGTATTCAGACCGCTTGACTTTTCCACATGTTGTTGTGTTACAGCCTTATTTTAAAAGAAAAAAATACCCAGCAATGTACACACAATACCCCATATTGAGAAATCAAAAACAGGTTTTTAGAAATTTTTGCAATTTTAGACTAAACTGAAAAACAAATACCTTATTTACATAAGTATTCAGACCCTTTCCTATGAGACTCGAAACTGAGCTCAGGTGAATCCTGTTCCCATTGATCATCCTTGAGCTGTTTCTACAATTTGATTGGAGTCCACCTGGGGTATATTCATTTGATTGGAGTCCACCTGGGGTATATTCAATTGATTGGAGTCCACCTGGGGTATATTCAATTGATTGGAGTCCACCTGGGGTATATTCATTTGATTGGAGTCCACCTGGGGTATATTCAATTGATTGGAGTCCACCTGGGGTATATTCAATTGATTGGAGTCCACCTGGGGTATATTCAATTGATTGGATTAAATGTATATTCAATTGATTGGAATCCATTTTAGGCTTTATTCAATTGATTGTTTAGCAGTCCACCTGGGGTATATTCAATTGATTGTTTCTTATTACTTGGAACATCGTTTAGATGTTTTAAATGAAAAAATACATTTACATTTACATTTAAGTTTTTATTTGATGACTTTATTAGAGCATTCTTTAAAGTCATCATTCACCTTCTGACATCCAGTGGAACAGCCACTTTTCAATACTGCATCTAAATCTTTTCATCCTGTTTAGCTAGCCTATCCTAGGTATTCCTTAAAGAGCTGTCTGAAAAAAATTTAAGGTGTCTTTCAATGTAGTGGTGATAATATCCGCTGTCCTGGCCTCGGCCAGGGAGTTTTTCCACCATTTTGGGAGGCCAGAGTGTGACAGCGTGGGCATTCTAGTTTTGACTGGGCTGATTTCTTTGTGTTTGAACTGTGGTTCCTCAGTGGTAGGGAGCTGTCTTTCGGCCAGAGGTGGGATGAACTTAGGCAGCCTGCCCTTGTTTGGGTGTAGGGACTTTGTTCAGAGCCTGGAGGTACTGAGGTGCCGTTTCCCTGTTTCAGCTTTGTTGGCAAGCACCATGGTCTTAATAAAGGAAAATGCGACACTCACAACTGGAAGCCAGTGGAGAGAGCGGAGGAAGGGGTTCGTGAGAGAACTTCTCTGAAGGTTGAACACCAGTGGGCTGCGGCGTTCTGGATGAGTTGTAGGGGTTTAATGGCACAGGCAGGGAGCCCAGCCAAAAGTGAGTTGCAGTAATCCAGACCGGAGATGACAAGTGCCTGGATTAGGTCCTGCAGTTAATTACCGTTTCTGCTCTGAGGCAGGGTTGAATATTTGCGGATGTTGTAGAGCATGAACTACAGGAACGGGCTTCCGCCTTGATGTTCATGAATGAACGATTTCACTCTAGGGTGTTGTCCAGGATCACGCCAAGGTTCTTAGCGCTCTGGGAAAAAACAACAATGGAGTTGTCAACCGTGATGGCGAGATCATGGAACGGGCAGTCCTTCCCCGGGAGGAAGAGGAGCTCAGTCTTGCACAGGTTCAGCTTGAGGTGGTGATCCGTCATCCACACTGATATGTCTGCCAGACATGCAGAGATGCGATTCACCACCTGGTCATCAGAAGGAGGAACACAGAAGATTAATTGTGTGTCCTCTGCATAGCAAAATAGACAGAGACCATGTGAGGTTATGACAGAGCACTAGTGACTTGGTGTATAACATATTTAGGACAAATGGGCCTAGAACAGAGCCCTGGGGGTTCACCAGTGGTGAGACCTGGTGAGGAGACATATTCTGATTACGCCACCTGGTAGGAGCAGACCTGTCAGGTAGGACGCAATCTGAATATGTTACAGCTACTAGATGCCCAACACGGAGAGGGTGGAGAGGCAGGATCTGATGGTTCACAGTATCACAGAAATATTAAATGTATTATGAAATAATGACATTAAAATGATTTTAGATTTTTAATGGTATTGTTTAGCCCTCCCCTGTCAAAACTGTCAAATAATCCATTGTTTCTGATCAGGTCCACATTGTAATACATCTAATTTGTCTTGAAATACAAATTACTATGAAAAAATATATATTTAAACTGTTGACATATTGCATTGATTTTTATTGATGACTTTATTATTTTTTCATTCTTTAAATTCATCCATTAATGAATAGCTTCTATTTAGATTCAGCCCTTAATGAATAACTAGACATATCTGTTCTCCCCATAATGACTAGTCTTTAGTCATCCTGTTTAGCATCCCCTAAGAATGCTGATAGAGCTGTCTGCAAAAAGATAATTGCAAACTATCGTTTTTCAATGTAGATAAGGCATAATATCCGTGCTGTCTCGCCCTGGCCATAGAACGCTTTTATTCTCTATTTTGGGTAGGCACTCAACTGAACGACTTGATTAGGGTGTTAGCTAGCTACATAGCTGTCTTTGTTTCCAAGATAATTGTGTAGTTTAGTGTGTGTAGCCTTGGAGTGATTATCTTAGTTTCTTTATTACTATATTTTCTATTTCTTTGTGTTTGGAGGGTGTGGTTCTGCGATCAGAGGCAGCTGTCTTTCTGTCTTGATTGGGAATCAATCTTAGGTAGTTTCCATTTTCATTTCATTTCATTACAGTAGGTTTGATTTGTTTGAGGCACTATAACCTAGTAAGCTTCTTGTTTCTTTGTTTCTTGTTTTGTTAGCTAGCCAGCTATTGTCATTTACAATAATAAACAAAATGTACACTCACCACACTGCACCTTGGTAGTACCACTTCTAGGAAACTATTACACTCATAGGAACTGTCTCTGATTAGTGTTGTGTGTCAACATTCCAGCTACTGCCTGGGTGTATCTAACCTAAGGTAGCAGGCTGTAAATTTTAATCATTTTGTCCAAGACCGCTATGAACAGGCGCACTGGATTATGGTCATTGCAGTTAGTCCACTTGTTTCTGCTCTGAAATAGGTTGAATATTTGCTTTATGCCTACAACTACCTGTCTATTCAGCCCAGTGTCTCATCCCTTTCACTCTAGCAAATGGTGCATTTGACCAAAAAACTAACTGAATGGAATTCAAGTAATCTGAACCCATGTCGGTCAATTGGAGTTCCAGTTTAATAGCCTCTGGAACTGCCGATCTGCGGCACAACAAGGCAGAGTTCATCTCAGCCACCTCCACACCAGTCCCACACACACACTGACACACACATGGATCACCACAGATAACACTGCACACCTACTGCACACACCTCGTCCGCCCACGTGTTCTCGCACACCCCGAGACTTCTGGTCACACACACCACACCTCATCTCACCCAAGTGGTCTTTCTCTCTTTCTCCCAAAAGACAGAAACTGTCTATCGACTCCTTTGAATTCCATGCTGTCACAGTTACCAGCCCTTTCAATTTAACATCCTTATCATTTATCGTCCAGGTTCCCTCGGAAACCACTCAATGAGCTTGATGCCTTGATAAGCTCCTTTCCTGAGTGTTCTCCCAGTTCTGGAGACCTGGTTGACCTGGTTGTGTTTCAGTAGGACGCTCTACCTTTGACTTTGACATTCCTCTCTGCCTCCCAGGTGATTGGACAACACCCTGGCATAACATCAAGGCGGTGTCCCACGTTCCTTGGTTCATATCTGAATATCCGCACAGCTACTAATGGCTTCAACACAAATACCAGGCAGCCAGGCACTTGTCATCTCACTGTGCTGCAAGACTGTCTGGGCTCCCTCTGCCTGTGCCATTAAACCCCTATAATGAACCACGTGGACTGGTTGTTGCAATGTATCTCCCTTCTCCCCCCCGCTCATCTGTTCTTCCACTGGCTTCCAGTTGAGGCCTAACCCTAACCCATGGTGCATTTCTAATTTGTCTTGGGGTCAAATCCTACTACCTCCAGGCTTCATCAGGCCCTACACCCAAACAAGGGCATTGACATTTGTCCACCTTTGGCCTGAGATTTAATCCCTACATTTCTGAGTTTAGGAGTTCATCCATTAGAATAGCTAAATATTTAAGATTCAGCCCCCAATGAATAACTAGATACTCCCTTAATGACTAGCTAGATACCTGAAATTCAGCCCTTAATGACTAGCTAGATACGAAAGATTCATCCCTAATGACTAGGGTAGATACGTAAGATTCATCCCTTAATGAAAAGCTTTAGATGCAAGTGGCTGTTCCACTGGATGACTAGCTAGATGTATGCAAGATTCATCCCTGGATAATGACTAGCTAGAAATGACTTAAATGTAAAAATTCATCCCTGTAATGACTAGCTAGATACGTAAGATTCATCCCTTAATGACTAGCTAGATACGTAAGATTCATCCCTTAATGACTAGCTAGATACGTAAGATTCATCCCTTAATGACTAGCTAGATACGTAAGATTCATCCCTTAATGACTAGCTAGATACGTAAGATTCAGGCCTTAATGACTAGCTAGATACGTAAGATTCATCCCTTAATGACTAGCTAGATACGTAAGATTCATCCCTTAATGACTAGCTAGATACGTAAGATTCATCCCTTAATGACTAGCTAGATACGTAAGATTCATCCCTTAATGACTAGCTAGATACGTAAGATTCATCCCTTAATGACTAGCTAGATACGTAAGATTCAGGCCTTAATGAGTAGTTAGAGATTTAAGGTTGAGCACTAAATGAGTAGCTAGAGATTTAAGGTTGAGCACTTAATGAGTAGCTAGAGATTTAAGGTTGAGCCCTTAATGAGTAGCTAGAGATTTAAGGTTGAGCCCTTAATGAGTAGCTAGAGATTTAAGGTTGAGCCCTTAATGAGTAGCTAGAGATTTAAGATTCAGACCTTAATGAGTAGTTAGAGATTTAAGGTTGAGCCCTTAATGAGTAGCTAGAGATTTAAGGTTGAGCCCTTAATGAGTAGCTAGAGATTTAAGGTTCAGACCTTAATGAGTAGCTAGAGATTTAAGGTTCAGCCCTTAATGAGTAGCTAGAGATTTAAGGTTCAGCCCTTAATGAGTAGCTAGAGATTTAAGGTTCAGCCCTTAATGAGTAGCTAGAGATTTAAGATTCAGACCTTTTATTTTATTTAATTTAATTTATTTATTTCACCTTTATTTAACCAGGTAGGCCAGTTGAGAACAAGTTTTTATTCACAACTGCATCCTGGCCAATATAAAGCAAAGCAGTGCGACAAAAAACAGCAACACAGAGTTACACATGGGATAAACAAAAGTACAGTCAATAACACAATAGAAAAATCTATATAGGATGTGTGAGTAAGGAGGTAAGGCAATACATAAGCCATGGTAGTGAAGTAATTACAATATAGCAAATTAACACTGGCCTGATAGATGTGCAGATGATGATGTGCAAGTAGAAATGCTGGTATGCAAAAGAGAAAAAACAAGTAAATAAAAACAATATGGGGATGAGGTAGGTAGTTGGATGAGCTATTTACAGATGGGCTGTGTACAGCTGCAGCGATCGGTAAGCTGCTCAGACAGCTGATGCTTTAATGAGTAGGCAGATAGTTAAGATTCTTACTTAAATCATTTTCCATTGTTATACGCTAGTATTTTTTTTACAGATACACACTTAGTCATACATCTGAGCGTACAGATTTGTGAGCTGTTTGGGTGTGACCACATTATGTGACCTCTTGTGTTTACAATCGGCAGGAATTTAGCTATGTGGGAATTACAGGGAAGAACAGAGAATGGTGCTGATATCAGCTATCTTGATATGCACAAATGAGCTAAATTACTTTTTACAACTCTGTTCCCCGGCCCTGTTTCTGCACATCTGCTAACTGTCACATAGATAAGAGGATGCATTTTCTAAAAAATGATAGAGCCAACTCTGTTCATTGGGCTTTCAACTCTGAACTATTTGAGTGATTTGTTGATTGCTCCATTTTTGCAAATCTTATAATAAAGTAGTTTTTGAAGAATCTACAGCCACAGAGTTAAGATTCAGTCCTTAATGAGTAGGTAGAGAGAAGGTGAGGTACCAGACTAGAGGCCCCATCTCAGCGTGTTCCTACTCAGAAACGTCTAACTGGATACAGAAAAATCCCGGGGGGTGTGTTGAAAGGAATGAATCAGAACTATTGCCCTTGGCCCTGTGTTTACACCTCTAAATAAATGTGTATTCAATTGCTAGTTCATCAAGCACATTCAGAAGATGTGTTGAGATTACCATTTTCTGAGCTACAGAGAGTCCTTTGGTATAAAAAGCAAATTAGTGTGTGTGTGTTTTTGTGTGTGTGCTGTGGTGTATGTGTGCCGGGTGTATATGCGTGTGTGGGTGTTCTGAGCATACAAGTGTGTGTGTGTGTGTGTGTGTGTGTGTGTGTGTGTGTGTGATGACAGAGCATTAGCCTTGCCTCATTACTCTAACAGGACCACCGAGTACAGGCAAGTGAGGACGACTAAGCAAGAGAGAGAGAGAGAGAGAGAGAGAGAGAGGAGAGAGAAATAACATTCAGTACATTATTTGAAACAAAAAAATATGAAGAAAAAATATAATATTTATTGGGTGAAAAGCCAAAATTGAACGGTTTCAGGAAACTCGGCATATGTCGTGGGTCACTATTTCACACGAGAGCCGTTTCAACGTAATGTTTTTAAAAAATCTAATCCGTCTTTTGGCAGAAATGACTTCTGGAACATATATATATTGCTAAGTAGAACTGCATATGTGTTGCTCTCCACTTTCTGGAGGACCGAGTTTTGAAATCAGTGGAATTAGAGTATGATACCTATGGAGATCGATTACATCTTCAAACTAAGTGCAACCATGGCATCCGTGACAGGGAGAAGCCTCCAACCATGATGTTTACGGTAAGATAGTCTAGCTAGCTATATGTTCATATATTACACGTTTCAAATTTTTGACAAAGTCTTTTTCATTTCAAGTTAAAGTGTACTGTTAGCTAGCTAGCTAACGTTAGCTGTCTGGCTAGCTAGCTAACGTTACATGTATGATCTTATTATTTAGATCTCAGAACCATTTGCTTGGCTAGTTATAGTCTGATGTTAGCTTGCTAACAATGAACATGGTTGGTTAGTTACCTGCAGATTTGTGTAGGGAAGCAGTGTCAAGAGGTGGGATTATGGTTCATTGTTTACCTAGCTAGTTAGCTACATGTTTTAACAAAAGATTCCATTTAAGGGTAAGGGTACCCTAAAAATAACCATTTAGGGTGCGTTCGTAAAACGTCGGCACAAAAGTGTAATTAAATTGTTGCCAGCAGCACAGTTACAGTCACCAACACCCTAGATAACATGAAAACAGCCTAACCACCTCTGCTAGGGCGAGTAAAATGGTGTGGGGTGTTCTTTCATTTGTGTTTGGAAGTAGCTAGCGAGCTAGCCAATGTTAGCCAGTTAGCTTGAGGCTATACTGCCGTTGTAACGTCAGAACGTTCAGATCAACCCTACTGATCGGCCAGAGCACTCAGAGAGCGTTCAGCATAACAACATAACAGCCTAACCAGCTCTGCTAGGGTGAGTAATATTCAGTGAGCTGTTCTCTCATCTGTGTCTGGAAGCAGCTGGTAAGTTAGCTTGGTCCTTGACTGCTGTTGTTGGCACAGAATGCTCGGATCAACCCTTAAAGAGATGTTTTTAGGCTAATGCTTAAGTGGGTTTGAACGATGCTGAATGAGTGTAGACAAAAAAGGGCTCTCAAATAGTAGTAACAAAATATAAAAAGGCCATTTTCTCAAAAGTGAGTTTACAAGTTTATCAACTTTCAAAGCATAATTACTTTCCCATTGTTTCTCAAATGTAGTGTATGATATACAATTTTCTAGCTCTGAGTCTCTACTTTTATCCAATGTACAAAACACAATTTCAAATTTTGCTACATAAGACCTATTTGAGCCTGTGGGGCACATATGTGTCCTCCTTCCAGAACCTGAGGGACAGCCAGTGAAAAGTGCAATGTAATGTCAATAATATTTCCCATTTAGTTTTCTTTTGGCTTTCATACCATGTCACGTGTCTTCTCAGTCAGGTTGACACTGGTCTACTACTATTGCTTTATTGTATTGCTATTTTCCTTAATATTGTTGTTGTAGTTGCTGTTAATGGTAATCACATTTCCACTACTACTATTATTATTGCTGTTGTTCCCACCACTTTTGTTATATGTATACTTTGACAATCTAAGTTATATAAATTGCCATTTCAATTAAGTCTATTGAATTGAAATTGAATTGAGAGAGTGAGATAGAGACAGAGGTTCTTTCTATGTGTTTTTATTTGCTTTGCCAGTCATTGTTTGAAGTGTGTGTGTTTGTGTGTGTGTGTGTGTGTGTGTGTGTGGGTTTGTGTGTGTGTGTCGTCCACCTCCACAGCTTCTAATTGCTGAGAATTTCAGGTATGGTGCTCTCTGAAGGCTAAGAACCACCTGGGGTTCAAGCCTGCCTTGCCCTGATTATAATACAACCTCTCTCTCTTTCTTTTTTTCTTTGTGTATATCTTTCACTCTCTCTTTGCTGCTGTTATATTACATGTGACCTGATTCAGGAAACTAGGCGGATGTCGCAAGTCACGACTTCACAGGAGAGCTGCTTGAATGTCAATTTCTTTTTAAAAGTGTTTTTTTTTGCGCCTAAATGCCTTCTCAAACATGTGAGCTTTCATGTGCCTTCATATCACACTTGTATGCCATCTTTAAATATGAATAAAATTGTTAAATTACAAGCCTAGTTGGTTTAGCCACAGAAAAAGCGAGCAACCTTCCCGCGAGCCATGATTGGCAGAGATAATGAGTGGCTTGGACATGCCGAGAGATGAGTTTGGATTGGTCTACCATATAGCATGCGTCTGTCTATTGGAGCTGGTCAGTATGTTTAGGTAATCATTTCGAATGCGGCTTTTACGAAAAATGTGTTGCGTAGTAAAACTGCATAAACCTAATGTCAAGTTAAAGTGTACTGTTAGCTAGCGAACGTTAGCTGACTGGCTCACTAGCTAGGTTTATGTGTATGTGTATGCTCTCCACTTTCTGGAGGACCGAGTTTTGAAATAGTGGAAATCAAGTATGATATCTCAGGAGATGAGGAAAACACCAGTCTGGATTCCATCGTCAAACTAAGGCAACCATACATGGCACCAGACACGTTTCTAATTTGACAGAAAGTGGTTTAATTTCAAGTGTACTGTTAGCTAGCTAACTTTAGCTAGCTGGGTCACTAGCTAACGTTATGTGTGTGATCTTATTCTTTGTATCTCAGACACATTTGCTTGACTAGTTATAGCCATAGAACTTGGTCGGTTAGCTAAATGCAGATTCATGCAGGGTAGTAACGTCATGAGTGATTATGGTCCATTGTCTAGCTAGCTAGCTACATGTCTTAACAAAAGACTCCACTCTAATTTTGACAAAGTAGTTTAATTTCAAGTTTCAAGTCAAAGTGCTAGCTAACATTAGCTGGCTGGCTCACTAACTAACTTTACTTCATGCATTGGGATTCATTGTTTACATTTCTTAGCAAAAGACTCTCATCTTAGTGTGCCAGAGCGCAGAATAAGTGATGTATTTTT
>NC_068438.1:41734151-41851651 GCF_023373465.1 Oncorhynchus keta
TAAATTTGCCAACATTTCTAAAAACCTGTTTTCGCTCTGTCTTTACAGGGTATTGTGTGTAGATTGATGGCAAAAACCCCAACAACAATTAATCAATTTTTAGAAAAAGGCGCTAATGTAACAGAATGTGGAAAAAGTCTCCGGTTCGAAATACTTTCAGAATGCCCTGTATATAGTATTGTGAGTGTGCATAGTGTCAGCGCAAGATAGGGTCAGTGCAGATAGTCCAGGTAACCATTTAATCATCTAATTAGCAGTCTTATTGATATTTAGCAGTCTTATGTATTGGGGGTAAAAGCTGTATTGGAGCCTGTTGGTCTGAGAGCCGATGCTCCGGTGCTGTTTGCCGGACGGTAACAGAATGAGCAGTCTATGGCTTGGGTGGCTGGAGTCTTTGGCAATTTGTAGGGCCTTCCTCTGACTCCATATAATATATAGAGGTCCTGGATGGCAGGGAGCTCAGCCCCAGTGATGTACTAGGGTGTCTGCACCAGCCCCTGTAGCGCTTTGGCATATAAAGCAGTGATGCACCCAGTCAAGTTGCTCTTGATTTTGCAGCTGAATAATGTTTTGAGGATCTGAGGGCCCATGACACATCTTTTCAGCCTCCTGAGGGGGAATAGGGGCTTTCGTGACCTCTTCATGACTCTGTTGGTGTGTGTGGACCAAGTCCTTAGTGATGAGGACGCCAACAAACTTCAAGCGCTCGACTCGCTCGTTGATGTAGACATAGTTGGACGTCATCCAACATTTTTTCACAAATGCATCGTTACCAGAAGTCCACCTGCACGTTCTGATAATCAAATGACCTCGATCAAGAGTGGCAATGTGACTTAACAAATAGCTCACAGTATAGTAAGCTGTGTTCCCGACATTTGCTACAACTTGCGACATAGTTTTGAATCCCCCACGGGATGTTTATTTCCCACTTTAAAATATTGAATTAAATGTGTTGTTTTAGTGTGTTAACATGGTAAGTACAGTCGAAACCTTGAAAATGGCAATGAATGATATATGATTGAATAAGTCTTTCTTCAGCCTTGTAGACCTACACTGACATGGTAGGGCCTGAGAGTCATGAAATAGGACATTTTACATGGATGTGTACACCAGACAGTAGGCCTACACTGACATGGTAGGGTCTGAGAGTCATGAAATAGGACATTTTACATGGATGTGTACACCAGACAGTAGGCCTACACTGACATGGTAGGGCCTGAGAGTCATGAAATAGGACATTTTACATGGATGTGTACACCAGACAGTAGGCCTACACTGACATGGTAGGGCCTGAGAGTCATGAAATAGGACATTTTACATGGATGTGTACACCAGACAGTAGGCCTACACTGACATGGTAGGGCCTGAGAGTCATGAAATAGGACATTTTACATGGATGTGTACACCAGACAGTAGGCCTACACTGACATGGTAGGGCCTGAGAGTCATGAAATAGGACATTTTACATGGATGTGTACACCAGACAGTAGGCCTACACTGACATGGTAGGGCCTGAGAGTCATGAAATAGGACATTTTACATGGATGTGTACACCAGACAGTAGGCCTACACTGACATGGTAGGGTCTGAGAGTCATGAAATAGGACATTTTACATGGATGTGTACACCAGACAGTAGGCCTACACTGACATGGTAGGGTCTGAGAGTCATGAAATAGGACATTTTACATGGATGTGTACACCAGACAGTAGGCCTACACTGACATGGTAGGGCCTGAGAGTCATGAAATAGGACATTTTACATGGATGTGTACACCAGACAGTAGGCCTACACTGACATGGTAGGGCCTGAGAGTCATGAAATAGGACATTTTACATGGATGTGTACACCAGACAGTAGAACTACACTGACATGGTAGGGCCTGAGAGTCATGAAATAGGACATTTTACATGGATGTGTACACCAGACAGTAGGCCTACACTGACATGGTAGGGCCTGAGAGTCATGAAATAGGACATTTTACATGGATGTGTACACCAGACAGTAGGCCTACACTGACATGGTAGGGCCTGAGAGTCATGAAATAGGACATTTTACATGGATGTGTACACCAGACAGTAGGCCTACACTGACATGGTAGGGCCTGAGAGTCATGAAATAGGACATTTTACATGGATGTGTACACCAGACAGTAGAACTACACTGACATGGTAGGGTCTGAGAGTCATGGAATAGGACATTTTACATGGATGTGTACACCAGACAGTAGGCCTACACTGACATGGTAGGGTCTGAGAGTCATGGAATAGGACATTTTACATGGATGTGTACACCAGACAGTAGGCCTAAACTGACATGGTAGGGCCTGAGAGTCATGAAATAGGACATTTTACATGGATGTGTACACCAGACAGTAGGCCTACACTGACATGGTAGGGCCTGAGAGTCATGAAATAGGACATTTTACATGGATGTGTACACCAGACAGTAGGCCTACACTGACATGGTAGGGTCTGAGAGTCATGAAATAGGACATTTTACATGGATGTGTACACCAGACAGTAGGCCTACACTGACATGGTAGGGGCTGAGAGTCATGAAATAGGACATTTTACATGGATGTGTACACCAGACAGTAGAACTACACTGACATGGTAGGGTCTGAGAGTCATGGAATAGGACATTTTACATGGATGTGTACACCAGACAGTAGGCCTACACTGACATGGTAGGGTCTGAGAGTCATGGAATAGGACATTTTACATGGATGTGACAGTACCTACACTGAGGTACAGTCATGAATGATGGATTGTACCTATGACATGGTAGGGCCTGAGAGTCATGAAATAGGACATTTTACATGGATGTGTACACCAGACAGTAGGCCTACACTGACATGGTAGGGCCTGAGAGTCATGAAATAGGACATTTTACATGGATGTGTACACCAGACAGTAGGCCTAACTGACATGGTTGGGCCTGAGAGTCATGGGACATTTACATGGATGTGTACCTAGAGAGGTCAGAGTCATGGAATAGGACATTTTACATGGATGTGTACACCAGACAGTAGGCCTAAACTGACATGGTAGGGCCTGAGAGTCATGAAATAGGACATTTTACATGGATGTGTACACAGACAGTGGCCTACACTGACATGGTAGGGCATGAAATAGGACATTTTACATGGATGTGTACACCAGACAGTAGGCCTACACTGACATGGTAGGGTCTGAGAGTCATGAAATAGGACATTTTACATGGATGTGTACACCAGACAGTAGGCCTACACTGACATGGTAGGGGCTGAGAGTCATGAAATAGGACATTTTACATGGATGTGTACACCAGACAGTAGAACTACACTGACATGGTAGGGTCTGAGAGTCATGGAATAGGACATTTTACATGGATGTGTACACCAGACAGTAGGCCTACACTGACATGGTAGGGTCTGAGAGTCATGGAATAGGACATTTTACATGGATGTGTACACCAGACAGTAGGCCTACACTGACATGGTAGGGCCTGAGAGTCATGAAATAGGACATTTTACATGGATGTGTACACCAGACAGTAGGCCTACACTGACATGGTAGGGCCTGAGAGTCATGAAATAGGACATTTTACATGGATGTGTACACCAGACAGTAGAACTACACTGACATGTAGGGCCTGAGAGTCATGAAATAGGACATTTTACATGGATGTGTACACCAGACAGTAGGCCTACACTGACATGGTAGGGCCTGAGAGTCATGAAATAGGACATTTTACATGGATGTGTACACCAGACAGTAGGCCTACACTGACATGGTAGGGCCTGAGAGTCATGAAATTTTTACATGGATGTGTACACCAGACAGTAGGCCTACACTGACATGGTAGGGCCTGAGAGTCATGGAATAGGACATTTTACATGGATGTGTACACCAGACAGTAGAACTACACTGACATGGTAGGGCCTGAGAGTCTTGGAATAGGACATTTTACATGGATGTGTACACCAGACAGTAGGCCTACACTGACATGGTAGGGCCTGAGAGTCATGAAATAGGACATTTTACATGGATGTGTACACCAGACAGTAGGCCTACACTGACATGGTAGGGTCTGAGAGTCATGAAATAGGACATTTTACATGGATGTGTACACCAGACAGTAGGCCTACACTGACATGGTAGGGGCTGAGAGTCATGAAATAGGACATTTTACATGGATGTGTACACCAGACAGTAGAACTACACTGACATGGTAGGGTCTGAGAGTCATGGAATAGGACATTTTACATGGATGTGTACACCAGACAGTAGGCCTACACTGACATGGTAGGGTCTGAGAGTCATGGAATAGGACATTTTACATGGATGTGTACACCAGACAGTAGGCCTACACTGACATGGTAGGGCCTGAGAGTCATGAAATAGGACATTTTACATGGATGTGTACACCAGACAGTAGGCCTACACTGACATGGTAGGGCCTGAGAGTCATGAAATAGGACATTTTACATGGATGTGTACACCAGACAGTAGAACTACACTGACATGGTAGGGCCTGAGAGTCATGAAATAGGACATTTTACATGGATGTGTACACCAGACAGTAGGCCTACACTGACATGGTAGGGCCTGAGAGTCATGAAATAGGACATTTTACATGGATGTGTACACCAGACAGTAGGCCTACACTGACATGGTAGGGCCTGAGAGTCATGAAATAGGACATTTTACATGGATGTGTACACCAGACAGTAGGCCTACACTGACATGGTAGGGCCTGAGAGTCATGAAATAGGACATTTTACATGGATGTGTACACCAGACAGTAGGCCTACACTGACATGGTAGGGCCTGAGAGTCATGAAATAGGACATTTTACATGGATGTGTACACCAGACAGTAGGCCTACACTGACATGGTAGGGCCTGAGAGTCATGAAATAGGACATTTTACATGGATGTGTACACCAGACAGTAGGCCTACACTGACATGGTAGGGCCTGAGAGTCATGAAATAGGACATTTTACATGGATGTGTACACCAGACAGTAGGCCTACACTGACATGGTAGGGCCTGAGAGTCATGAAATAGGACATTTTACATGGATGTGTACACCAGACAGTAGGCCTACACTGACATGGTAGGGCCTGAGAGTCATGAAATAGGACATTTTACATGGATGTGTACACCAGACAGTAGGCCTACACTGACATGGTAGGGTCTGAGAGTCATGAAATAGGACATTTTACATGGATGTGTACACCAGACAGTAGAACTACACTGACATGGTAGGGTCTGAGAGTCATGGAATAGGACATTTTACATGGATGTGTACACCAGACAGTAGGCCTACACTGACATGGTAGGGTCTGAGAGTCATGGAATAGGACATTTTACATGGATGTGTACACCAGACAGTAGAACTACACTGACATGGTAGGGCCTGAGAGTCATGAAATAGGACATTTTACATGGATGTGTACACCAGACAGTAGGCCTACACTGACATGGTAGGGCCTGAGAGTCATGAAATAGGACATTTTACATGGATGTGTACACCAGACAGTAGAACTACACTGACATGGTAGGGCCTGAGAGTCATGGAATAGGACATTTTACATGGATGTGTACACCAGACAGTAGGCCTAAACTGACATGGTAGGGCCTGAGAGTCATGAAATAGGACATTTTACATGGATGTGTACACCAGACAGTAGGCCTACACTGACATGGTAGGGCCTGAGAGTCATGAAATAGGACATTTTACATGGATGTGTACACCAGACAGTAGGCCTACACTGACATGGTAGGGCCTGAGAGTCATGAAATAGGACATTTTACATGGATGTGTACACCAGACAGTAGGCCTACACTGACATGGTAGGGCCTGAGAGTCATGAAATAGGACATTTTACATGGATGTGTACACCAGACAGTAGAACTACACTGACATGGTAGGGCCTGAGAGTCATGAAATAGGACATTTTACATGGATGTGTACACCAGACAGTAGGCCTACACTGACATGGTAGGGCCTGAGAGTCATGAAATAGGACATTTTACATGGATGTGTACACCAGACAGTAGGCCTACACTGACATGGTAGGGCCTGAGAGTCATGAAATAGACATTTTACATGGATGTACACCAGACAGTAGGCCTACACTGACATGGTAGGGCCTGAGAGTCATGGAATAGGACATTTTACATGGATGTGTACACCAGACAGTAGAACTACACTGACATGGTAGGGCCTGAGAGTCATGAAATAGGACATTTTACATGGATGTGTACACACTGACAGTAGGCCTACACTGACATGGTAGGGCCTGAGAGTCATGAAATAGGACATTTTACATGGATGTGTACACCAGACAGTAGGCCTACACTGACATGGTAGGGCCTGAGAGTCATGGAATAGGACATTTTACATGGATGTGTACACCAGACAGTAGGCCTACACTGACATGGTAGGGCCTGAGAGTCATGAAATACGACATTTTACATGGATGTGTACACCAGACAGTAGGCCTACACTGACATGGTAGGGCCTGAGAGTCATGGAATAGGACATTTTACATGGATGTGTACACCAGACAGTAGAACTACACTGACATGGTAGGGTCTGAGAGTCATGGAATAGGACATTTTACATGGATGTGTACACCAGACAGTAGGCCTACACTGACATGGTAGGGTCTGAGAGTCATGGAATAGGACATTTTACATGGATGTGTACACCAGACAGTAGGCCTACACTGACATGGTAGGGCCTGAGAGTCATGAAATAGGACATTTTACATGGATGTGTACACCAGACAGTAGGCCTACACTGACATGGTAGGGCCTGAGAGTCATGAAATAGGACATTTTACATGGATGTGTACACCAGACAGTAGGCCTACACTGACATGGTAGGGCCTGAGAGTCATGAAATAGGACATTTTACATGGATGTGTACACCAGACAGTAGGCCTACACTGACATGGTAGGGCCTGAGAGTCATGAAATAGGACATTTTACATGGATGTGTACACCAGACAGTAGGCCTACACTGACATGGTAGGGCCTGAGAGTCATGAAATAGGACATTTTACATGGATGTGTACACCAGACAGTAGGCCTACACTGACATGGTAGGGCCTGAGAGTCATGAAATAGGACATTTTACATGGATGTGTACACCAGACAGTAGGCCTACACTGACATGGTAGGGCCTGAGAGTCATGAAATAGGACATTTTACATGGATGTGTACACCAGACAGTAGGCCTACATTTGACTTGAGGACCAGCAGTGGAGAGTTATTTCCTTCAAAAACTTCACGTAGAGCAAGTGAGGTTTAAACTCAAAGCTGTCCCTCGAACTGGCTGACTGTCGTAGTGGACTCCACTACCAATTTGTGAGAGTAATAGTACTGTAGCAGAGATGAAAAAGTGCTATTTGAGAAGACGACTGTTGTCTGAACCTTTTTCTTTTTTTTTACACGAATATGAACACAATATTCCTTAATGTTTTTGTTCTGTAAAAGCACATAGATGTGTGTGAAACAGTAAGCAATTTTTTATTTATTTTGGTAATATATGGAAAGATTACCTTTTGAATGTCGTGTAACGTCAACAGCCTAGTCAAGGAAGCATCATGCAATATATTTTGTCCCACTGCACTTTAGACCGAGGCATGGGTAACATTGACAATAGCCTTGGGAGTTGGAGGAATCTCCCTCTAGTGGCCATGTTGACCTGTTTAACAATGCTTTTGTCTGGTGGCTCTACTGTGTAAAGTCTCTGATAGGTTGATTCGTTATTCTGTTATCGGATATATGTGCTCATCCTCATCATAGTGTCTAATTGTGCCAGGTTGACCTATGAGAAAAGCTAGCAGCTAGTCATTTTAGACCAAAGGTATAAACATTGTGTCTAAGCAGTAGTTTGGCAGTATGGCCCCATGTGTTTTGCCCTCAAGGATCTCAACAACAGCCTTCAAAAACACCATGCAACAGAAAAATGCAGTTATTAAGGTCATCCAGTAGCTCTAAACCAGGGCTGTGTGTGTGTGTGTGTGTGTGTGTGTGTGTGTGTGTGTGTGTGTGTGTGTGTGTGTGTGTGTGTGTGTGTGTGTGTGTGTGTTTGACATGCTAAAACTTTATGTAAATGTATCAGAGAGAGAGAGAGAGAGAGAAGAGAGCGCATACCAGAACGTTGCTGTAACATCCTCAGCTCCTAGCAGAACGTTGCTATAACATCCTCAGCTCCTAGCAGAACGTTGCTGTAACATCCTCAGCTCCTAGCAGAACGTTGCTATAACATCCTCAGCTCCTAGCAGAACGTTGCTATAACATCCTCAGCTCCTAGCAGAACGTTGCTGTAACATCCTCAGCTCCTAGCAGAACGTTGCTGTAACATCCTCAGCTCCTAGCAGAACGTTGCTATAACATCCTCAGCTCCTAGCAGAACGTTGCTATAACATCCTCAGATCCTAGCAGAAAGTTGCTATAACATCCTCAGCTCCTAGCAGAACGTTGCTATAACATCCTCAGCTCCTAGCAGAACGTTGCTATAACATCCTCAGATCCTAGCAGAACGTTGCTGTAACATCCTCAGATCCTAGCAGAACGTTGCTGTAACATCCTCAGATCCTAGCAGAACGTTGCTGTAACATCCTCAGATCCTAGCAGAACGTTGCTATAACATCCTCAGCTCCTAGCAGAACGTTGCTATAACATCCTCAGCTCCTAGCAGAACGTTGCTGTAACATCCTCAGCTCCTAGCAGAACGTTGCTGTAACATCCTCAGCTCCTAGCAGAACGTTGCTATAACATCCTCAGCTCCTAGCAGAACGTTGCTGTAACATCCTCAGATCCTAGCAGAACGTTGCTGTAACATCCTCAGCTCCTAGCAGAACGTTGCTGTAACATCCTCAGCTCCTAGCAGAACGTTGCTATAACATCCTCAGCTCCTAGCAGAACGTTGCTATAACATCCTCAGATCCTAGCAGAACGTTGCTGTAACATCCTCAGCTCCTAGCAGAACGTTGCTGTAACATCCTCAGCTCCTAGCAGAACGTTGCTGTAACATCCTCAGATCCTAGCAGAACGTTGCTGTAACATCCTCAGCTCCTAGCAGAACGTTGCTGTAACATCCTCAGCTCCTAGCAGAACGTTGCTGTAACATCCTCAGATCCTAGCAGAACGTTGCTGTAACATCCTCAGATCCTAGCAGAACGTTGCTGTAACATCCTCAGCTCCTAGCAGAACGTTGCTATAACATCCTCAGATCCTAGCAGAACGTTGCTGTAACATCCTCAGCTCCTAGCAGAACGTTGCTGTAACATCCTCAGCTCCTAGCAGAACGTTGCTATAACATCCTCAGCTCCTAGCAGAACGTTGCTATAACATCCTCAGATCCTAGCAGAACGTTGCTGTAACATCCTCAGATCCTAGCAGAACGTTGCTATAACATCCTCAGCTCCTAGCAGAACGTTGCTGTAACATCCTCAGCTCCTAGCAGAACGTTGCTGTAACATCCTCAGCTCCTAGCAGAATGTTGCTATAACATCCTCAGCTCCTAGCAGAACGTTGCTATAACATCCTCGGATCCTAGCAGAACGTTGCTGTAACATCCTCAGCTCCTAGCAGAACGTTGCTGTAACATCCTCAGCTCCTAGCAGAACGTTGCTATAACATCCTCAGCTCCTAGCAGAACGTTGCTGTAACATCCTCAGCTCCTAGCAGAACGTTGCTGTAACATCCTCAGCTCCTAGCAGAACGTTGCTATAACATCCTCAGATCCTAGCAGAACGTTGCTGTAACATCCTCAGCTCCTAGCAGAACGTTGCTATAACATCCTCAGATCCTAGCAGAATGTTGCTGTAACATCCTCAGCTCCTAGCAGAACGTTGCTATAACATCCTCAGCTCCTAGCAGAACGTTGCTATAACATCCTCAGCTCCTAGCAGAACGTTGCTATAACATCCTCAGCTCCTAGCAGAACGTTGCTATAACATCCTCAGCTCCTAGCAGAACGTTGCTGTAACATCCTCAACTCCTAGCAGAACGTTGCTATAACATCCTCAGCTCCTAGCAGAACGTTGCTATAACATCCTCAGATCCTAGCAGAACGTTGCTATAACATCCTCAGCTCCTAGCAGAACGTTGCTATAACATCCTCAGATCCTAGCAGAACGTTGCTGTAACATCCTCAGATCCTAACAGAACGTTGCTGTAACATCCTCAGCTCCTAGCAGAACGTTGCTGTAACATCCTCAGATCCTAGCAGAACGTTGCTGTAACATCCTCAGATCCTAGCAGAACGTTGCTGTAACATCCTCAGCTCCTAGCAGAACGTTGCTGTAACATCCTCAGATCCTAGCAGAACGTTGCTATAACATCCTCAGCTCCTAGCAGAACGTTGCTGTAACATCCTCAGATCCTAGCAGAACGTTGCTGTAACATCCTCAGCTCCTAGCAGAACGTTGCTGTAACATCCTCAGCTCCTAGCAGAACGTTGCTATAACATCCTCAGCTCCTAGCAGAACGTTGCTATAACATCCTCAGATCCTAGCAGAACGTTGCTGTAACATCCTCAGCTCCTAGCAGAACGTTGCTGTAACATCCTCAGCTCCTAGCAGAACGTTGCTATAACATCCTCAGCTCCTAGCAGAACGTTGCTGTAACATCCTCAGCTCCTAGCAGAACGTTGCTGTAACATCCTCAGCTCCTAGCAGAACGTTGCTGTAACATCCTCAGCTCCTAGCAGAACGTTGCTATAACATCCTCAGCTCCTAGCAGAACGTTGCTATAACATCCTCGCCTAGCAGAACGTTGCTGTAACATCCTCAGCTCCTAGCAGAACGTTGCTGTAACATCCTCAGCTCCTAGCAGAACGTTGCTATAACATCCTCAGCTCCTAGCAGAACGTTGCTGTAACATCCTCAGCTCCTAGCAGAACGTTGCTGTAACATCCTCAGCTCCTAGCAGAACGTTGCTATAACATCCTCAGATCCTAGCAGAACGTTGCTGTAACATCCTCAGCTCCTAGCAGAACGTTGCTATAACATCCTCAGCTCCTAGCAGAACGTTGCTGTAACATCCTCAGATCCTAGCAGAACGTTGCTATAACATCCTCAGCTCCTAGCAGAACGTTGCTGTAACATCCTCAGATCCTAGCAGAACGTTGCTGTAACATCCTCAGCTCCTAGCAGAACGTTGCTGTAACATCCTCAGCTCCTAGCAGAACGTTGCTATAACATCCTCAGCTCCTAGCAGAACGTTGCTATAACATCCTCAGATCCTAGCAGAACGTTGCTGTAACATCCTCAGCTCCTAGCAGAACGTTGCTGTAACATCCTCAGCTCCTAGCAGAACGTTGCTGTAACATCCTCAGCTCCTAGCAGAACGTTGCTGTAACATCCTCAGCTCCTAGCAGAACGTTGCTGTAACATCCTCAGCTCCTAGCAGAACGTTGCTGTAACATCCTCAGCTCCTAGCAGAACGTTGCTATAACATCCTCAGCTCCTAGCAGAACGTTGCTATAACATCCTCAGATCCTAGCAGAACGTTGCTGTAACATCCTCAGCTCCTAGCAGAACGTTGCTGTAACATCCTCAGCTCCTAGCAGAACGTTGCTATAACATCCTCAGCTCCTAGCAGAACGTTGCTGTAACATCCTCAGCTCCTAGCAGAACGTTGCTGTAACATCCTCAGCTCCTAGCAGAACGTTGCTATAACATCCTCAGATCCTAGCAGAACGTTGCTGTAACATCCTCAGCTCCTAGCAGAACGTTGCTATAACATCCTCAGATCCTAGCAGAACGTTGCTGTAACATCCTCAGCTCCTAGCAGAACGTTGCTATAACATCCTCAGCTCCTAGCAGAACGTTGCTATAACATCCTCAGCTCCTAGCAGAACGTTGCTATAACATCCTCAGCTCCTAGCAGAACGTTGCTATAACATCCTCAGCTCCTAGCAGAACGTTGCTGTAACATCCTCAACTCCTAGCAGAACGTTGCTATAACATCCTCAGCTCCTAGCAGAACGTTGCTATAACATCCTCAGATCCTAGCAGAACGTTGCTATAACATCCTCAGCTCCTAGCAGAACGTTGCTATAACATCCTCAGCTCCTAGCAGAACGTTGCTATAACATCCTCAGCTCCTAGCAGAACGTTGCTATAACATCCTCAGATCCTAGCAGAACGTTGCTGTAACATCCTCAGATCCTAGCAGAACGTTGCTGTAACATCCTCAGATCCTAGCAGAACGTTGCTATAACATCCTCAGATCCTAGCAGAACGTTGCTATAACATCCTCAGCTCCTAGCAGAACGTTGCTGTAACATCCTCAGCTCCTAGCAGAACGTTGCTGTAACATCCTCAGCTCCTAGCAGAACGTTGCTATAACATCCTCAGCTCCTAGCAGAACGTTGCTATAACATCCTCAGCTCCTAGCAGAACGTTGCTATAACATCCTCAGCTCCTAGCAGAACGTTGCTGTAACATCCTCAGATCCTAACAGAACGTTGCTGTAACATCATCAGCTCCTAGCAGAACGTTGCTGTAACATCCTCAGATCCTAGCAGAACGTTGCTATAACATCCTCAGATCCTAGCAGAACGTTGCTGTAACATCCTCAGCTCCTAGCAGAACGTTGCTATAACATCCTCAGCTCCTAGCAGAACGTTGCTGTAACATCCTCAGCTCCTAGCAGAACGTTGCTGTAACATCCTCAGCTCCTAGCAGAACGTTGCTATAACATCCTCAGATCCTAGCAGAACGTTGCTGTAACATCCTCAGCTCCTAGCAGAACGTTGCTATAACATCCTCAGCTCCTAGCAGAACGTTGCTATAACATCCTCAGCTCCTAGCAGAACGTTGCTATAACATCCTCAGCTCTTAGCAGAACGTTGCTATAACATCCTCAGCTCCTAGCAGAACGTTGCTGTAACACCCTCAGCTCATAGCAGAACGTTGCTATAACATCCTCAGCTCCTAGCAGAACGTTGCTATAACATCCTCAGATCCTAGCAGAACGTTGCTATAACATCCTCAGCTCCTAGCAGAACGTTGCTATAACATCCTCAGCTCCTAGCAGAACGTTGCTGTAACATCCTCAGCTCCTAGCAGAACGTTGCTATAACATCCTCAGCTCCTAGCAGAACGTTGCTGTAACATCCTCAGCTCCTAGCAGAACGTTGCTATAACATCCTCAGCTCCTAGCAGAACGTTGTTATAACATCCTCAGCTCCTAGCAGAACGTTGCTGTAACATCCTCAGCTCCTAGCAGAACGTTGCTGTAACATCCTCAGCTCCTAGCAGAACGTTGCT
This sequence comes from Oncorhynchus keta, assembly GCF_023373465.1. NCBI lineage: Eukaryota > Metazoa > Chordata > Actinopteri > Salmoniformes > Salmonidae > Oncorhynchus > Oncorhynchus keta. The sequence continues at coordinate 41,747,437 of NC_068438.1, forward strand.
GTAACATCCTCAGATCCTAGCAGAACGTTGCTGTAACATCCTCAGATCCTAGCAGAACGTTGCTGTAACATCCTCAGCTCCTAGCAGAACGTTGCTATAACATCCTCAGATCCTAGCAGAACGTTGCTGTAACATCCTCAGCTCCTAGCAGAACGTTGCTGTAACATCCTCAGCTCCTAGCAGAACGTTGCTATAACATCCTCAGCTCCTAGCAGAACGTTGCTATAACATCCTCAGATCCTAGCAGAACGTTGCTGTAACATCCTCAGATCCTAGCAGAACGTTGCTATAACATCCTTAGCTCCTAGCAGAACGTTGCTGTAACATCCTCAGCTCCTAGCAGAACGTTGCTGTAACATCCTCAGCTCCTAGCAGAACGTTGCTATAACATCCTCAGCTCCTAGCAGAACGTTGCTATAACATCCTCAGCTCCTAGCAGAACGTTGCTGTAACATCCTCAGCTCCTAGCAGAACGTTGCTATAACATCCTCAGCTCCTAGCAGAACGTTGCTGTAACATCCTCAGCTCCTAGCAGAACGTTGCTATAACATCCTCAGATCCTAGCAGAACGTTGCTGTAACATCCTCAGCTCCTAGCAGAACGTTGCTATAACATCCTCAGATCCTAGCAGAACGTTGCTGTAACATCCTCAGCTCCTAGCAGAACGTTGCTATAACATCCTCAGCTCCTAGCAGAACGTTGCTATAACATCCTCAGCTCCTAGTAGAACGTTGCTATAACATCCTCAGCTCCTAGCAGAACATTGCTATAACATCCTCAGCTCCTAGCAGAACGTTGCTGTAACATCCTCAGCTCCTAGCAGAACGTTGCTATAACATCCTCAGCTCCTAGCAGAACGTTGCTATAACATCCTCAGATCCTAGCAGAACGTTGCTATAACATCCTCAGCTCCTAGCAGAACGTTGCTATAACATCCTCAGCTCCTAGCAGAACGTTGCTGTAACATCCTCAGCTCCTAGCAGAACGTTGCTATAACATCCTCAGCTCCTAGCAGAACGTTGCTGTAACATCCTCAGCTCCTAGCAGAACGTTGCTATAACATCCTCAGCTCCTAGCAGAACGTTGCTATAACATCCTCAGCTCCTAGCAGAACGTTGCTGTAACATCCTCAGATCCTAGCAGAACGTTGCTGTAACATCCTCAGATCCTAGCAGAACGTTGCTATAACATCCTCAGCTCCTAGCAGAACGTTGCTATAACATCCTCAGCTCCTAGCAGAACGTTGCTGTAACATCCTCAGCTCCTAGCAGAACGTTGCTATAACATCCTCAGCTCCTAGCAGAACATTGCTGTAACATCCTCAGATCCTAGCAGAACGTTGCTGTAACATCCTCAGATCCTAGCAGAACGTTGCTGTAATTGTTAATCTAGGAGATAATAATGCATTAAAGTAGTAAGTAGTTGAATAGATCTTGATAAAGAGCATAGACGTGTGCAGTCTGCAGGGTGTGTGACCTCCAGACTAGATAATAAGAGGCGTTATGATGATAGATGAATCTATGTTTCTCTCTGCTGTCACAGAGTGGATGACGCTCTGACTTCCAGGTATGGAGATATGGTATGGTGATGTGTGGTCATGCGTGTGTGTGTGTGTGTGTGTGTGGTCATGCGTGTGTGCGTGTGTGTGTGTGTGTGTGTGTGTGTGTGTGTGTGTGTGTGTGTGTGTGTGTGTGTGTGTGTGTGTGTGTGTGTGTGTGTGTGTGTGTGTGTGTGTGTGTGCTTGGGGACTGTCATAAGACGCAGGTACAGTGTTCCAGGTACAGCTTTGTGTGTGTGTGTTACCTGTTGCTGGTTAAGCAGATTCAGCGCTGAGTGATTCAGCCCCCACACACACACCTACAAACACCTCTGTTGCACTACACACGCCCTCCGTGGGTGACCAGGTGCTTTCCAGTAAACCCCCCCCACACACACACCCCCACCTCTCGGTCAAAAACACTGCTTTTACGTCACTTCATATTGTGAGGCCAATGCACCAATCAGGCTGAGGGAGGGCTCATGTCCCTTTTCCATTTTCTTTTATTTATCCATTATTTTACCAGGTAAGTTGACTGAGAACACGTTCTCATTTACAGCAACGACCTGGGGAATAGTTACAGCAGAGAGGAGGGGGGGATCAATGAGCCAATTGTAAACTGGGGATTATTAGGTGATGGTATGAGTGCTGGATTGGGAATTTAGCCAGGACACCGGGGTTAACACCCCTACTCTTATGATAAGTACCATGGGATTTTGAATGACCTCAGCGAGCCAGGACACCGGGGTTAAAACCCCTACTCTTACAATAAGTACCTTGGGATCTTTATTGACCTCAGAGAGTCAGGACACCGGGGTTAACACCCCTACTCTTACGATAAGTACCATGGAATCTTTAGTGACCTCAGAGAGTCAGGACACCAGGGTTAACACCCCTACTCTTACGATAAGTACCATGGGATCTTTAATGACCTCAGAGAGTCAGGACACCCGTTTAACGTTCTATCCAAAAGACGGCACCCTACACAGGGCAGTGTCCCTGATCAATGCCCTGGGGCATTGGGGTATTTTTTAGACCAGAGGAAAGAGTACCTCCTACTGGCCCTCCAACACCATCTGGTCTCCCATCCAGGGACTCACCAGGACCAACCCTGCTTAGCTTCAGAAGCAAGCCAGCAGTGGTATGCATTAGAACTGACTATGTTCTGCTTGGACCAACCAAACACCACCCAGGACTTTATTACAGAGAGTGCAATTCACTATTCTATGTGCCTCAACAATTGCTGTTGGAGTTGATGTTAGGGACTCGAGATCTCAACACATGCTAGATCTAACATAACACCTTACTCGATCTGTCACTATTGTCAATAGACTGTCCCCGAGGCTGTAGGACATTGCAGAGGGAATGGTTCATATTCCTTAAAGCTAAAGTCCTTAATGGTGAAACAGCCATGTCTGTTTGTGATATTACAACATCAAAAAAGTTACTGCAAACATCAACACAGTTTTTCCCCTCTGACATCATTGCACTCGCGATAGAAGAGCACATTATGTTCTGACATTTTATTTACCATGCTAGGTGATGCTCCTCAGCCTGGGCAAAAACAATAATAACAGCTTTAATGCTATGGCCAGTGGCTCTATTTTCCCCCACTACCGATTCAATCTCCAAGCCCCAATCAACTACATCATCAGTTACATATTCTTATTGATCACTAATCAATCCAACTATGTGTGTGTATGTTCGTGTACGTGCAACACACATGAGCATAACTGCTGAAACTCTACCAGGTCAAGGCAAGACATAACTGCTGAAACTCTACTTGGTCAAGGCAAGACATAACTGCTGAAACTCTACTAGGTCAAGGCAAGACATAACTGCTGAAACTCTACTTGGTCAAGGCAAGACATAACTGCTGAAACTCTACTAGGTCAAGGCAAGACATAACTGCTGAAACTCTACTAGGTCAAGGCAAGACATAACTGCTGAAACTCTACTAGGTCAAGGCAAGACAACTGCTGAAACTCTACCAGGTCAAGGCAAGACATAACTGCTGAAACTCTACCAGGTCAAGGCAAGACATAACTGCTGAAACTCTACTAGGTCAAGGCAAGACATAACTGCTGAAACTCTACTAGGTCAAGGCAAGACATAACTGCTGAAACTCTACCAGGTCAAGGCAAGACATAACTGCTGAAACTCTACCAGGTCAAGGCAAGACATAACTGCTGAAACTCTACCAGGTCAAGGCAAGCCATAACTGCTGAAACTCTACCAGGTCAAGGCAAGACATAACTGCTGAAACTCTACCAGGTCAAGGCAAGACATAACTGCTGAAACTCTACCAGGTCAAGGCAAGACATAACTGCTGAAACTCTACCAGGTCAAGGCAAGACATAACTGCTGAAACTCTACCAGGTCAAGGCAAGACATAACTGCTGAAACTCTACTAGGTCAAGGCAAGACATAACTGCTGAAACTCTACCAGGTCAAGGCAAGACATAACTGCTGAAACTCTACTAGGTCAAGGCAAGACATAACTGCTGAAACTCTACTAGGTCAAGGCAAGACATAACTGCTGAAACTCTACCAGGTCAAGGCAAGACATAACTGCTGAAACTCTACCAGGTCAAGGCAAGACATAACTGCTGAAACTCTACCAGGTCAAGGCAAGACATAACTGCTGAAACTCTACTAGGTCAAGGCAAGACATAACTGCTGAAACTCTACCAGGTCAAGGCAAGACATAACTGCTGAAACTCTACCAGGTCAAAGCAAGACATAACTGCTGAAACTCTACCAGGTCAAGGCAAGACATAACTGCTGAAACTCTACTAGGTCAAGGCAAGACATAACTGCTGAAACTCTACTAGGTCAAGGCAAGACATAACTGCTGAAACTCTACCAGGTCAAGGCAAGACATAACTGCTGAAACTCTACTAGGTCAAGGCAAGACATAACTGCTGAAACTCTACTAGGTCAAGGCAAGACATAACTGCTGAAACTCTACTAGGTCAAGGCAAGACATAACTGCTGAAACTCTACTAGGTCAAGGCAAGACATAACTGCTGAAACTCTACTAGGTCAAGGCAAGACATAACTGCTGAAACTCTACTAGGTCAAGGCAAGACATAACTGCTGAAACTCTACCAGGTCAAGGCAAGACAACTGCTGAAACTCTACCAGGTCAAGGCAAGACATAACTGCTGAAACTCTACCAGGTCAAGGCAAGACATAACTGCTGAAACTCTACTAGGTCAAGGCAAGACATAACTGCTGAAACTCTACTAGGTTAAGGCAAGACATAACTGCTGAAACTCTACCAGGTCAAGGCAAGACATAACTGCTGAAACTCTACCAGGTCAAGGCAAGACATAACTGCTGAAACTCTACTAGGTCAAGGCAAGACATAACTGCTGAAACTCTACTAGGTCAAGGCAAGACAACTGCTGAAACTCTACTAGGTCAAGGCAAGACATAACTGCTGAAACTCTACTAGGTCAAGGCAAGACATAACTGCTGAAACTCTACCAGGTCAAGGCAAGACATAACTGCTGAAACTCTACTAGGTCAAGGCAAGACATAACTGCTGAAACTCTACTAGGTCAAGGCAAGACATAACTGCTGAAACTCTACCAGGTCAAGGCAAGACATAACTGCTGAAACTCTACCAGGTCAAGGCAAGACAACTGCTGAAACTCTACTAGGTCAAGGCAAGACATAACTGCTGAAACTCTACTAGGTCAAGGCAAGACATAACTGCTGAAACTCTACCAGGTCAAGGCAAGACATAACTGCTGAAACTCTACTAGGTCAAGGCAAGACATAACTGCTGAAACTCTACTAGGTCAAGGCAAGACATAACTGCTGAAACTCTACCAGGTCAAGGCAAGACATAACTGCTGAAACTCTACTAGGTCAAGGCAAGACATAACTGCTGAAACTCTACCAGGTCAAGGCAAGACATAACTGTTGAAACTCTACCAGGTCAAGGCAAGACATAACTGTCCTACATTCATTCAGTCAGCCTACGTATATGTTCCTTTGGCAACATTCAGGTTTAGGATTCTCCGGCTGTCTGGGTTGTTCAAGGATAACTGTGTCATACCCTCACTGCCGTTAAATAACATATCTTTCGTCTCTTGCTTTTCTGCCCTTTAGATTAAAATGTAGAATAGTCGCAGGCTAAAAGCCATAGCCTTTCTGTCAGTCTGAAGATTCTGTCAATGGTGCTTCAAAATGCATTTGTAAAGCGAGTCCCAAAGTCTATAAGGTTGCAGGGAGACATGAAAAGATAGCAGAGTTTTAAAAAAAGCGACAGAGAGAGAGGATGAGAGAGGGAGAGCAGACGGGTCATTTAGCAGCTACAATGGGCCGAATTTTCTGAAAAAGTTGGCTTCCCTCTATCTCTCTTCCCTCTCTCCTCCATCTCTCAGTTTTTCCATCTGTGTGGAGATAAATCGCCACCGCAAGAGCTTTCTCAAGGGCTGGCTGGCGGGAGAGAGGGGCAAGAAACATGAAAGCGTAGCGCTCTCAAATATTAGCTATCTGCTAAGTATACAAGATAAAAGAACAGACACAGTTTCACAGTTGAAGATGCGTGCGTGAGCTTGCACACACACACATCACAAACACAAACTTATACAGTCACACAAAGTGGAATAGTTGATTATTTACTTGTTGCTACATAAACTTTTGGTTCTGTGGGAGTGGTGTCCCCTTGAGAGAGATGGAAAGAGGTGGAAGAAATGAGGGAGGGAGGAGAGAGCTTCTCTTGTGGTTATCGCAACACTCCTTATGCCCCCGCCACAAAAGAGGGGAACGGGGAGATAAAGACGTCCAATATTGCCTTGGCATCTTTTTTGGGGAGCATGTTTTAGGAGGAGACCTGGATAATACATCATCTCTAAACCCATTTACAAAGACCAAGATAAATCTACAGACCGTTCTACAGCAGCCACACTAACACACATACAGAGGAGGAGGTGGGAGAGAACGGAGAGGAGGAGGACGGGGAGGAGGAGGAGGAGGAGAACGGAGAGGAGGAGGACGGGGAGGAGGAGGAGAAGGGAGAGGAGGAGGACGGGGAGGAGGAGGAGTAGAAGGGAGAGGAGGAGGATGGGGAGGAGGAGGAGGAGGAGAAGGGAGAGGAGGAGGAGGTGGGAGAGAACGGAGAGGTGGAGGACGGGGAGGAGGATGGAGATAAGAGAGAGGAGGAGGAGGGGGACGGGAAAGAGGAGGAGGACAGGGAGGAGGAGGAGGAGAAGGGAGAGGAGGAGGACAGGGAAGAGGAGGGAGATAAGAGAGAGGAGGAGGAGGGGGACGGGAAAGAAGAGGAGGACAGGGAGGAGGAGGAGGAGGAGGAGGAGGAGGAGGGGGGGAGGAGAAGGAGGGAGAGAAGGGAGAGGAAGCGGATGGGGAGGAGGAGGAGAAGGTGGTGGAGGAAGAGAAAGGAGAGGAGGAGGACATGGAGGAGGACGGGGAGGAGGAGGAGGACGACGGGGAGGAAGAGGAGGAGGAGAAGGGAGAGGAGGAGGAGGACGGGGAGGAGGAGGGAGAAGGGAGACGAAGGAGTGGGAGATGTGAGAATTGGTGGATAGGGGGAGGGAAGGTATAAAGGAGGAAGAACAAATACTGTATGTATAAATACACCTCCACCACCACCTATTGTCACCATCCCCATCTCACCCTCAGGTTCACGACCCGCCATACACCTCCACCACCACCTAGTATACACAGGACATACTCAGCAGGTATCTAGCCTAAGGTGCCACATCAGTGTTTTTATTACAGATTGTTTTTGGCGGGTCAACTGTGATGTCAACCTACCCTACAGATGTAGGATCTTAATTTGACCTGTAGTGTTGCGGTAACAAATATGTTTAGTCCATAATGTTGCTTGATCGTGGTTAGGGTATTAGTTGATCAAAATGAGGCTACTTGAAAAGTGGAATACTGTTAATATAACCGCATTTTAGTGTGTGTTTTCAATCACAAAGTTCATCTGCATTTCCTGCGAAACAGAAAAAATGTACAGCAATAAATCATTGATCAAATTTAGACCCTACATCTGTATAGTTGTCCTTTTCTTGGTATGCTCAGACTAATCCCAAGAACAGCCTAGCCGCATTTTCAGATATCTTGTTAACTGTGTTTGCTCCTTGAATGTTGAATTATTAGACAACATATTTTGTTTGACCGTGTCATAATCTTTCTGGAAAACAAGAGAGCTTTTTAATGTAAGGTTATTTTACAACCATATCAAGAACGAGATAGAACCTCTATCTAATCCTAGACATCTAGTCTGGATTGAGTCGACCAAGGCATAATGTCTTGCTAAATTGTGGAGAGACAACCATGCAGTATCATCAATATCTACAATAGTGCAAATATATTTTTTTGTGTCACTGGGTGAAAATGATCAATATCAGATGATATCTCTATCTAGATATCTTATTATCTATCAGGAGTAGACATGCTTCAGATAGGCATGTCCTTCATTTCATATATTCTCTGTAATTGGACAGTTTGTACATGCATCCAATCCAGACCTCAGTAATCTCCTTGCTGCCATATAATAAATCCAGGATATATCTGGGGTGAGCTATGTTCAATACATGTGATGCATGTGGACCCCCTTACATATTTGTAGAATATTCTAAATTTTAAATTCGGCTTTTCTGATGTATCAAATACTTATGTCATGCAATAAAATGCAAATTTATAACTTAAAAATCATACAATGTGATTTACTGGAATTTTGTTTTAGATTCTGTCTCTCACAGTTGAAGTGTACCTATGATAAAAATGAGACCTCTACATGCTTTGTAAGTAGGAAAACCTGCAAAATCGGCAGTGTATCAAATACTTGTTCTCCCCACTGTATATCAATTTAGATACTCACTTTAGCGTAAATATGTTTTATTTTTTTCTAAACAGTTCCTCACTTATTTGTTTCTCCAGTTGTCAGTTCAACCACACCGTTTACACTTCATTCGTGGTGCCCCCAAAAATGACAGTTGGAACATGATTCTTGCTGCTAGCCTACCAGTCACAGTGCTTTTATTTGGGTTTGCGTGTGCCTTTTCCAGAGGGAATAAAATAATAGTGTCTGAAAGAATTATATGGATCTAATATTTGTTAAATTATTGAGCTTCTCCTCAAAGTTCAAATAAGCATCAGAAGTTATATGTTGAAATGCATATCAATATCATATGTCAGTTGTGTAGAGGTGAGGACGGAATCAAACGGAGGACACAGAATTGAGGAAAATAACGTACTTTACTCTGAAAAATAAATCAGCCAAACTAATCCACACAGGGATAACAAACCCTAACACAACCGACCAACACAAACCAGGAATAATCACGCACAAAACATCATGGGAACCAGAGGGTTAAATAGGGAAATAATAATAACGTAATGAGAACCAGGTGTGTACAATCAAGACATAACAAATGGAAAAAGAAAGGTGGATCGGTGGCAGCTAGAAGTCGTGACAATCAAGATCCTGATATGGATCTCAGCCAAGAGCGTATGCATTGTATGTGCTGAGAAAATATACTACAGATGTAGGATCTTAATTTGAGACAAAATAATCTGGCAGCAACAGGAAATATACATTATTAATGTAATTATAATTAATGGCCATTGTAGTAGGTGTTGATACATTTTTCGTTGGGCCAATGCAGACTATCTCAGTATTTCCAATAAGTCCATATCCAACCAGTGTATGATATCCGGAGGGAATCCAAAAATCCAGATTTCATACTTGTCAAATTATTGAGCATGTGCTGAAAACTCAGAAATGCATCACATCGTCCTTATTTTCGGCATATCAAAAAGCGAATGAAGATCCCGATTATGGATCTCAGCTAAGAGATACATATCTGCCTTCAATGTAGCTTATTATGTTGAATGAGCTGAGAAAACACAGTCAGGCTAAAAGACATCTGGATTCAGAATGTCAGGATATGGTGCATATTCACAAAACTCCAAACATCGGGTATGGTCTGTATTGTCTAGAATATCAAGGTTTTTCATGTGAAGATATCCCTTGTGTCATGTGAAGATATCCCTTGTGTCATGTGAAGATATCCCTTGTGTCATGTGAAGATATCCCTTGTGTCATGTGAAGATATCCCCTGTGTCATGTGAAGATATCCCTTGTGTCATGTGAAGATATCCCTTGTGTCATGTGAAGATATCCCTTGTGTCATATGAAGATATCCCTTGTGTCATGTGAAGATATCCCTTGTGTCATGTGAAGATATCCCTTGTGTCATGTGAAGATATCCCTTGTGTCATGTGAAGATATCCCTTGTGTCATGTGAAGATATCCCTTGTGTCATGTGAAGATATCTTGTCTAACATTTATCTGATATGTTTCTGCTTACAGATATTGGCTACATGACACAATTCAGTAAATAAGAAATGTAGCCTTCATACTGAATGGATCTTTATATCAGAGTAATATTATGCCATGTATACAGCCGTTACATATTTTACTGAATATATTATATAATAGTGTTTTAAAGGAAGTCAAGACCTTGACCTGAATAATGGATGCAGATCCTGGTACAAAGCCAACGGGTTTCTAATCGACTAGCACTCAAGCTTTAAGCAGAATTCAGGTACGATTAAATCAATAGGAAGTATAATATTGCCAGTTCGAATGCACTATACAATCATACTGTCACGGTATTCATGTGGTGAAGGAGAGTCGGACCAAACTGCAGCGTGTATATTGCGATCCATGTTTAATCACACAACGTAAACACAAATAAACACAAACACTACAAAACGAAAACCAAAAACAGCCTATACTTGTGTCAACTAACACAGCACAAGGACATAGAGACACTCATGACAATCACCCACAATACAACCAAAGAATATGGCTGCCTAAATATGGTTCCCAATCAGAGACAACGATAAACACCTGCCTCTGATTGAGAACCACTTCAGACAGCCATAGACTCTCCTAGAACACCCCACTAAGCTACAATCCCACTAAGCTACACACCACATACAAAAACCCATGTCACACCCTGGCCTGACCAAATACATAAAGAAAAACACAAAATACTTCGACCAGGGCGTGACACATACACTGCCGATGCTTCTATTGGAGTTCAATGGTGTTTAAACTTATTTTGCCCAAATCCAGTATAATTCTATCATTCAATACAGTATAATTCTATCATTCAATACAGTATAATTCTATCATTCAATACAGTATCATTCTTCAAAATAACATTTGCAATCAGGTGCAAACAGAGACAAAGAGGGAGAGAAATAAAAATATATAATTGAAGTGAAAAATTATATGACGTGACTTAAATCATATATTGATTATCATTTTTAAACCCCTGTCGCACACCATAGAGTTTTATGTGCACATCTTCTCCTTTAAACAGTCCAGGTTCTACATATGAAATGCACCCCCTCTCCCCTCTCCTTTCACCAACTGAACCTGTACCATAAATAATGTAATAATGGGTCTTTTTGAAGAAGAAGGATTTGTGTTTAAACAAAACTTGTCTCCTCATAAAAGCGATACAAGCATTTCCAGGGATAGTTAGGCTTTGACGCAGTGTGATAGGCCAGTACTTCAGACACACATACCTACACACATGCACGCACACACACCCACACACACACATTTCAAGCGATCGCAGGTGCTTATTCTAAAATATGCTCCGATTCGTTAATGACCTGCAGAGGGAGGTCAAAAGAGAGAGCATTTAAAGGGTGGAAAGAGCGAGATACAAAATTGACACAAAACGTCTTTAAGTAGTGGAGAAAATGCAGGGTTTATAAACCTGTCATCCTGATTCAACTCCTGTTTTTCATTTGCCACTAACATGTGTGTTTTTTTCAATCCCCACAAGCCTTTGGTTTGTTAATTGTCCTTGCAGGTCATAATACACTATGGAGATGTTTTAGCACTATCCTTTTAATCAAGCTTAGACGAAACATACTCAATTTAAATCTGGAACACTCACATTAGTATTATATGTTACGTTTGGTATGGTTACAGAAGACACAAGGTTACTTGAGGCAGAAAAAGAAAGTAGGGAGGTTGGTCGGGGTGGATGGGTTAACATAGTACGTGAATATCAAGGCTGCAGGTTCGAATCTCATCACAGATTTTTTATTTTATTTTACCTTTATTTAACCAGGCAAGTCAGTTAATAAGAACAAATTCTTATTTTCAATGACGGCCTAGGAACAGTGGGTTAACTGCCTGTTCAGGGACAGAACAACAGATTTGTACCTTGTCAGCTCAGGGGTTTGAACTTGCAACCTTCCGGTTACTAGTCCAACGCTCTAACCACTAGGCCTAATAAGTTAAGTATTTTAGCTACTTAAATTTTTTTTACATAGCGACTTTTCAACTACTTAGCATGTTAGTTCACCCCTCCCCTCCCCTCCCCTAAACTTAACAGTAACATTAACCCTAACATTAACCCCGAACCACTATCCTAGCTAATGTTAGCCACAACAAATTGGAATTTGTAACATATCATACGTTTTGCAAATTCGTAATATATAGTATGGTTTGCCATTTGTAATATATGTACGAATTGCAATTTGAAACATGTCCAACGAATTGTAATTGGTAACAGATAAGGAATGGATGATGGACCCACAAATTAATACATACCTGGATTGACACTTACTATGTTACGTCTACCGCTGAGTCCAGGTTGTTCTGAACGGCCAACTCTCTGCTCTGAATGTGTCATGTTGTTTCAGGTCAGAGTCCTTGACCTGTTACTAAGAGTTCCAAGACAGAAAAAGAACAGTCCTACAGTGGTTCTAGAACACTCACCCAGTTAAGCACCCAGAGAAACTGGCTCAGGATGCAGAATGTCCTCCATCCCTCCAAAGTAGCATTACTCAAATCTAGGCTCTTGGAGGTTACAGCGTGTGTGCTAGTTTTTTCTCTTTTTCTGGTATTCAGTTGATCGAACAGTTTCATTGATTGACCAGAGAGTCCACTCACTGTCCTCCTTGGCCCATATCACTGACTGATTAAAAACAAGGCAGACACTCTGTGGCATGGAGGACAGGCGTTCCAGACATGTGTAGTGACACATCACACTACTGTTCTCAATAGACTACTTTAACAGTGTGGGTTGTAGTCAGAGTCCTTGAACTTGTTTCAAACAGTTTGAAGAGAGAAGAGGAGTGTGACTGTTGCACATATTCCAAAGACCCACTCAATGAGAGACAACGGGAAAAAACATGTGTTTCATGATTTCAATATGAAAGGGACTGGTCACCGGAGTGCCTCACTGCAGACAAGCCAAACATTTTTCTTTTTAACTCTGTGAAACGCTGCTACTGTTTACACAGGTCATATTATTCCAACTCCAATGGTTTCGAACCTCTAGACCAGCGTTTCCCAAACTCGGGATTCCAAGCGGTTCACCTTTTGGTTATTACTCTAACACTACACGCTGATTCAAATGATCAAAGCTTGATGATTAGTTGATTATTTGAATCCAAAACGGGCAGCACGTGTGGTCCCCAGGACCGAGTTTAGGAAACCCCTGTTCTAGACTAATCCATTTCCTTCCTTTGTGTCTGTTTGATGTGTTTGTCATGAAGATAATTCTAAACAGAGTTCTGATGTCGGAGGTTAGTACAGCAGCATATTCGTCTCCGTCTCACCCTGTAGTAATGTGTGTTTTGTGTGTGTGATTGTTCATGTATGTAAGTGTGTGTGTTTTGCGTGTGTGATTGTTCATGTATGTAAGTGTGTGTGTTTTGTTTACCTGTCATGCCTTTCAGAGTTAATGCTTTATATTGGATGACTGAGATGCTTGTCTTGGACCTGCAGTGCCTTGCTGAGCTCTTTCTACTGGGTTATCCATGCAGACATAAGCCTGGTGTTTTACTGATACAGACTGTCCTTTTTATGATGCTGGAAGAAAAGATTTAGGAGAAAATCTGTGGAGAGGCGGCAAAAAGCGATGTATTCCTCTCCTCAGCCGTCCAGCCGGATAGACTAGTGTCCGATTTGTATTCCTCTCCTCTCCTCAGCCGTCAAGCCGGATAGACTAGTGTCCGATTTGTATTCCTCTCCTCAGCCGTCCATCCGGATAGACTAGTGTCCGATTTGTATTCCTCTCCTCAGCCGTCCATCCGGATAGACTAGTGTCCGATTTGTATTCCTCTCCTCAGCCGTCCAGCCGGATAGACTAGTGTCCGATTTGTATTCCTCTCCTCAGCCGTCCATCCGGATAGACTAGTGTCCGATTTGTATTCCTCTCCTCACCTCAGCCGTCAAGCCTGATAGACTAGTGTCCGATTTGTATTCCTCTCCTCAGCCGTCCATCCGGATAGACTACTGTCCGATTTGTATTCCTCTCCTCTCCTCAGCCGTCCATCCGGATAGACTAGTGTCCGATTTGTATTCCTCTCCTCAGCCGTCAAGCCGGATAGACTAGTGTCCGATATGTATTCCTCTCCTCAGCCGTCCAGCCGGATAGACTAGTGTCCGATTTGTATTCCTCTCCTCTCCTCAGCCGTCAAGCCGGATAGACTAGTGTCCGATTTGTATTCCTCTCCTCAGCCGTCAAGCCGGATAGACTAGTGTCCGATTTGTATTCCTCTCCTCAGCCGTCCAGTCGGATAGACTAGTGTCCGATTTGTATTCCTCTCCTCTCCTCAGCCGTCCAGCCGGATAGACTAGTGTCCGATTTGTATTCCTCTCCTCAGCCGTCCAGCCGGATAGACTAGTGTCCGATTTGTATTCCTCTCCTCAGCCGTCAAGCCGGATATACTAGTGTCTGATTTGTATTCCTCTCCTCAGCCGTCCAGTCGGATAGACTAGTGTCCGATTTGTATTCCTCTCCCTCTCCTCAGCCGTCCAGCCGGATAGACTAGTGTCCGATTTGTATTCCTCTCCTCTCCTCTGCCGTCCAGCCGGATAGACTAGTGTCTGATTTGTATTCCTCTCCTCTCCTCTGCCGTCCAGCCGGATAGACTAGTGTCTGATTTGTATTCCTCTCCTCAGCCGTCCAGCCGGATAGACTAGTGTCCGATTTGTATTCCTCTCCTCTCCTCAGCCGTCAAGCCGGATAGACTAGTGTCTGATTTGTATTCCTCTCCTCTCCTCAGCCGTCCAGCCGGATAGACTAGTGTCTGATTTGTATTCCTCTCCTCTCCTCTGCCGTCCAGCCGGATAGACTAGTGTCTGATTTGTATTCCTCTCCTCAGCCGTCCAGCCGGATAGACTAGTGTCCGATTTGTATTCCTCTCCTCTCCTCAGCCGTCCAGCCGGATAGACTAGTGTCCGATTTGTATTCCTCTCCTCAGCCGTCCAGCCGGATAGACTAGTGTCCGATTTGTATTCCTCTCCTCAGCCGTCCAGCCGGATAGACTAGTGTCCGATTTGTATTCCTCTCCTCAGCCGTCCAGCCGGATAGACTAGTGTCCGATTTGTATTCCTCTCTCAGTCGTCCAGCCGGATAGACTAGTGTCCGATTTGTATTCCTCTCCTCAGCCGTCAAGCCGGATAGACTAGTGTCCGATTTGTATTCCTCTCCTCAGCCGTCAAGCCGGATAGACTAGTGTCCGATTTGTATTCCTCTCCTCAGCCGTCCAGTCGGATAGACTAGTGTCCGATTTGTATTCCTCTCCTCTCCTCAGCCGTCCAGCCGGATAGACTAGTGTCCGATTTGTATTCCTCTCCTCTCCTCAGCCGTCCATCCGGATAGACTAGTGTCCGATTTGTATTCCTCTCTCCTCAGCCGTCCATCCGGATAGACTAGTGTCCGATTTGTATTCCTCTCCTCAGCCGTCCAGCCGGATAGACTAGTGTCCGATTTGTATTCCTCTCCTCTCCTCAGCCGTCCAGCCGGATAGACTAGTGTCCGATTTGTATTCCTCTCCTCAGCCTTCCAGCCGGATAGACTAGTGTCTGATTTGTATTCCTCTCCTCAGCCGTCCAGCCGGATAGACTAGTGTCCGATTTGTATTCCTCTCCTCTCCTCAGCCGTCCAGCCGGATAGACTAGTGTCCGATTTGTATTCCTCTCCTCAGCCGTCCAGCCGGATAGACTAGTGTCCGATTTGTATTCCTCTCCTCAGCCGTCCAGCCAGATAGACTAGTGTCCGATTTGTATTCCTCTCCTCAGGCGTCCAGCCGGATAGACTAGTGTCCGATTTGTATTCCTCTCCTCAGCCGTCCATCCGGATAGACTAGTGTCCGATTTGTATTCCTCTCCTCAGCCGTCCAGCCGGATAGACTAGTGTCCGATTTGTATTCCTCTCCTCAGCCGTCCAGCCGGATAGACTAGTGTCCGATTTGTATTCCTCTCCTCAGCCGTCCAGCCAGATAGACTAGTGTCCGATTTGTATTCCTCTCCTCAGGCGTCCAGCCGGATAGACTAGTGTCCGATTTGTATTCCTCTCCTCAGCCGTCCATCCGGATAGACTAGTGTTCCGATTTGTATTCCTCTCCTCTCCTCAGCCGTCCAGCCGGATAGACTAGTGTCCGATTTGTATTCCTCTCCTCTCCTCTGCCGTCCAGCCGGATAGACTAGTGTCTGATTTGTATTCCTCTCCTCTCCTCTGCCGTCCAGCCGGATAGACTAGTGTCTGATTTGTATTCCTCTCCTCAGCCGTCCAGCCGGATAGACTAGTGTCCGATTTGTATTCCTCTCTCTCCTCAGCCGTCCAGCCGGATAGACTAGTGTCTGATTTGTATTCCTCTCCTCTCCTCAGCCGTCCAGCCGGATAGACTAGTGTCTGATTTGTATTCCTCTCCTCTCCTCTGCCGTCCAGCCGGATAGACTAGTGTCTGATTTGTATTCCTCTCCTCAGCCGTCCAGCCGGATAGACTAGTGTCCGATTTGTATTCCTCTCCTCTCCTCAGCCGTCCAGCCGGATAGACTAGTGTCCGATTTGTATTCCTCTCCTCAGCCGTCCAGCCGGATAGACTAGTGTCCGATTTGTATTCCTCTCCTCAGCCGTCCAGCCGGATAGACTAGTGTCCGATTTGTATTCCTCTCCTCAGCCGTCCAGCCGGATAGACTAGTGTCCGATTTGTATTCCTCTCCTCAGCCGTCCAGCCGGATAGACTAGTGTCCGATTTGTATTCCTCTCCTCAGCCGTCAAGCCGGATAGACTAGTGTCCGATTTGTATTCCTCTCCTCAGATAGACTAGTGTCCGATTTGTATTCCTCTCCTCAGCCGTCAGCCGGATAGACTAGTGTCCGATTTGTATTCCTCTCCTCAGCCGTCCAGTCGGATAGACTAGTGTCCGATTTGTATTCCTCTCCTCTCCTCAGCCGTCCAGCCGGATAGACTAGTGTCCGATTTGTATTCCTCTCCTCTCCTCAGCCGTCCATCCGGATAGACTAGTGTCCGATTTGTATTCCTCTCCTCAGCCGTCCATCCGGATAGACTAGTGTCCGATTTGTATTCCTCTCCTCAGCCGTCCAGCCGGATAGACTAGTGTCCGATTTGTATTCCTCTCCTCTCCTCAGCCGTCCAGCCGGATAGACTAGTGTCCGATTTGTATTCCTCTCCTCAGCCTTCCAGCCGGATAGACTAGTGTCTGATTTGTATTCCTCTCCTCAGCCGTCCAGCCGGATAGACTAGTGTCCGATTTGTATTCCTCTCCTCTCCTCAGCCGTCCAGACGGATAGACTAGTGTCCGATTTGTATTCCTCTCCTCAGCCGTCCAGCCGGATAGACTAGTGTCCGATTTGTATTCCTCTCCTCAGCCGTCCAGCCGGATAGACTAGTGTCCGATTTGTATTCCTCTCCTCTCCTCAGCCATCAAGCCGGATAGACTAGTGTCCGATTTGTATTCCTCTCCTCAGCCGTCCATCCGGATAGACTAGTGTCAGATTTGTATTCCTCTCCTCAGCCGTCCATCCGGATAGACTAGTGTCCGATTTGTATTCCTCTCCTCAGCCGTCCAGCCGGATAGACTAGTGTCCGATTTGTATTCCTCTCCTCAGCCGTCCATCCGGATAGACTAGTGTCCGATTTGTATTCCTCTCCTCTCCTCAGCCGTCAAGCCTGATAGACTAGTGTCCGATTTGTATTCCTCTCCTCAGCCGTCCATCCGGATAGACTAGTGTCCGATATATATTCCTCTCCTCTCCTCAGCCGTCCATCCGGATAGACTAGTGTCCGATATGTATTCCTCTCCTCAGCCGTCCAGCCGGATAGACTAGTGTCCGATTTGTATTCCTCTCCTCAGCCGTCCATCCGGATAGACTAGTGTCCGATATATATTCCTCTCCTCTCCTCAGCCGTCCATCCGGATAGACTAGTGTCCGATATGTATTCCTCTCCTCAGCCGTCCAGCCGGATAGACTAGTGTCCGATTTGTATTCCTCTCCTCAGCCGTCAGCCGTCCAGCCGGCCGGATAGACTAGTGTCCGATTTGTATTCCTCTCCTCAGCCGTCCAGCCGGATAGACTAGTGTCCGATTTGTATTCCTCTCCTCAGCCGTCCAGCCGGATAGACTAGTGTCTGATTTGTATTCCTCTCCTCAGCCGTCCAGCCGGATAGACTAGTGTCCGATTTGTATTCCTCTCCTCTCCTCAGCCGTCCAGCCGGATAGACTAGTGTCCGATTTGTATTCCTCTCCTCTCCTCTGCCGTCCAGCCGGATAGACTAGTGTCTGATTTGTATTCCTCTCCTCTCCTCTGCCGTCCAGCCGGATAGACTAGTGTCTGATTTGTATTCCTCTCCTCAGCCGTCCAGCCGGATAGACTAGTGTCCGATTTGTATTCCTCTCCTCTCCTCAGCCGTCCAGCCGGATAGACTAGTGTCTGATTTGTATTCCTCTCCTCTCCTCAGCCG
Source organism: Oncorhynchus keta (assembly GCF_023373465.1). NCBI lineage: Eukaryota > Metazoa > Chordata > Actinopteri > Salmoniformes > Salmonidae > Oncorhynchus > Oncorhynchus keta. The sequence goes on from NC_068438.1 coordinate 41,765,773, forward strand.
TCCAGCCGGATAGACTAGTGTCTGATTTGTATTCCTCTCCTCTCCTCTGCCGTCCAGCCGGATAGACTAGTGTCTGATTTGTATTCCTCTCCTCAGCCGTCCAGCCGGATAGACTAGTGTCCGATTTGTATTCCTCTCCTCTCCTCAGCCGTCCAGCCGGATAGACTAGTGTCCGATTTGTATTCCTCTCCTCAGCCGTCCAGCCGGATAGACTAGTGTCCGATTTGTATTCCTCTCCTCAGCCGTCCAGCCGGATAGACTAGTGTCCGATTTGTATTCCTCTCCTCAGCCGTCCAGCCGGATAGACTAGTGTCCGATTTGTATTCCTCTCCTCAGTCCGTCCATTCCTCTCCTCAGCCGGATAGACTAGTGTCCGATTTGTATTCCTCTCCTCAGCCGTCCAGCCGGATAGACTAGTGTCCGATTTGTATTCCTCTCCTCAGCCGTCCAGCCGGATAGACTAGTGTCCGATTTGTATTCCTCTCCTCAGCCGTCCAGCCGGATAGACTAGTGTCCGATTTGTATTCCTCTCCTCTCCTCAGCCGTCCAGTGTCCGGATAGACTAGTGTCCGATTTGTATTCCTCTCCTCCCATCAGCCGTTTGTATTCCAGCCGGATAGACTAGTGTCCGATTTGTATTCCTCTCCTCTCCTCAGCCGTCCAGCCGGATAGACTAGTGTCCGATTTGTATTCCTCTCCTCAGCCTTCCAGCCGGATAGACTAGTGTCTGATTTGTATTCCTCTCCTCAGCCGTCCAGCCGGATAGACTAGTGTCCGATTTGTATTCCTCTCCTCTCCTCAGCCGTCCAGCCGGATAGACTAGTGTCCGATTTGTATTCCTCTCCTCAGCCGTCCAGCCGGATAGACTAGTGTCCGATTTGTATTCCTCTCCTCAGCCGTCCAGCCGGATAGACTAGTGTCCGATTTGTATTCCTCTCCTCTCCTCAGCCATCCAGCCGGATAGACTAGTGTCCGATTTGTATTCCTCTCCTCAGCCGTCCATCCGGATAGACTAGTGTCCGGTTTGTATTCCTCTCCTCAGCCGTCCATCCGGATAGACTAGTGTCCGATTTGTATTCCTCTCCTCAGCCGTCCAGCCGGATAGACTAGTGTCCGATTTGTATTCCTCTCCTCAGCCGTCCATCCGGATAGACTAGTGTCCGATTTGTATTCCTCTCCTCTCCTCAGCCGTCCAGCCGGATAGACTAGTGTCCGATTTGTATTCCTCTCCTCAGCCGTCCAGCCGGATAGACTAGTGTCCGATTTGTATTCCTCTCCTCTCCTCAGCCGTCCAGCCGGATAGACTAGTGTCCGATTTGTATTCCTCTCCTCAGCCGTCAAGCCGGATAGACTAGTGTCCGATTTGTATTCCTCTCCTCAGCCGTCCAGCCGGATAGACTAGTGTCCGATTTGTATTCCTCTCCTCTCCTCAGCCGTCCAGCCGGATAGACTAGTGTCCGATTTGTATTCCTCTCCTCAGCCGTCCAGCCGGATAGACTAGTGTCCGATTTGTATTCCTCTCCTCAGCCGTCCAGCCGGATAGACTAGTGTCCGATTTGTATTCCTCTCCTCTCCTCAGCCGTCCAGCCGGATAGACTAGTGTCCGATTTGTATTCCTCTCCTCAGCCGTCCAGCCGGATAGACTAGTGTCCGATTTGTATTCCTCTCCTCAGCCGTCAAGCCGGATATACTAGTGTCTGATTTGTATTCCTCTCCTCAGCCGTCCAGTCGGATAGACTAGTGTCCGATTTGTATTCCTCTCCTCTCCTCAGCCGTCCAGCCGGATAGACTAGTGTCCGATTTGTATTCCTCTCCTCTCCTCTGCCGTCCAGCCGGATAGACTAGTGTCTGATTTGTATTCCTCTCCTCTCCTCTGCCGTCCAGCCGGATAGACTAGTGTCTGATTTGTATTCCTCTCCTCAGCCGTCCAGCCGGATAGACTAGTGTCCGATTTGTATTCCTCTCCTCTCCTCAGCCGTCCAGCCGGATAGACTAGTGTCCGATTTGTATTCCTCTCCTCTCCTCAGCCGTCCAGCCGGATAGACTAGTGTCTGATTTGTATTCCTCTCCTCTCCTCTGCCGTCCAGCCGGATAGACTAGTGTCTGATTTGTATTCCTCTCCTCAGCCGTCCAGCCGGATAGACTAGTGTCCGATTTGTATTCCTCTCCTCTCCTCAGCCGTCCAGCCGGATAGACTAGTGTCCGATTTGTATTCCTCTCCTCAGCCGTCCAGCCGGATAGACTAGTGTCCGATTTGTATTCCTCTCCTCAGCCGTCCAGCCGGATAGACTAGTGTCCGATTTGTATTCCTCTCCTCAGCCGTCCAGCCGGATAGACTAGTGTCCGATTTGTATTCCTCTCCTCAGTCGTCCAGCCGGATAGACTAGTGTCCGATTTGTATTCCTCTCCTCAGCCGTCCAGCCGGATAGACTAGTGTCCGATTTGTATTCCTCTCCTCAGCCGTCCAGCCGGATAGACTAGTGTCCGATTTGTATTCCTCTCCTCAGCCGTCCAGCCGGATAGACTAGTGTCCGATTTGTATTCCTCTCCTCTCCTCAGCCGTCCAGCCGGATAGACTAGTGTCCGATTTGTATTCCTCTCCTCTCCTCAGCCGTCCATCCGGATAGACTAGTGTCCGATTTGTATTCCTCTCCTCAGCCGTCCAGCCGGATAGACTAGTGTCCGATTTGTATTCCTCTCCTCAGCCGTCCAGCCGGATAGACTAGTGTCCGATTTGTATTCCTCTCCTCTCCTCAGCCGTCCAGCCGGATAGACTAGTGTCCGATTTGTATTCCTCTCCTCAGCCTTCCAGCCGGATAGACTAGTGTCTGATTTGTTTTCCTCTCCTCAGCCGTCCAGCCGGATAGACTAGTGTCCGATTTGTATTCCTCTCCTCTCCTCAGCCGTCCAGCCGGATAGACTAGTGTCCGATTTGTATTCCTCTCCTCAGCCGTCCAGCCGGATAGACTAGTGTCCGATTTGTATTCCTCTCCTCAGCCGTCCAGCCAGATAGACTAGTGTCCGATTTGTATTCCTCTCCTCAGGCGTCCAGCCGGATAGACTAGTGTCCGATTTGTATTCCTCTCCTCAGCCGTCCATCCGGATAGACTAGTGTCCGATTTGTATTCCTCTCCTCAGCCGTCCAGCCGGATAGACTAGTGTCCGATTTGTATTCCTCTCCTCAGCCGTCCAGCCGGATAGACTAGTGTCCGATTTGTATTCCTCTCCTCAGCCGTCCAGCCAGATAGACTAGTGTCCGATTTGTATTCCTCTCCTCAGGCGTCCAGCCGGATAGACTAGTGTCCGATTTGTATTCCTCTCCTCAGCCGTCCATCCGGATAGACTAGTGTTCCGATTTGTATTCCTCTCCTCTCCTCAGCCGTCCAGCCGGATAGACTAGTGTCCGATTTGTATTCCTCTCCTCAGCCGTCCAGCCGGATAGACTAGTGTCCGATTTGTATTCCTCTCCTCTCCTCAGCCGTCAGCCGGATAGACTAGTGTCTGATTTGTATTCCTCTCCTCTCCTCAGCCGTCCAGCCGGATAGACTAGTGTCCGATTTGTATTCCTCTCCTCTCCTCTGCCGTCCAGCCGGATAGACTAGTGTCTGATTTGTATTCCTCTCCTCAGCCGTCCAGCCGGATAGACTAGTGTCCGATTTGTATTCCTCTCCTCTCCTCAGCCGTCCAGCCGGATAGACTAGTGTCCGATTTGTATTCCTCTCCTCAGCCGTCCAGCCGGATAGACTAGTGTCCGATTTGTATTCCTCTCCTCAGCCGTCCAGCCGGATAGACTAGTGTCCGATTTGTATTCCTCTCCTCAGCCGTCCAGCCGGATAGACTAGTGTCCGATTTGTATTCCTCTCCTCAGTCGTCCAGCCGGATAGACTAGTGTCCGATTTGTATTCCTCTCCTCAGCCGTCAAGCCGGATAGACTAGTGTCCGATTTGTATTCCTCTCCTCAGCCGTCAAGCCGGATAGACTAGTGTCCGATTTGTATTCCTCTCCTCAGCCGTCCAGTCGGATAGACTAGTGTCCGATTTGTATTCCTCTCCTCTCCTCAGCCGTCCAGCCGGATAGACTAGTGTCCGATTTGTATTCCTCTCCTCTCCTCAGCCGTCCATCCGGATAGACTAGTGTCCGATTTGTATTCCTCTCCTCAGCCGTCCATCCGGATAGACTAGTGTCCGATTTGTATTCCTCTCCTCAGCCGTCCAGCCGGATAGACTAGTGTCCGATTTGTATTCCTCTCCTCTCCTCAGCCGTCCAGCCGGATAGACTAGTGTCGATTTGTATTCCTCTCCTCAGCCTTCCAGCCGGATAGACTAGTGTCTGATTTGTATTCCTCTCCTCAGCCGTCCAGCCGGATAGACTAGTGTCCGATTTGTATTCCTCTCCTCAGCCGTCCAGCCGGATAGACTAGTGTCCGATTTGTATTCCTCTCCTCAGCCGTCCAGCCGGATAGACTAGTGTCCGATTTGTATTCCTCTCCTCAGCCGTCCAGCCGGATAGACTAGTGTCCGATTTGTATTCCTCCCTCAGCCGTCCAGCCGGATAGACTAGTGTCCGATTTGTATTCCTCTCCTCAGCCGTCCAGCCGGATAGACTAGTGTCCGATTTGTATTCCTCTCCTCAGCCGTCCAGCCGGATAGACTAGTGTCCGATTTGTATTCCTCTCCTCAGGCGTCCAGCCGGATAGACTAGTGTCCGATTTGTATTCCTCTCCTCAGCCGTCCATCCGGATAGACTAGTGTCCGATTTGTATTCCTCTCTCAGCCCTCCAGCCGGATAGACTAGTGTCCGATTTGTATTCCTCTCTCTCCTCAGCCGTCCAGCCGGATAGACTAGTGTCCGATTTGTATTCCTCTCCTCAGCCGTCCAGCCGGATAGACTAGTGTCCGATTTGTATTCCTCTCCTCAGCCATCCATCCGGATAGACTAGTGTCTGATTTGTATTCCTCTCCTCTCCTCAGCCGTCCAGCCGGATAGACTAGTGTCCGATTTGTATTCCTCTCCTCAGCCGTCCAGCCGGATAGACTAGTGTCCGATTTGTATTCCTCTCCTCTCCTCAGCCGTCAAGCCGGATAGACTAGTGTCCAATTTGTATTCCTCTCCTCAGCCGTCCAGCCGGATAGACTAGTGTCCGATTTGTATTCCTCTCCTCAGCCGTCCAGCAGGATAGACTAGTGTCCGATTTGTATTCCTCTCCTCAGCCGTCCAGCCAGATAGACTAGTGTCCGATTTGTATTCCTCTCCTCAGCCGTCCATCCGGATAGACTAGTGTCCGATATGTATTCCTCTCCTCTCCTCAGCCGTCCAGCCGGATAGACTAGTGTCCGATTTGTATTCCTCTCCTCAGCCGTATTCCGGATAGACTAGTGTCCGATTTGTATTCCTCTCTCAGCCGTCAAGCCGGATAGACTAGTGTCCGATTTGTATTCCTCTCCTCTCCTCAGCCGTCCAGCCGGATAGACTAGTGTCCGATTTGTATTCCTCTCCTCAGCCGTCCAGCCGGATAGACTAGTGTCCGATTTGTATTCCTCTCCTCTCCTCAGCCGTCAAGCCGGATAGACTAGTGTCCGATTTGTATTCCTCTCCTCTCCTCAGCCGTCCAGCCGGATAGACTAGTGTCTGATTTGTATTCCTCTCCTCAGCTGTCCAGCCGGATAGACTAGTGTCCGATATGTATTCCTCTCCTCTCCTCAGCCGTCCAGCCGGATAGACTAGTGTCTGATTTGTATTCCTCTCTCAGCTGTCCAGCCGGATAGACTAGTGTCCGATTTGTATTCCTCTCCTCTCCTCAGCCGTCCAGCCGGATAGACTAGTGTCCGATTTGTATTCCTCTCCTCAGCCGTCAAGCCGGATAGACTAGTGTCTGATTTGTATTCCTCTCCTCTCCTCAGCCGTCCAGCCGGATAGACTAGTGTCCGATTTGTATTCCTCTCCTCAGCCGTCCAGCCGGATAGACTAGTGTCCGATTTGTATTCCTCTCCTCAGCCGTCCAGCCGGATAGACTAGTGTCCGATTTGTATTCCTCTCCTCAGCCGTCCAGCCGGATAGACTAGTGTCCGATTTGTATTCCTCTCCTCTCCTCAGCCGTCCAGCCGGATAGACTAGTGTCCGATTTGTATTCCTCTCCTCTCCTCAGCCGTCCAGCCGGATAGACTAGTGTCCGATTTGTATTCCTCTCCTCAGCCGTCCAGCCGGATAGACTAGTGTCCGATTTGTATTCCTCTCCTCAGCCGTCCAGCCGGATAGACTAGTGTCCGATTTGTATTCCTCTCCTCTCCTCAGCCGTCCAGCCGGATAGACTAGTGTCCGATTTGTATTCCTCTCCTCAGCCGTCCAGCCGGATAGACTAGTGTCCGATTTGTATTCCTCTCCTCAGCCGTCCAGCCGGATAGACTAGTGTCCGATTTGTATTCCTCCCCTCAGCCGTCCAGCCGGATAGACTAGTGTCCGATTTGTATTCCTCTCCTCAGCCGTCCAGCCGGATAGACTAGTGTCCGATTTGTATTCCTCTCCTCAGCCGTCCAGCCAGATAGACTAGTGTCCGATTTGTATTCCTCTCCTCAGGCGTCCAGCCGGATAGACTAGTGTCCGATTTGTATTCCTCTCCTCAGCCGTCCATCCGGATAGACTAGTGTCCGATTTGTATTCCTCTCCTCAGCCGTCCAGCCGGATAGACTAGTGTCCGATTTGTATTCCTCTCCTCTCCTCAGCCGTCCAGCCGGATAGACTAGTGTCCGATTTGTATTCCTCTCCTCAGCCGTCCAGCCGGATAGACTAGTGTCCGATTTGTATTCCTCTCCTCAGCCATCCATCCGGATAGACTAGTGTCTGATTTGTATTCCTCTCCTCTCCTCAGCCGTCCAGCCGGATAGACTAGTGTCTGATTTGTATTCCTCTCCTCAGCCGTCCATCCGGATAGACTAGTGTCCGATTTGTATTCCTCTCCTCAGCCGTCCAGCCGGATAGACTAGTGTCCGATTTGTATTCCTCTCCTCAGCCGTCCAGCCGGATAGACTAGTGTCCGATTTGTATTCCTCTCCTCAGCCGTCCAGCCGGATAGACTAGTGTCCGATTTGTATTCCTCTCCTCAGCCGTCCAGCCAGATAGACTAGTGTCCGATTTGTATTCCTCTCCTCAGCCGTCCATCCGGATAGACTAGTGTCCGATTTGTATTCCTCTCCTCAGCCGTCCAGCCGGATAGACTAGTGTCCGATTTGTATTCCTCTCCTCAGCCGTCCAGCCGGATAGACTAGTGTCCGATTTGTATTCCTCTCCTCCTCAGCCGTCAGCCGGATAGACTAGTGTCCGATTTGTATTCCTCTCCTCTCCTCAGCCGTCCAGCCGGATAGACTAGTGTCCGATTTGTATTCCTCTCCTCAGCCGTCCATCCGGATAGACTAGTGTCCGATATGTATTCCTCTCCTCAGCCGTCCAGCCGGATAGACTAGTGTCCGATTTGTATTCCTCTCCTCAGCCGTCCAGCCGGATAGACTAGTGTCCGATTTGTATTCCTCTCCTCTCCTCAGCCGTCCAGCCGGATAGACTAGTGTCCGATTTGTATTCCTCTCCTCTCCTCAGCCGTCAAGCCGGATAGACTAGTGTCCGATTTGTATTCCTCTCCTCTCCTCAGCCGTCCAGCCGGATAGACTAGTGTCTGATTTGTATTCCTCTCCTCAGCTGTCCAGCCGGATAGACTAGTGTCCGATTTGTATTCCTCTCCTCTCCTCAGCCGTCCAGCCGGATAGACTAGTGTCTGATTTGTATTCCTCTCCTCAGCTGTCCAGCCGGATAGACTAGTGTCTGATTTGTATTCCTCTCCTCTCCTCAGCCGTCAAGCCGGATAGACTAGTGTCCGATTTGTATTCCTCTCCTCTCCTCAGCCGTCCAGCCGGATAGACTAGTGTCCGATTTGTATTCCTCTCTCTCTCAGCCGTCAGCCGGATAGACTAGTGTCTGATTTGTATTCCTCTCCTCAGCCGTCCAGCCGGATAGACTAGTGTCCGATTTGTATTCCTCTCCTCAGCCGTCCAGCCGGATAGACTAGTGTCCGATTTGTATTCCTCTCCTCAGCCGTCCAGCCGGATAGACTAGTGTCCGATTTGTATTCCTCTCCTCTCCTCAGCCGTCCAGCCGGATAGACTAGTGTCCAATTTGTATTCCTCTCCTCAGCTGTCCAGCCGGATAGACTAGTGTCCGATTTGTATTCCTCTCCTCAGCCGTCAAGCCGGATAGACTAGTGTCCAATTTGTATTCCTCTCCTCAGCCGTCCAGCCGGATAGACTAGTGTCCAATTTGTATTCCTCTCCTCAGCCGTCAAGCCGGATAGACTAGTGTCCGATTTGTATTCCTCTCCTCAGCCGTCAAGCCGGATAGACTAGTGTCCAATTTGTATTCCTCTCCTCAGCCGTCCAGCCGGATAGACTAGTGTCCAATTTGTATTCCTCTCCTCAGCCGTCCAGCCGGATAGACTAGTGTCCGATTTGTATTCCTCTCCTCAGCCGTCCAGCCGGATAGAATAGTGTCCGATATGTATTCCTCTCCTCTCCTCAGCCGTCCATCCGGATAGACTAGTGTCCGATTTGTATTCCTCTCCTCTCCTCAGCCGTCCAGCCGGATAGACTAGTGTCCGATTTGTATTCCTCTCCTCAGCCGTCCAGCCGGATAGACTAGTGTCCGATTTGTATTCCTCTCCTCAGCCGTCCAGCCGGATAGACTAGTGTCCGATTTGTATTCCTCTCCTCTCCTCAGCCGTCAAGCGGATAGACTAGTGTCCGATATGTATTCCTCTCCTCAGCCGTCCAGCCGGATAGACTAGTGTCCGATTTGTATTCCTCTCCTCAGCCGTCCAGCCGGATAGACTAGTGTCCGATTTGTATTCCTCTCCTCAGCCGTCCAGCCGGATAGACTAGTGTCCGATTTGTATTCCTCTCCTCAGCCGTCCATCCGGATAGACTAGTGTCCGATTTGTATTCCTCTCCTCTCCTCAGCCGTCCAGCCGGATAGACTAGTGTCCGATTTGTATTCCTCTCCTCAGCCGTCCAGCCGGATAGACTAGTGTCCGATTTGTATTCCTCTCCTCAGCCGTCCAGCCGGATAGACTAGTGTCCGATTTGTATTCCTCTCCTCTCCTCAGCCGTCCAGCCGGATAGACTAGTGTCCGATTTGTATTCCTCTCCTCAGCCGTCCAGCCGGATAGACTAGTGTCCGATTTGTATTCCTCTCCTCAGCCGTCCAGCCGGATAGACTAGTGTCCGATTTGTATTCCTCTCCTCAGCCGTCCAGCCGGATAGACTAGTGTCCGATTTGTATTCCTCTCCTCAGCCGTCCAGCCGGATAGACTAGTGTCCGATTTGTATTCCTCTCCTCAGCCGTCCAGCCGGATAGACTAGTGTCCGATTTGTATTCCTCTCCTCAGCCGTCCAGCCGGATAGACTAGTGTCCGATTTGTATTCCTCTCCTCAGCCGTCCAGCCGGATAGACTAGTGTCCGATTTGTATTCCTCTCCTCAGCCGTCCATCCGGATAGACTAGTGTCCGATTTGTATTCCTCTCTTCAGCCGTCCAGCCGGATAGACTAGTGTCCGATTTGTATTCCTCTCCTCAGCCGTCAAGCCGGATAGACTAGTGTCCAATTTGTATTCCTCTCCTCAGCTGTCCAGCCGGATAGACTAGTGTCCGATTTGTATTCCTCTCCTCAGCCGTCAAGCCGGATAGACTAGTGTCCAATTTGTATTCCTCTCCTCAGCCGTCAGGCCGGATAGACTAGTGTCCAATTTGTATTCCTCTCCTCAGCCGTCAAGCCGGATAGACTAGTGTCCGATTTGTATTCCTCTCCTCAGCCGTCCAGCCGGATAGACTAGTGTCCGATTTGTATTCCTCTCCTCTCCTCAGCCGTCAAGCCGGATAGACTAGTGTCCGATTTGTATTCCTCTCCTCTCCTCAGCCGTCCAGCCGGATAGACTAGTGTCTGATTTGTATTCCTCTCCTCAGCTGTCCAGCCGGATAGACTAGTGTCCGATATGTATTCCTCTCCTCTCCTCAGCCGTCCAGCCGGATAGACTAGTGTCCGATTTGTATTCCTCTCCTCTCCTCAGCCGTCAAGCCGGATAGACTAGTGTCCGATTTGTATTCCTCTCCTCAGCCGTCCAGCCGGATAGACTAGTGTCCGATTTGTATTCCTCTCCTCAGCCGTCCAGCCGGATAGACTAGTGTCCGATTTGTATTCCTCTCCTCAGCCGTCCAGCCGGATAGACTAGTGTCCGATTTGTATTCCTCTCCTCAGCCGTCCAGCCGGATAGACTAGTGTCCTTCCTCTCCTCAGCTGTCCAGCCGGATAGACTAGTGTCCGATTTGTATTCCTCTCCTCAGCCGTCCAGCCGGATAGACTAGTGTCCATTTGTATTCCTCTCCTCAGCCGTCCAGCCGGATAGACTAGTGTCCGATTTGTATTCCTCTCCTCAGCCGTCCAGCCGGATAGACTAGTGTCCGATTTGTATTCCTCTCCTCTCCTCAGCCGTCCATCCGGATAGACTAGTGTCCGATTTGTATTCCTCTCCTCAGCCGTCCAGCCGGATAGACTAGTGTCCGATTTGTATTCCTCTCCTCAGCCGTCCAGCCGGATAGACTAGTGTCCGATATGTATTCCTCTCCTCTCCTCAGCCGTCCAGCCGGATAGACTAGTGTCCGATTTGTATTCCTCTCCTCTCCTCAGCCGTCCAGCCGGATAGACTAGTGTCCGATTTGTATTCCTCTCCTCAGCCGTCCAGCCGGATAGACTAGTGTCCGATTTGTATTCCTCTCCTCAGCCGTCCAGCCGGATAGACTAGTGTCCGATATGTATTCCTCTCCTCTCCTCAGCCGTCCAGCCGGATAGACTAGTGTCCGATTTGTATTCCTCTCCTCAGCCGTCCAGCCGGATAGACTAGTGTCCGATTTGTATTCCTCTCCTCAGCCGTCCAGCCGGATAGACTAGTGTCCGATTTGTATTCCTCTCCTCAGCCGTCCAGCCGGATAGACTAGTGTCCGATTTGTATTCCTCTCCTCAGCCGTCCATCCGGATAGACTAGTGTCCGATTTGTATTCCTCTCTTCAGCCGTCCAGCCGGATAGACTAGTGTCCGATTTGTATTCCTCTCCTCAGCCGTCAAGCCGGATAGACTAGTGTCCAATTTGTATTCCTCTCCTCAGCCGTCCAGCCGGATAGACTAGTGTCCGATTTGTATTCCTCTCCTCAGCCGTCAAGCCGGATAGACTAGTGTCCAATTTGTATTCCTCTCCTCAGCCGTCCAGGCCGGATAGACTAGTGTCCAATTTGTATTCCTCTCCTCAGCCGTCCAGCCGGATAGACTAGTGTCCGATTTGTATTCCTCTCCTCAGCCGTCCAGCCGGATAGACTAGTGTCCGATTTGTATTCCTCTCCTCTCCTCAGCCGTCCAGCCGGATAGACTAGTGTCCGATTTGTATTCTTCTCTCCTCAGCCGTCCAGCCGGATAGACTAGTGTCTGATTTGTATTCTCTCCTCAGCTGTCCAGCCGGATAGACTAGTGTCCGATTTGTATTCCTCTCCTCTCCTCAGCCGTCCAGCCGGATAGACTAGTGTCCGATTTGTATTCCTCTCCTCTCCTCAGCCGTCCAGCCGGATAGACTAGTGTCTGATTTGTATTCCTCTCCTCTCAGCCGTCCAGCCGGATAGACTAGTGTCCGATTTGTATTCCTCTCCTCAGCCGTCCAGCCGGATAGACTAGTGTCCGATTTGTATTCCTCTCCTCAGCCGTCCAGCCGGATAGACTAGTGTCCGATTTGTATTCCTCTCTCTCTCAGCCGTCCAGCCGGATAGACTAGTGTCCGATTTGTATTCCTCTCCTCAGCCGTCAAGCCGGATAGACTAGTGTCCAATTTGTATTCCTCTCCTCAGCCGTCCAGCCGGATAGACTAGTGTCCGATTTGTATTCCTCTCCTCAGCCGTCAAGCCGGATAGACTAGTGTCCAATTTGTATTCCTCTCCTCAGCCGTCAAGCCGGATAGACTAGTGTCCAATTTGTATTCCTCTCCTCAGCCGTCAAGCCGGATAGACTAGTGTCCGATTTGTATTCCTCTCCTCAGCCGTCAAGCCGGATAGACTAGTGTCCAATTTGTATTCCTCTCCTCAGCCGTCCAGCCGGATAGACTAGTGTCCGATTTGTATTCCTCTCCTCAGCCGTCCAGCCGGATAGACTAGTGTCCGATTTGTATTCCTCTCTCTCTCAGCCGTCCAGCCGGATAGACTAGTGTCCGATTTGTATTCCTCTCCTCTCTCAGCCGTCCAGCCGGATAGACTAGTGTCCGATTTGTATTCCTCTCCTCAGCCGTCCAGCCGGATAGACTAGTGTCCGATTTGTATTCCTCTCCTCAGCCGTCCAGCCGGATAGACTAGTGTCCGATTTGTATTCCTCTCTCAGCCGTCCAGCCGGATAGACTAGTGTCCGATTTGTATTCTCTCCTCAGCCGTCCATCCGGATAGACTAGTGTCCGATTTGTATTCCTCTCTTCAGCCGTCCAGCCGGATAGACTAGTGTCCGATTTGTATTCCTCTCCTCAGCCGTCCAGCCGGATAGACTAGTGTCCGATTTGTATTCCTCTCCTCAGCCGTCCAGCCGGATAGACTAGTGTCCGATTTGTATTCCTCTCCTCAGCCGTCCAGCCGGATAGACTAGTGTCCGATTTGTATTCCTCTCCTCAGCCGTCAGCCGGATAGACTAGTGTCCGATTTGTATTCCTCTCCTCAGCCGTCCAGCCGGATAGACTAGTGTCCGATTTGTATTCCTCTCCTCAGCCGTCCATCCGGATAGACTAGTGTCCGATTTGTATTCCTCTCTCTCAGCCGTCCATCCGGATAGACTAGTGTCCGATTTGTATTCCTCTCCTCAGCCGTCCAGCCGGATAGACTAGTGTCCGATTTGTATTCCTCTCCTCAGCCGTCCAGCCGGATAGACTAGTGTCCGATTTGTATTCCTCTCCTCTCCTCAGCCGTCCAGCCGGATAGACTAGTGTCCGATTTGTATTCCTCTCTCTCCTCAGCCGTCCAAGCCGGATAGACTAGTGTCCGATTTGTATTCCTCTCCTCAGCCGTCCAGCCGGATAGACTAGTGTCCGATTTGTATTCCTCTCCTCAGCCGTCCAGCCGGATAGACTAGTGTCCGATTTGTATTCCTCTCTCAGCCGTCCAGCCGGATAGACTCCGATTTGTATTCCTCTCCTCAGCCGTCCAGCCGGATAGACTAGTGTCCGATTTGTATTCCTCTCCTCAGCCGTCCAGCCGGATAGACTAGTGTCCGATTTGTATTCCTCTCCTCAGCCGTCCAGCCGGATAGACTAGTGTCCGATTTGTATTCCTCTCCTCAGCCGTCCAGCCGGATAGACTAGTGTCCGATTTGTATTCCTCTCCTCAGCCGTCCATCCGGATAGACTAGTGTCCGATTTGTATTCCTCTCCTCAGCCGTCCAGCCGGATAGACTAGTGTCCGATTTGTATTCCTCTCAGCCGTCCATCCGGATAGACTAGTGTCCGATTTGTATTCCTCTCAGCCGTCCAGCCGGATAGACTAGTGTCCGATTTGTATTCTCCTCAGCCGTCCAGCCGGATAGACTAGTGTCCGATTTGTATTCCTCTCTCTCTCAGCCGTCCAGCCGGATAGACTAGTGTCCGATTTGTATTCCTCTCCTCAGCCGTCCAGCCGGATAGACTAGTGTCCGATTTGTATTCCTCTCTCAGCCGTCCAGCCGGATAGACTAGTGTCCGATTTGTATTCCTCTCTCAGCCGTCCAGCCGGATAGACTAGTGTCCGATTTGTATTCCTCTCCTCAGCCGTCCAGCCGGATAGACTAGTGTCCGATTTGTATTCCTCTCCTCAGCCGTCCAGCCGGATAGACTAGTGTCCGATTTGTATTCCTCTCCTCAGCCGTCCAGCCGGATAGACTAGTGTCCGATTTGTATTCCTCTCTCAGCCGTCCAGCCGGATAGACTAGTGTCCGTTTGTATTCCTCTCTCAGCCGTCCAGCCGGATAGACTAGTGTCCGATTTGTATTCCTCTCCTCAGCCGTCCAGCCGGATAGACTAGTGTCCGATTTGTATTCCTCTCTCTCAGCCGTCCAGCCGGATAGACTAGTGTCCAATTTGTATTCCTCTCCTCAGCCGTCCAGCCGGATAGACTAGTGTCCGATTTGTATTCCTCTCCTCAGCCGTCCAGCCGGATAGACTAGTGTCCGATATGTATTCCTCTCTCCTCAGCCGTCCATCCGGATAGACTAGTGTCCGATTTGTATTCCTCTCCTCCTCAGCCGTCCAGCCGGATAGACTAGTGTCCGATTTGTATTCCTCTCCTCAGCCGTCCAGCCGGATAGACTAGTGTCCGATTTGTATTCCTCTCTCAGCCGTCCAGCCGGATAGACTAGTGTCCGATTTGTATTCCTCTCTCAGCCGTCCAGCCGGATAGACTAGTGTCCGATTTGTATTCCTCTCCTCAGCCGTCCAGCCGGATAGACTAGTGTCCGATTTGTATTCCTTCTCAGCCGTCCAGCCGGATAGACTAGTGTCCGATTTGTATTCTCTCTCAGCCGTCCAGCCGGATAGACTAGTGTCCGATTTGTATTCCTCTCTCCTCAGCCGTCCAGCCGGATAGACTAGTGTCCGATTTGTATTCCTCTCTCAGCCGTCCAGCCGGATAGACTAGTGTCCGATTTGTATTCCTCTCCTCAGCCGTCCAGCCGGATAGACTAGTGTCCGATTTGTATTCCTCTCCTCAGCCGTCCAGCCGGATAGACTAGTGTCCGATTTGTATTCCTCTCCTCAGCCGTCCAGCCGGATAGACTAGTGTCCTTTGTATTCCTCTCCTCAGCCGTCCAGCCGGATAGACTAGTGTCCGATTTGTATTCCTCTCCTCAGCCGTCCAGCCGGATAGACTAGTGTCCGATTTGTAGCCTCCTCTCCTCAGCCGTCCAGCCGGATAGACTAGTGTCCGATTTGTATTCCTCTCCTCTCAGCCGTCAAGCCGGATAGACTAGTGTCCGATTTGTATTCCTCTCCTCAGCCGTCCAGCCGGATAGACTAGTGTCCGATTTGTATTCCTCTCCTCAGCCGTCCAGCTGGATAGACTAGTGTCCGATTTGTATTCCTTCCTCTCCTCAGCCGTCCAGCCGGATAGACTAGTGTCCGATTTGTATTCCTCCTCTCCTCAGCCGTCCAGCCGGATAGACTAGTGTCCGATTTGTATTCCTCTCCTCAGCCGTCCAGCCGGATAGACTAGTGTCCGATTTGTATTCCTCTCCTCAGCCGTCCAGCCGGATAGACTAGTGTCCGATTTGTATTCCTCTCTCCTCAGCCGTCCAGCCGGATAGACTAGTGTCCGATTTGTATTCCTCTCCTCAGCCGTCCAGCCGGATAGACTAGTGTCCGATTTGTATTCCTCTCTCAGCCGTCCAGCCGGATAGACTAGTGTCCGATTTGTATTCCTCTCCTCAGCCGTCAGCCGGATAGACTAGTGTCCGATTTGTATTCTCCTCCCGTCAAGCCGGATAGACTAGTGTCCGATTTGTATTCCTCTCTCTCAGCCGGCCGGATAGACTAGTGTCCGATTTGTATTCCTCTCCTCAGCCGTCCAGCCGGATAGACTAGTGTCCGATTTGTATTCCTCTCCTCAGCCGTCCAGCCGGATAGACTAGTGTCCGATTTGTATTCCTCTCCTCAGCCGTCCAGCCGGATAGACTAGTGTCCGATTTGTATTCCTCTCCTCAGCCGTCCAGCCGGATAGACTAGTGTCCGATTTGTATTCCTCTCCTCAGCCGTCCAGCCGGATAGACTAGTGTCCGATTTGTATTCCTCTCCTCAGCCGTCCAGCCGGATAGACTAGTGTCCGATTTGTATTCCTCTCCTCAGCCGTCCAGCCGGATAGACTAGTGTCCGATTTGTATTCCTCTCCTCAGCCGTCCAGCCGGATAGACTAGTGTCCGATTTGTATTCCTCTCTCAGCCGTCCAGCCGGATAGACTAGTGTCCGATTTGTATTCCTCTCTCAGCCGTCCAGCCGGATAGACTAGTGTCCGATTTGTATTCCTCTCTCTCAGCCGTCCAGCCGGATAGACTAGTGTCCGATTTGTATTCCTCTCCTCTCAGCCGTCCAGCCGGATAGACTAGTGTCCGATTTGTATTCCTCTCCTCAGCCGTCCAGCCGGATAGACTAGTGTCCGATTTGTATTCCTCTCTCAGCCGTCCAGCCGGATAGACTAGTGTCCGATTTGTATTCCTCTCCTCAGCCGTCCAGCCGGATAGACTAGTGTCCGATTTGTATTCCTCTCCTCAGCCGTCCAGCCGGATAGACTAGTGTCCGATTTGTATTCCTCTCCTCAGCCGTCCAGCCGGATAGACTAGTGTCCGATTTGTATTCCTCTCCTCAGCCGTCCATCCGGATAGACTAGTGTCCGATTTGTATTCCTCTCCTCAGCCGTCCAGCCGGATAGACTAGTGTCCGATTTGTATTCCTCTCCTCAGCCGTCCAGCCGGATAGACTAGTGTCCGATTTGTATTCCTCTCCTCAGCCGTCCAGCCGGATAGACTAGTGTCCGATTTGTATTCCTCTCCTCTCCTCAGCCGTCCAGCCGGATAGACTAGTGTCCGATTTGTATTCCTCTCCTCAGCCGTCCAGCCGGATAGACTAGTGTCCGATTTGTATTCCTCTCCTCAGCCGTCCAGCCGGATAGACTAGTGTCCGATTTGTATTCCTCTCCTCTCCTCAGCCGTCCAGCCGGATAGACTAGTGTCCGATTTGTATTCCTCTCCTCCTCAGCCGTCCAGCCGGATAGACTAGTGTCCGATTTGTATTCCTCTCCTCAGCCGTCCAGCCGGATAGACTAGTGTCCGATTTGTATTCCTCTCCTCAGCCGTCCAGCCGGATAGACTAGTGTCCGATTTGTATTCCTCTCCTCAGCCGTCCAGCCGGATAGACTAGTGTCCGATTTGTATTCCTCTCTCAGCCGTCCAGCCGGATAGACTAGTGTCCGATTTGTATTCCTCTCCTCAGCCGTCCAGCCGGATAGACTAGTGTCCGATTTGTATTCCTCTCCTCAGCCGTCCAGCCGGATAGACTAGTGTCCGATTTGTATTCCTCTCCTCCTCAGCCGTCCAGCCGGATAGACTAGTGTCCGATTTGTATTCCTCTCCTCTCCTCAGCCGTCCAGCCGGATAGACTAGTGTCCGATTTGTATTCCTCTCCTCAGCCGTCCAGCCGGATAGACTAGTGTCCGATTTGTATTCTCTCTCCTCAGCCGTCCAGCCGGATAGACTAGTGTCCGATTTGTATTCCTCTCTCAGCCGTCAAGCCGGATAGACTAGTGTCCATTTGTATTCCTCTCCTCAGCCGTCCAGCCGGATAGACTAGTGTCCGATTTGTATTCCTCTCTCAGCCGTCCAGCCGGATAGACTAGTGTCCGATTTGTATTCCTCTCTCAGCCGTCCAGCCGGATAGACTAGTGTCCGATTTGTATTCCTCTCCTCAGCCGTCCAGCCGGATAGACTAGTGTCCGATTTGTATTCTCTCCTCAGCCGTCCAGCCGGATAGACTAGTGTCCGATTTGTATTCCTCTCCTCAGCCGTCCAGCCGGATAGACTAGTGTCCGATTTGTATTCCTCTCCTCTCAGCCGTCCAGCCGGATAGACTAGTGTCCGATTTGTATTCCTCTCTCTCCTCAGCCGTCCAGCCGGATAGACTAGTGTCCGATTTGTATTCCCTCTCTCAGCCGTCCATCCGGATAGACTAGTGTCCGATTTGTATTCCTCTCCTCAGCCGTCCAGCCGGATAGACTAGTGTCCGATTTGTATTCCTCTCCTCAGCCGTCCAGCCGGATAGACTAGTGTCCGATTTGTATTCCTCTCCTCTCCTCAGCCGTCCAGCCGGATAGACTAGTGTCCGATTTGTATTCCTCTCCTCTCTCAGCCGTCCAGCCGGATAGACTAGTGTCCGATTTGTATTCCTCTCCTCAGCCGTCCAGCCGGATAGACTAGTGTCCGATTTGTATTCCTCTCCTCAGCCGTCCAGCCGGATAGACTAGTGTCCGATTTGTATTCCTCTCCTCAGCCGTCCAGCCGGATAGACTAGTGTCCGATTTGTATTCCTCTCTCTCAGCCGTCCAGCCGGATAGACTAGTGTCCGATTTGTATTCCTCTCCTCAGCCGTCCAGCCGGATAGACTAGTGTCCGATTTGTATTCCTCTCCTCAGCCGTCCAGCCGGATAGACTAGTGTCCGATTTGTATTCCTCTCTCCTCAGCCGTCCAGCCGGATAGACTAGTGTCCGATTTGTATTCCTCTCCTCAGCCGTCCAGCCGGATAGACTAGTGTCCGATTTGTATTCCTCTCCTCAGCCGTCCAGCCGGATAGACTAGTGTCCGATTTGTATTCCTCTCTCTCAGCCGTCCAGCCGGATAGACTAGTGTCCGATTTGTATTCCTCTCTCAGCCGTCCAGCCGGATAGACTAGTGTCCGATTTGTATTCCTCTCCTCAGCCGTCCAGCCGGATAGACTAGTGTCCGATTTGTATTCCTCTCCTCAGCCGTCCAGCCGGATAGACTAGTGTCCGATTTGTATTCCTCTCTCAGCCGTCCAGCCGGATAGACTAGTGTCCGATTTGTATTCCTCTCCTCAGCCGTCCAGCCGGATAGACTAGTGTCCGATTTGTATTCCTCTCTCAGCCGTCCAGCCGGATAGACTAGTGTCCGATTTGTATTCCTCTCTCAGCCGTCCAGCCGGATAGACTAGTGTCCGATATGTATTCCTCTCTCTCAGCCGTCCAGCCGGATAGACTAGTGTCCGATTTGTATTCCTCTCCTCTCCTCAGCCGTCCAGCCGGATAGACTAGTGTCCGATTTGTATTCCTCTCCTCAGCCGTCCAGCCGGATAGACTAGTGTCCGATTTGTATTCCTCTCCTCAGCCGTCCAGCTGGATAGACTAGTGTCCGATATGTATTCCTCTCCTCTCCTCAGCCGTCCATCCGGATAGACTAGTGTCCGATTTGTATTCCTCTCCTCTCAGCCGTCCAGCCGGATAGACTAGTGTCCGATTTGTATTCCTCCTCAGCCGTCCAGCCGATAGACTAGTGTCCGATTTGTATTCCTCTCCTCAGCCGTCCAGCCGGATAGACTAGTGTCCGATTTGTATTCCTCTCCTCAGCCGTCCAGCCGGATAGACTAGTGTCCGATTTGTATTCCTCTCCTCAGCCGTCCAGCCGGATAGACTAGTGTCCGATTTGTATTCCTCTCCTCAGCCGTCCAGCCGGATAGACTAGTGTCCGATTTGTATTCCTCTCCTCAGCCGTCCAGCCGGATAGACTAGTGTCCGATTTGTATTCCTCTCCTCAGCCGTCCAGCCGGATAGACTAGTGTCCGATTTGTATTCCTCTCCTCAGCCGTCCAGCCGGATAGACTAGTGTCCGATTTGTATTCCTCTCTTCAGCCGTCCAGCCGGATAGACTAGTGTCCGATTTGTATTCCTCTCCTCAGCCGTCCAGCCGGATAGACTAGTGTCCGATTTGTATTCCTCTCCTCAGCCGTCCAGCCGGATAGACTAGTGTCCGATTTGTATTCCTCTCCTCAGCCGTCAAGCCGGATAGACTAGTGTCCAATTTGTATTCCTCTCCTCAGCCGTCCAGCCGGATAGACTAGTGTCCGGTATTCCTCTCTCTCAGCCGTCCAGCCGGATAGACTAGTGTCCGATTTGTATTCCTCTCCTCAGCCGTCCAGCCGGATAGACTAGTGTCCAATTTGTATTCCTCTCCTCAGCCGTCCAGCCGGATAGACTAGTGTCCGATTTGTATTCCTCTCCTCAGCCGTCCAGCCGGATAGACTAGTGTCCGATTTGTATTCCTCTCCTCAGCCGTCCAGCCGGATAGACTAGTGTCCGATTTGTATTCCTCTCTCAGCCGTCCAGCCGGATAGACTAGTGTCCGATTTGTATTCCTCTCCTCAGCCGTCCAGCCGGATAGACTAGTGTCCGATTTGTATTCCTCTCCTCAGCCGTCCAGCCGGATAGACTAGTGTCCGATTTGTATTCCTCTCTCAGCCGTCCAGCCGGATAGACTAGTGTCCGATTTGTATTCCTCTCCTCAGCCGTCCAGCCGGATAGACTAGTGTCCGATTTGTATTCCTCTCCTCAGCCGTCCAGCCGGATAGACTAGTGTCCGATTTGTATTCCTCTCCTCAGCCGTCCATCCGGATAGACTAGTGTCCGATTTGTATTCCTCTCCTCAGCCGTCCAGCCGGATAGACTAGTGTCCGATTTGTATTCCTCTCTCCTCAGCCGTCCGGGATAGACTAGTGTCCGATTTGTATTCCTCTCAGCCGTCCAGCCGGATAGACTAGTGTCAGATTTGTATTCTCTCTCAGCCGTCCAGCCGGATAGACTAGTGTCCGATTTGTATTCCTCTCTCAGCCGTCCAGCCGGATAGACTAGTGTCCGATTTGTATTCCTCTCCTCAGCCGTCCAGCCGGATAGACTAGTGTCCGATTTGTATTCCTCTCCTCAGCCGTCCAGCCGGATAGACTAGTGTCCGATTTGTATTCCTCTCTCAGCCGTCCATCCGGATAGACTAGTGTCCGATATGTATTCTCTCTCAGCCGTCCAGCCGGATAGACTAGTGTCCGATTTGTATTCCTCTCCTCTCTCAGCCGTCCAAGCCGGATAGACTAGTGTCCATTTGTATTCCTCTCCTCAGCCGTCCAGCCGGATAGACTAGTGTCCGATTTGTATTCCTCTCCTCAGCCGTCCAGCTGGATAGACTAGTGTCCGATTTGTATTCCTCTCCTCTCCTCAGCCGTCCATCCGGATAGACTAGTGTCCGATTTGTATTCCTCTCCTCAGCCGTCCAGCCGGATAGACTAGTGTCCGATTTGTATTCCTCTCCTCAGCCGTCCAGCCGGATAGACTAGTGTCCGATTTGTATTCCTCTCTCAGCCGTCCAGCCGGATAGACTAGTGTCCGATTTGTATTCCTCTCCTCTCCTCAGCCGTCCAGCCGGATAGACTAGTGTCCGATTTGTATTCCTCTCCTCAGCCGTCCAGCCGGATAGACTAGTGTCCGATTTGTATTCCTCTCCTCAGCCGTCCAGCCGGATAGACTAGTGTCAGATTTGTATTCCTCTCCTCAGCCGTCCAGCCGGATAGACTAGTGTCCGATTTGTATTCCTCTCTCAGCCGTCCAGCCGGATAGACTAGTGTCCGATTTGTATTCCTCTCCTCAGCCGTCCAGCCGGATAGACTAGTGTCCGATTTGTATTCCTCTCAGCCGTCCAGCCGGATAGACTAGTGTCCGATTTGTATTCCTCTCCTCAGCCGTCCAGCCGGATAGACTAGTGTCCGATTTGTATTCCTCTCTCAGCCGTCCAGCCGGATAGACTAGTGTCCGATTTGTATTCCTCTCCTCAGCCGTCCAGCCGGATAGACTAGTGTCCGATTTGTATTCCTCTCTCCTCAGCCGCCAGCCGGATAGACAGTGTCCGAATTTGTATTCCTCTCAGCCGTCCAGCCGGATAGACTAGTGTCCGATTTGTATTCTTCTCAGCCTCAGTCCAGCTGGATAGACTAGTGTCCGATATGTATTCCTCTCTCTCCTCAGCCGTCCAGCCGGATAGACTAGTGTCCGATTTGTATTCCTCTCCTCTCTCAGCCGTCCAGCCGGATAGACTAGTGTCCGATTTGTATTCCTCTCCTCAGCCGTCCAGCCGGATAGACTCCGATTTGTATTCCTCTCAGCCGTCCAGCCGGATAGACTAGTGTCCGATTTGTATTCCTCTCTCCTCAGCCGTCCAGCCGGATAGACTAGTGTCCGATTTGTATTCCTCTCCTCAGCCGTCCAGCCGGATAGACTAGTGTCCGATTTGTATTCCTCTCCTCAGCCGTCCAGCCGGATAGACTAGTGTCCGATTTGTATTCCTCTCCTCAGCCGTCCAGCCGGATAGACTAGTGTCCATTTGTATTCTCTCTCCTCAGCCGTCCGGATAGACTAGTGTCCGATTTGTATTCCTCTCCTCAGCCGTCCAGCCGGATAGACTAGTGTCCGATTTGTATTCCTCTCCTCAGCCGTCCAGCCGGATAGACTAGTGTCCGATTTGTATTCCTCTCCTCAGCCGTCCAGCCGGATAGACTAGTGTCCGATTTGTATTCCTCTCTCAGCCGTCCAGCCGGATAGACTAGTGTCCGATTTGTATTCCTCTCCTCAGCCGTCCAGCCGGATAGACTAGTGTCCGATTTGTATTCCTCTCCTCAGCCGTCCAGCCGGATAGACTAGTGTCCGATTTGTATTCCTCTCCTCAGCCGTCCAGCCGGATAGACTAGTGTCCGATTTGTATTCCTCTCCTCTCTCAGCCGTCCAGCCGGATAGACTAGTGTCCGATTTGTATTCCTCTCTCAGCCGTCCAGCCGGATAGACTAGTGTCCGATTTGTATTCCTCTCTCTCTCAGCCGTCCAGCCGGATAGACTAGTGTCCGATTTGTATTCCTCTCTCAGCTGTCCAGCCGGATAGACTAGTGTCCGATTTGTATTCCTCTCCTCAGCCGTCCAGCCGGATAGACTAGTGTCCGATTTGTATTCCTCTCTCAGCCGTCAGCCGGATAGACTAGTGTCCGATTTGTATTCCTCTCCTCAGCCGTCCAGCCGGATAGACTAGTGTCCGATTTGTATTCCTCTCCTCAGCCGTCCAGCCGGATAGACTAGTGTCCGATTTGTATTCCTCTCCTCAGCCGTCCAGCCGGATAGACTAGTGTCCGATTTGTATTCCTCTCCTCTCTCAGCCGTCCATCCGGATAGACTAGTGTCCGATTTGTATTCCTCTCCTCAGCAATCCAGCCGGATAGACTAGTGTCCGATTTGTATTCCTCTCCTCTCCTCAGCCGTCCAGCCGGATAGACTAGTGTCCGATTTGTATTCCTCTCCTCAGCCGTCCAGCCGGATAGACTAGTGTCCGATTTGTATTCCTCTCAGCCGTCCAGCCGGATAGACTAGTGTCCGATTTGTATTCCTCTCCTCAGCCGTCCAGCCGGATAGACTAGTGTCCGATTTGTATTCCTCTCCTCAGCCGTCCAGCCGGATAGACTAGTGTCCGATTTGTATTCCTCTCCTCAGCCGTCCAGCCGGATAGACTAGTGTCCGATTTGTATTCCTCTCCTCCTCAGCCGTCCAGCCGGATAGACTAGTGTCCGATTTGTATTCCTCTCCTCAGCCGTCCAGCCGGATAGACTAGTGTCCGATTTGTATTCCTCTCCTCAGCCGTCCAGCCGGATAGACTAGTGTCCGATTTGTATTCCTCTCCTCAGCCGTCCAGCCGGATAGACTAGTGTCCGATTTGTATTCCTCTCCTCAGCCGTCCAGCCGGATAGACTAGTGTCCGATTTGTATTCCTCTCTCAGCCGTCCAGCCGGATAGACTAGTGTCCGATTTGTATTCCTCTCCTCAGCCGTCCAGCCGGATAGACTAGTGTCCGATTTGTATTCCTCTCTCTCAGCCGTCCATCCGGATAGACTAGTGTCCGATTTGTATTCCTCTCTCTCAGCCGTCCAGCCGGATAGACTAGTGTCCATTTGTATTCCTCTCTCAGCTCCAGCCGGATAGACTAGTGTCCGATTTGTATTCCTCTCCTCAGCCGTCCAGCCGGATAGACTAGTGTCCGATTTGTATTCCTCTCTCTCTCAGCCGTCCAGCCGGATAGACTAGTGTCCAATTTGTATTCCTCTCCTCAGCCGTCCAGCCGGATAGACTAGTGTCCGATTTGTATTCCTCTCCTCAGCCGTCCAGCCGGATAGACTAGTGTCCGATATGTATTCCTCTCCTCTCCTCAGCCGTCCAGCCGGATAGACTAGTGTCCGATTTGTATTCCTCTCCTCTCCTCAGCCGTCCAGCAGGATAGACTAGTGTCCGATTTGTATTCCTCTCCTCAGCCGTCCAGCCGGATAGACTAGTGTCCGATTTGTATTCCTCTCCTCAGCCGTCCAGCCGGATAGACTAGTGTCCGATTTGTATTCCTCTCCTCTCCTCAGCCGTCAAGCGGATAGACTAGTGTCCGATTTGTATTCCTCTCCTCAGCCGTCCAGCCGGATAGACTAGTGTCCGATTTGTATTCCTCTCTCAGCCGTCCAGCCGGAGACTAGTGTCCGATTTGTATTCCTCTCCTCAGCCGTCCAGCCGGATAGACTAGTGTCCGATTTGTATTCCTCTCCTCAGCCGTCCAGCCGGATAGACTAGTGTCCGATTTGTATTCCTCTCCTCAGCCGTCCAGCCGGATAGACTAGTGTCCGATTTGTATTCCTCTCCTCTCCAGCCGTCCAGCCGGATAGACTAGTGTCCGATTTGTATTCCTCTCCTCAGCCGTCCAGCCGGATAGACTAGTGTCCGATTTGTATTCCTCTCCTCAGCCGTCCAGCCGGATAGACTAGTGTCCGATTTGTATTCCTCTCCTCAGCCGTCCATCCGGATAGACTAGTGTCCGATTTGTATTCCTCTCCTCTCAGCCGTCCAGCCGGATAGACTAGTGTCCGATTTGTATTCCTCTCCTCAGCCGTCCAGCCGGATAGACTAGTGTCCGATTTGTATTCCTCTCCTCAGCCGTCCAGCCGGATAGACTAGTGTCCGATTTGTATTCCTCTCCTCAGCCGTCCAGCCGGATAGACTAGTGTCCGATTTGTATTCCTCTCCTCAGCCGTCCAGCCGGATAGACTAGTGTCCGATTTGTATTCCTCTCCTCAGCCGTCCAGCCGGATAGACTAGTGTCCGATTTGTATTCCTCTCCTCAGCCGTCCAGCCGGATAGACTAGTGTCCGATTTGTATTCCTCTCCTCTCCTCAGCCGTCCATCCGGATAGACTAGTGTCCGATATGTATTCCTCTCCTCAGCCGTCCAGCCGGATAGACTAGTGTCCAATTTGTATTCCTCTCCTCAGCTGTCCAGCCGGATAGACTAGTGTCCGATATGTATTCCTCTCCTCTCCTCAGCCGTCCAGCCGGATAGACTAGTGTCCGATTTGTATTCCTCTCCTCTCCTCAGCCGTCAAGCCGGATAGACTAGTGTCCAATTTGTATTCCTCTCCTCAGCCGTCCAGCCGGATAGACTAGTGTCCGATTTGTATTCCTCTCCTCAGCCGTCCAGCTGGATAGACTAGTGTCCGATATGTATTCCTCTCCTCTCCTCAGCCGTCCATCCGGATAGACTAGTGTCCGATTTGTATTCCTCTCCTCTCCTCAGCCGTCCAGCCGGATAGACTAGTGTCCGATTTGTATTCCTCTCCTCAGCCGTCCAGCCGGATAGACTAGTGTCCGATTTGTATTCCTCTCCTCAGCCGTCCAGCCGGATAGACTAGTGTCCGATTTGTATTCCTCTCCTCAGCCGTCCAGCCGGATAGACTAGTGTCCGATTTGTATTCCTCTCCTCAGCCGTCCAGCCGGATAGACTAGTGTCCGATTTGTATTCCTCTCTCAGCCGTCCAGCCGGATAGACTAGTGTCCGATTTGTATTCCTCTCCTCAGCCGTCCAGCCGGATAGACTAGTGTCCGATTTGTATTCCTCTCTCAGCCGTCCATCCGGATAGACTAGTGTCCGATTTGTATTCCTCTCTTCAGCCGTCCAGCCGGATAGACTAGTGTCCGATTTGTATTCCTCTCCTCTCTCAGCCGTCCAGCCGGATAGACTAGTGTCCGATTTGTATTCCTCTCTCAGCCGTCCAGCCGGATAGACTAGTGTCCGATTTGTATTCCTCTCTCAGCCGTCCAGCCGGATAGACTAGTGTCCGATTTGTATTCCTCTCCTCAGTCGTCCAGCCGGATAGACTAGTGTCCGATTTGTATTCCTCTCTCTCAGCCGTCCAGCCGGATAGACTAGTGTCCGATTTGTATTCCTCTCCTCAGCTGTCCAGCCGGATAGACTAGTGTCCGATTTGTATTCCTCTCCTCAGCCGTCCAGCCGGATAGACTAGTGTCCGATTTGTATTCCTCTCCTCAGCCGTCCAGCCGGATAGACTAGTGTCCGATTTGTATTCCTCTCCTCAGCCGTCCAGCCGGATAGACTAGTGTCCGATTTGTATTCCTCTCCTCAGCCGTCCAGCCGGATAGACTAGTGTCCGATTTGTATTCCTCTCCTCAGCCGTCCAGCCGGATAGACTAGTGTCCGATTTGTATTCCTCTCTCAGCCGTCCAGCCGGATAGACTAGTGTCCGATTTGTATTCCTCTCCTCAGCCGTCCATCCGGATAGACTAGTGTCCGATTTGTATTCCTCTCCTCAGCCGTCCAGCCGGATAGACTAGTGTCCGATTTGTATTCCTCTCCTCCTCAGCCGTCCAGCCGGATAGACTAGTGTCCGATTTGTATTCCTCTCTCAGCCGTCCAGCCGGGATAGACTAGTGTCCGATTTGTATTCTCTCTCCTCAGCCGTCCAGCCGGATAGACTAGTGTCCGATTTGTATTCCTCTCTCAGCCGTCCAGCCGGATAGACTAGTGTCCGATTTGTATTCCTCTCCCGTCCAGCCGGATAGACTAGTGTCCGTTTGTATTCCTCTCCTCAGCCGTCCAGCCGGATAGACTAGTGTCCGATTTGTATTCCTCTCCTCAGCCGTCCAGCCGGATAGACTAGTGTCCGATTTGTATTCCTCTCTCAGCCGTCCATCCGGATAGACTAGTGTCCTATTCCTCTCTCAGCCGTCCATCCGGATAGACTAGTGTCCGATTTGTATTCCTCTCCTCAGCCGTCCAGCCGGATAGACTAGTGTCCGATTTGTATTCCTTCCTCTCCTCAGCCGTCAAGCCGGATAGACTAGTGTCCGATTTGTATTCCTCTCCTCTCCTCAGCCGTCCAGCCGGATAGACTAGTGTCCGATTTGTATTCCTCTCCTCAGCCGTCCAGCCGGATAGACTAGTGTCCGATTTGTATTCCTCTCTCAGCCGTCCAGCCGGATAGACTAGTGTCCGATTTGTATTCCTCTCCTCAGCCGTCCAGCCGGATAGACTAGTGTCCGATTTGTATTCTCTCTCAGCCGTCCAGCCGGATAGACTAGTGTCCGATTTGTATTCCTCTCTCAGCCGTCCAGCCGGATAAACTAGTGTCCGATTTGTATTCCTCTCCTCAGCCGTCCATCCGGATAGACTAGTGTCCGATTTGTATTCCTCTCCTCTCCTCAGCCGTCCAGCCGGATAGACTAGTGTCCGATTTGTATTCCTCTCTCAGCCGATCCAGCCGGATAGACTAGTGTCCGATTTGTATTCCTCTCCTCTCTCAGCCGTCCAGGCCGGATAGACTAGTGTCCGATTTGTATTCCTCTCCTCTCCTCAGCCGTCCAGCCGGATAGACTAGTGTCCGATTTGTATTCCTCTCCTCAGCTGTCCAGCCGGATAGACTAGTGTCCGATATGTATTCCTCTCCTCTCCTCAGCCGTCCAGCCGGATAGACTAGTGTCCGATTTGTATTCCTCTCCTCTCCTCAGCCGTCCAGCCGGATAGACTAGTGTCCGATTTGTATTCCTCTCCTCAGCCGTCCAGCCGGATAGACTAGTGTCCGATTTGTATTCCTCTCCTCAGCCGTCCAGCCGGATAGACTAGTGTCCGATTTGTATTCCTCTCCTCAGCCGTCCATCCGGATAGACTAGTGTCCGATTTGTATTCCTCTCTCTCTTCTCAGCCGTCCAGCCGGATAGACTAGTGTCCGATTTGTATAGCAATCCAGCCGGATAGACTAGTGTCCGATTTGTATTCCTCTCCTCAGCCGTCCAGCCGGATAGACTAGTGTCCGATTTGTATTCCTCTCCTCTCAGCCGTCCAGCCGGATAGACTAGTGTCCGATTTGTATTCCTTCTCTCAGCCGTCCAGCCGGATAGACTAGTGTCCGATTTGTATTCCTCTCCTCAGCCGTCCAGCCGGATAGACTAGTGTCCGATTTGTATTCCTCTCCTCAGCCGTCCAGCCGGATAGACTAGTGTCCGATTTGTATTCCTCTCTCTCAGCCGTCCAGCCGGATAGACTAGTGTCCGATTTGTATTCCTCTCCTCAGCCGTCCAGCCGGATAGACTAGTGTCTGATTTGTATTCCTCTCTCAGCCGTCCAGCCGGATAGACTAGTGTCCGATTTGTATTCCTCTCCTCAGCCGTCCAGCCGGATAGACTAGTGTCCGATTTGTATTCCTCTCCTCAGCCGTCCAGCCGGATAGACTAGTGTCCGATTTGTATTCCTCTCCTCTCTCAGCCGTCCAGCCGGATAGACTAGTGTCCGATTTGTATTCCTCTCCTCAGCCGTCCAGCCGGATAGACTAGTGTCCGATTTGTATTCCTCTCCTCAGCCGTCCAGCCGGATAGACTAGTGTCCGATTTGTATTCCTCTCCTCAGCCGTCCAGCCGGATAGACTAGTGTCCGATTTGTATTCCTCTCCTCAGCCGTCCAGCCGGATAGACTAGTGTCCGATTTGTATTCCTCTCCTCAGCCGTCCAGCCGGATAGACTAGTGTCCGATTTGTATTCCTCTCCTCAGCCGTCCAGCCGGATAGACTAGTGTCCGATTTGTATTCCTCTCTTCTCAGCCGTCCAGCCGGATAGACTAGTGTCCGATTTGTATTCCTCTCTCAGCCGTCCAGCCGGATAGACTAGTGTCCGATTTGTATTCCTCTCCTCTCTCAGCCGTCCAGCCGGATAGACTAGTGTCCGATTTGTATTCCTCTCCTCCTCAGCCGTCCAGCCGGATAGACTAGTGTCCGATTTGTATTCCTCTCCTCAGCCGTCCAGCCGGATAGACTAGTGTCCGATTTGTATTCCTCTCTCAGCCGTCCAGCCGGATAGACTAGTGTCCGATTTGTATTCCTCTCCTCAGCCGTCCAGCCGGATAGACTAGTGTCCGATTTGTATTCCTCTCCTCAGCCGTCCAGCCGGATAGACTAGTGTCCGATTTGTATTCCTCTCCTCAGCCGTCCATCCGGATAGACTAGTGTCTGATTTGTATTCCTCTCCTCAGCCGTCCATCCGGATAGACTAGTGTCCAATTTGTATTCCTCTCCTCAGCCGTCCAGCCGGATAGACTAGTGTCCGATTTGTATTCCTCTCCTCTCCTCAGCCGTCAAGCCGGATAGACTAGTGTCTGATTTGTATTCCTCTCCTCTCCTCAGCCGTCAAGCCGGATAGACTAGTGTCCGATTTGTATTCCTCTCCTCAGCCGTCAAGCCGGATAGACTAGTGTCCGATTTGTATTCCTCTCCTCAGCCGTCCAGCCGGATAGACTAGTGTCCGATTTGTATTCCTCTCCTCAGCCGTCCAGCCGGATAGACTAGTGTCCGATTTGTATTCCTCTCCTCAGCCGTCCAGCCGGATAGACTAGTGTCCGATTTGTATTCCTCTCCTCAGCCGTCCAGCCGGATAGACTAGTGTCCGATTTGTATTCCTCTCCTCAGCCGTCCATCCGGATAGACTAGTGTCCGATATGTATTCCTCTCCTCTCCTCAGCCGTCCATCCGGATAGACTAGTGTCCGATATGTATTCCTCTCCTCAGCCGTCCAGCCGGATAGACTAGTGTCCGATTTGTATTCCTCTCCTCTCCTCAGCCGTCAAGCCGGATAGACTAGTGTCCGATTTGTATTCCTCTCCTCTCCTCAGCCGTCCAGCCGGATAGACTAGTGTCCGATTTGTATTCCTCTCCTCAGCTGTCCAGCCGGATAGACTAGTGTCCGATATGTATTCCTCTCCTCTCCTCAGCCGTCCAGCCGGATAGACTAGTGTCCGATTTGTATTCCTCTCCTCTCCTCAGCCGTCAAGCCGGATAGACTAGTGTCCGATTTGTATTCCTCTCCTCAGCCGTCCAGCCGGATAGACTAGTGTCCGATTTGTATTCCTCTCCTCAGCCGTCCAGCCGGGATAGACTAGTGTCCGATTTGTATTCCTCTCTCTCTCAGCCGTCCATCCGGATAGACTAGTGTCCGATTTGTATTCCTCTCTCAGCAATCCAGCCGGATAGACTAGTGTCCGATTTGTATTCAGCCTCCTCAGCCGTCCATAGACTAGTGTCCATTTGTATTCCTCTCCTCAGCCGTCCAGCCGGATAGACTAGTGTCCGATTTGTATTCCTCTCCTCAGCTGTCCAGCCGGATAGACTAGTGTCCGATTTGTATTCCTCTCTCTCAGCCGTCCAGCCGGATAGACTAGTGTCCGATTTGTATTCCTCTCCTCAGCCGTCCAGCCGGATAGACTAGTGTCCGATTTGTATTCCTCTCTCAGCCGTCCAGCCGGATAGACTAGTGTCCGATTTGTATTCCTCTCCTCAGCCGTCCAGCCGGATAGACTAGTGTCCGATTTGTATTCCTCTCTCTCCTCAGCCGTCCAGCCGGATAGACTAGTGTCCGATTTGTATTCCTCCTCTCCTCAGCCGTCCAGCCGGATAGACTAGTGTCCGATTTGTATTCCTCTCCTCAGCCGTCCAGCCGGATAGACTAGTGTCCGATTTGTATTCCTCTCCTCAGCCGTCCAGCCGGATAGACTAGTGTCCGATTTGTATTCCTCTCCTCAGCCGTCCAGCCGGATAGACTAGTGTCCGATTTGTATTCCTCTCCTCAGCCGTCCAGCCGGATAGACTAGTGTCCGATTTGTATTCCTCTCCTCAGCCGTCCAGCCGGATAGACTAGTGTCCGATTTGTATTCCTCTCCTCAGCCGTCCAGCCGGATAGACTAGTGTCCGATTTGTATTCCTCTCCTCTCCTCAGCCGTCCAGCCGGATAGACTAGTGTCCGATTTGTATTCCTCTCCTCAGCCGTCAAGCCGGATAGACTAGTGTCCAATTTGTATTCCTCTCCTCAGCTGTCCAGCCGGATAGACTAGTGTCCGATTTGTATTCCTCTCCTCAGCCGTCCAGCCGGATAGACTAGTGTCCAATTTGTATTCCTCTCCTCAGCCGTCAAGCCGGATAGACTAGTGTCCAATTTGTATTCCTCTCCTCAGCCGTCAAGCCGGATAGACTAGTGTCCGATTTGTATTCCTCTCCTCAGCCGTCAAGCCGGATAGACTAGTGTCCAATTTGTATTCCTCTCCTCAGCCGTCAAGCCGGATAGACTAGTGTCCGATTTGTATTCCTCTCCTCAGCCGTCAAGCCGGATAGACTAGTGTCCAATTTGTATTCCTCTCCTCAGCCGTCCAGCCGGATAGACTAGTGTCCAATTTGTATTCCTCTCCTCAGCCGTCCAGCCGGATAGACTAGTGTCCGATTTGTATTCCTCTCCTCAGCCGTCCAGCCGGATAGACTAGTGTCCGATATGTATTCCTCTCCTCTCCTCAGCCGTCCATCCGGATAGACTAGTGTCCGATTTGTATTCCTCTCCTCAGCCGTCAAGCCGGATAGACTAGTGTCCAATTTGTATTCCTCTCCTCAGCCGTCCAGCCGGATAGACTAGTGTCCGATTTGTATTCCTCTCCTCAGCCGTCCAGCCGGATAGACTAGTGTCCGATATGTATTCCTCTCCTCTCCTCAGCCGTCCATCCGGATAGACTAGTGTCCGATTTGTATTCCTCTCCTCAGCCGTCAAGCCGGATAGACTAGTGTCCAATTTGTATTCCTCTCCTCAGCCGTCAAGCCGGATAGACTAGTGTCCGATTTGTATTCCTCTCTCAGCCGTCAAGCCGGATAGACTAGTGTCCGATTTGTATTCCTCTCTCAGCCGTCCAGCCGGATAGACTAGTGTCCGATTTGTATTCCTCTCCTCAGCCGTCCAGCCGGATAGACTAGTGTCCGATTTGTATTCCTCTCTCAGCCGTCCAGCCGGATAGACTAGTGTCCGATTTGTATTCCTCTCCTCTCTCAGCCGTCCAGCCGGATAGACTAGTGTCCGATTTGTATTCCTCTCTCAGCCGTCCAGCCGGATAGACTAGTGTCCAATTTGTATTCCTCTCCTCAGCTGTCCAGCCGGATAGACTAGTGTCCGATTTGTATTCCTCTCCTCAGCCGTCAAGCCGGATAGACTAGTGTCCAATTTGTATTCCTCTCCTCAGCCGTCCAGCCGGATAGACTAGTGTCCAATTTGTATTCCTCTCCTCAGCCGTCAAGCCGGATAGACTAGTGTCCAATTTGTATTCCTCTCCTCAGCCGTCCAGCCGGATAGACTAGTGTCCAATTTGTATTCCTCTCCTCAGCCGTCCAGCCGGATAGACTAGTGTCCATTTGTATTCCTCTCCTCAGCCGTCCAGCCGGATAGACTAGTGTCCGATTTGTATTCCTCTCCTCAGCCGTCCAGCCGGATAGACTAGTGTCCGATATGTATTCCTCTCCTCTCCTCAGCCGTCCATCCGGATAGACTAGTGTCCGATTTGTATTCCTCTCCTCAGCCGTCAAGCCGGATAGACTAGTGTCCAATTTGTATTCCTCTCCTCAGCCGTCAAGCCGGATAGACTAGTGTCCGATTTGTATTCCTCTCCTCAGCCGTCAAGCCGGATAGACTAGTGTCCGATTTGTATTCCTCTCCTCAGCCGTCCAGCCGGATAGACTAGTGTCCGATTTGTATTCCTCTCCTCAGCCGTCCAGCCGGATAGACTAGTGTCCGATTTGTATTCCTCTCCTCAGCCGTCCAGCCGGATAGACTAGTGTCCGATTTGTATTCCTCTCCTCTCCTCAGCCGTCCAGCCGGATAGACTAGTGTCCGATTTGTATTCCTCTCTCAGCCGTCCAGCCGGATAGACTAGTGTCCGATTTGTATTCCTCTCCTCAGCCGTCCAGCCGGATAGACTAGTGTCCGATTTGTATTCCTTCTCAGCCGTCCAGCCGGATAGACTAGTGTCCGATTTGTATTCCTCTCCTCAGCCGTCCAGCCGGATAGACTAGTGTCCGATTTGTATTCCTCTCCTCAGCCGTCCAGCCGGATAGACTAGTGTCCGATTTGTATTCCTCTCCTCAGCCGTCCAGCCGGATAGACTAGTGTCCGATTTGTATTCCTCTCCTCTCCTCAGCCGTCCAGCCGGATAGACTAGTGTCCGATTTGTATTCCTCTCCTCAGCCGTCCAGCCGGATAGACTAGTGTCCGATTTGTATTCCTCTCCTCAGCCGTCCAGCCGGATAGACTAGTGTCCGATTTGTATTCCTCTCCTCAGCCGTCCAGCCGGATAGACTAGTGTCCGATTTGTATTCCTCTCCTCAGCCGTCCAGCCGGATAGACTAGTGTCCGATTTGTATTCCTCTCCTCAGCCGTCCAGCCGGATAGACTAGTGTCCGATTTGTATTCCTCTCCTCAGCCGTCCAGCCGGATAGACTAGTGTCCGATTTGTATTCCTCTCCTCTCCTCAGCCGTCCAGCCGGATAGACTAGTGTCCGATTTGTATTCCTCTCCTCAGCTGTCCAGCCGGATAGACTAGTGTCCGATATGTATTCCTCTCCTCTCCTCAGCCGTCCAGCCGGATAGACTAGTGTCCGATTTGTATTCCTCTCCTCTCCTCAGCCGTCCAGCCGGATAGACTAGTGTCCGATTTGTATTCCTCTCCTCAGCCGTCCAGCCGGATAGACTAGTGTCCGATTTGTATTCCTCTCCTCAGCCGTCCAGCCGGGATAGACTAGTGTCCGATTTGTATTCCTCTCTCAGCCGTCCAGCCGGATAGACTAGTGTCCGATTTGTATTCCTCTCCTCTCTCAGCCGTCCAGCCGGATAGACTAGTGTCCGATTTGTATTCCTCTCCTCAGCCGCTTTGTCCATTCCAGCTGTCCAGCCGGATAAACTAGTGTCCGATTTGTATTCCTCTCCTCAGCCGTCAAGCCGGATAGACTAGTGTCCAATTTGTATTCCTCTCCTCAGCCGTCCAGCCGGATAGACTAGTGTCCGATTTGTATTCCTCTCCTCAGCCGTCCAGCCGGATAGACTAGTGTCCGATTTGTATTCCTCTCCTCTCTCAGCCGTCCAGCCGGATAGACTAGTGTCCGATTTGTATTCCTCTCCTCAGCTGTCCAGCCGGATAGACTAGTGTCCGATATGTATTCCTCTCCTCTCCTCAGCCGTCCAGCCGGATAGACTAGTGTCTGATTTGTATTCCTCTCTCCTCAGCCGGTCCAGCCGGATAGACTAGTGTCCGATTTGTATTCCTCTCCTCAGCCGTCCAGCCGGATAGACTAGTGTCCGATTTGTATTCCTCTCCTCAGCCGTCCAGCCGAATAGACTAGTGTCCGATTTGTATTCCTCTCCTCTCCTCAGCCGTCCAGCCGGATAGACTAGTGTCCGATTTGTATTCCTCTCCTCTCCTCAGCCGTCCAGCCGGATAGACTAGTGTCCGATTTGTATTCCTCTCCTCAGCCGTCAAGCCGGAAAGACTAGTGTCCAATTTGTATTCCTCTCCTCAGCTGTCCAGCCGGATAAACTTGTGTCCGATTTGTATTCCTCTCCTCAGCCGTCAAGCCGGATAGACTAGTGTCCAATTTGTATTCCTCTCCTCAGCCGTCAAGCCGGATAGACTAGTGTCCGATTTGTATTCCTCTCCTCAGCCGTCAAGCCGGATAGACTAGTGTCCCATTTGTATTCCTCTCCTCAGCCGTCCAGCCGGATAGACTAGTGTCCATTTGTATTCCTCTCCTCAGCCGTCCAGCCGGATAGACTAGTGTCCGATTTGTATTCCTCTCTCAGCCGTCCAGCCGGATAGACTAGTGTCCGATATGTATTCCTCTCCTCTCTCAGCCGTCCATCCGGATAGACTAGTGTCCGATTTGTATTCCTCTCCTCTCCTCAGCCGTCCAGCCGGATAGACTAGTGTCCGATTTGTATTCCTCTCCTCAGCCGTCCAGCTGGATAGACTAGTGTCCGATTTGTATTCCTCCCTCAGCCGTTTTATCCAGCGACTTACAGTCATGTGTGCATACATTCTACGATGGGTGGTCCCGGGAATCCCCACTACCCTGATGCTCTACCAACTGAGTGTCCGATTTGTATTCCTCTCCTCAGCCGTCCAGCCGGATAGACTAGTGTCCGATTTGTATTCCTCTCTCTCTCAGCCGTCCAGCCGGATAGACTAGTGTCCGATATGTATTCCTCTCTCAGCCGTCCAGCCGGATAGACTAGTGTCCGATTTGTATTCCTCTCCTCAGCCGTCCAGCCGGATAGACTAGTGTCCGATTTGTATTCCTCTCCTCAGCCGTCCATCCGGATAGACTAGTGTCCGATTTGTATTCCTCTCCTCTCTCAGCCGTCCAGCCGGATAGACTAGTGTCCGATTTGTATTCCTCTCCTCAGCTGTCCAGCCGGATAGACTAGTGTCCGATATGTATTCCTCTCCTCAGCCGTCCAGCCGGATAGACTAGTGTCCGATTTGTATTCCTCTCTCTCCTCAGCCGTCCAGCCGGATAGACTAGTGTCCGATTTGTATTCCTCTCCTCAGCTGTCCAGCCGGATAGACTAGTGTCCGATTGTATTCCTCTCCTCTCTCAGCCGTCCAGCCGGATAGACTAGTGTCCGATTTGTATTCCTCTCCTCTCCTCAGCCGTCAAGCCGGATAGACTAGTGTCCGATTTGTATTCCTCTCTCCTCAGCCGTCCAGCCGGATAGACTAGTGTCCGATTTGTATTCCTCTCCTCAGCTGTCCAGCCGGATAGACTAGTGTCCGATTGTATTCCTCTCCTCTCCTCAGCCGTCCAGCCGGATAGACTAGTGTCTGATTTGTATTCCTCTCTCTCCTCAGCTGTCCAGCCGGATAAACTTGTGTCCGATTTGTATTCCTCTCCTCAGCCGTCCAGCCGGATAGACTAGTGTCCGATTTGTATTCCTCTCCTCAGCCGTCCAGCCGATAGACTAGTGTCCGATTTGTATTCCTCTCCTCAGCCGTCAAGCCGGATAGACTAGTGTCCGATTTGTATTCCTCTCCTCTCCTCAGCCGTCCAGCCGGTTAGACTAGTGTCCGATTTGTATTCCTCTCCTCAGCTGTCCAGCCGGATAGACTAGTGTCCGATATGTATTCCTCTCCTCTCCTCAGCCGTCCAGCCGGATAGACTAGTGTCTGATTTGTATTCCTCTCCTCTCCTCAGCCGGTAAGCCGGATAGACTAGTGTCTGATTTGTATTCCTCTCCTCTCCTCAGCCGTCCAGCCGGATAGACTAGTGTCCGATTTGTATTCCTCTCCTCAGCCGTCCAGCCGGATAGACTAGTGTCCGATTTGTATTCCTCTCCTCAGCCGTCCAGCCGGATAGACTAGTGTCCGATTTGTATTCCTCTCCTCTCCTCAGCCGTCCAGCCGGATAGACTAGTGTCCGATTTGTATTCCTCTCCTCAGCCGTCAAGCCGGAAAGACTAGTGTCCAATTTGTATTCCTCTCCTCAGCTGTCCAGCCGGATAAACTTGTGTCCGATTTGTATTCCTCTCCTCAGCCGTCAAGCCGGATAGACTAGTGTCCAATTTGTATTCCTCTCCTCAGCCGTCAAGCCGGATAGACTAGTGTCCGATTTGTATTCCTCTCCTCAGCCGTCAAGCCGGATAGACTAGTGTCCTATTTGTATTCCTCTCCTCAGCCGTCCAGCCGGATAGACTAGTGTCCAATTTGTATTCCTCTCCTCAGCCGTCCAGCCGGATAGACTAGTGTCCGATTTGTATTCCTCTCCTCAGCCGTCCAGCCGGATAGACTAGTGTCCGATTTGTATTCCTCTCCTCTCCTCAGCCGTCCATCCGGATAGACTAGTGTCCGATTTGTATTCCTCTCCTCTCCTCAGCCGTCCAGCCGGATAGACTAGTGTCCGATTTGTATTCCTCTCCTCAGCCGTCCAGCTGGATAGACTAGTGTCCGATTTGTAATAATATATAATATATGCCATTTAGCAGACGCTTTTATCCAAAGCGACTTACAGTCATGTGTGCATACATTCTACGTATGGGTGGTCCCGGGAATCGAACCCACTACCCTGGCGTTACAAGCGCCATGCTCTACCAACTGAGCTACAGAAGGATTTGTATTCCTCTCTTCAGCCGTCCAGCCGGATAGACTAGTGTCCGATTTGTATTCCTCTCTTCTCCTCAGCCGTCCAGCCGGATAGACTAGTGTCCGATATGTATTCCTCTCCTCAGCCGTCCAGCCGGATAGACTAGTGTCCGATTTGTATTCCTCTCCTCAGCCGTCCAGCCGGATAGACTAGTGTCCGATTTGTATTCCTCTCTCAGCCGTCCATCCGGATAGACTAGTGTCCGATTTGTATTCCTCTCCTCTCCTCATCCGTCCAAGCCGGATAGACTAGTGTCCGATTTGTATTCCTCTCCTCAGCTGTCCAGCCGGATAGACTAGTGTCCGATATGTATTCCAGCCGTCCAGCCGGATAGACTAGTGTCCGATTTGTATTCCTCTCCTCTCCTCAGCCGTCCAGCCGGATAGACTAGTGTCCGATTTGTATTCCTCTCCTCAGCTGTCCAGCCGGATAGACTAGTGTCCGATATGTATTCCTCTCCTCTCCTCAGCCGTCCAGCCGGATAGACTAGTGTCCGATTTGTATTCCTCTCCTCTCCTCAGCCGTCAAGCCGGATAGACTAGTGTCCGATTTGTATTCCTCTCCTCTCCTCAGCCGTCCAGCCGGATAGACTAGTGTCCGATTTGTATTCCTCTCCTCAGCTGTCCAGCCGGATAGACTAGTGTCCGATTTGTATTCCTCTCCTCAGCCGTCCAGCCGGATAGACTAGTGTCCGATTTGTATTCCTCTCCTCTCCTCAGCCGTCAAGCCGGATAGACTAGTGTCTGATTTGTATTCCTCTCCTCTCCTCAGCCGTCCAGCC
Source organism: Oncorhynchus keta (assembly GCF_023373465.1). Classification (NCBI taxonomy): domain Eukaryota; kingdom Metazoa; phylum Chordata; class Actinopteri; order Salmoniformes; family Salmonidae; genus Oncorhynchus; species Oncorhynchus keta. Next base: position 41,803,509 of record NC_068438.1, read on the forward strand.
GGATAGACTAGTGTCCGATTTGTATTCCTCTCCTCAGCCGTCCAGCCGGATAGACTAGTGTCCGATTTGTATTCCTCTCCTCAGCCGTCCAGCCGGATAGACTAGTGTCCGATTTGTATTCCTCTCCTCAGCCGTCCAGCCGGATAGACTAGTGTCCGATTTGTATTCCTCTCCTCAGCCGTCCAGCCGGATAGACTAGTGTCCGATTTGTATTCCTCTCCTCAGCCGTCAAGCCGGATAGACTAGTGTCCAATTTGTATTCCTCTCCTCAGCTGTCCAGCCGGATAGACTAGTGTCCGATTTGTATTCCTCTCCTCAGCCGTCCAGCCGGATAGACTAGTGTCCGATTTGTATTCCTCTCCTCAGCCGTCCATCCGGATAGACTAGTGTCTGATTTGTATTCCTCTCCTCAGCCGTCCATCCGGATAGACTAGTGTCCGATTTGTATTCCTCTCCTCTCAGCCGTCCAGCCGGATAGACTAGTGTCCGATTTGTATTCCTCTCCTCAGCCGTCCAGCTGGATAGACTAGTGTCCGATTTGTATTCCTCTCTTCAGCCGTCCAGCCGGATAGACTAGTGTCCGATTTGTATTCCTCTCCTCTCAGCCGTCCAGCCGGATAGACTAGTGTCCGATTTGTATTCCTCTCCTCAGCCGTCCAGCCGGATAGACTAGTGTCCGATTTGTATTCCTCTCCTCAGCTGTCCAGCCGGATAGACTAGTGTCCGATATGTATTCCTCTCCTCAGCCGTCCAGCCGGATAGACTAGTGTCCGATTTGTATTCCTCTCCTCAGCCGTCCAGCCGGATAGACTAGTGTCCGATTTGTATTCCTCTCCTCAGCCGTCCAGCCGGATAGACTAGTGTCCGATTTGTATTCCTCTCCTCAGCCGTCCATCCGGATAGACTAGTGTCCGATATGTATTCCTCTCCTCTCCTCAGCCGTCCATCCGGATAGACTAGTGTCCGATATGTATTCCTCTCCTCAGCCGTCCAGCCGGATAGACTAGTGTCCGATTTGTATTCCTCTCCTCTCCTCAGCCGTCAAGCCGGATAGACTAGTGTCCGATTTGTATTCCTCTCCTCAGCTGTGCAGCCGGATAGACTAGTGTCCGATATGTATTCCTCTCCTCTCCTCGGCCGTCCAGCCGGATAGACTAGTGTCCGATTTGTATTCCTCTCCTCTCCTCAGCCGTCCAGCCGGATAGACTAGTGTCCGATTTGTATTTGCCGTCCAGCCGGATAGACTAGTGTCCGATTTGTATTCCTCTCCTCAGCCGTCCAGCCGGATAGACTAGTGTCCGATTTGTATTCCTCTCCTCTCCTCAGCCGTCCAGCCGGATAGACTAGTGTCCGATTTGTATTCCTCTCCTCAGCTGTCCAGCCGGATAGACTAGTGTCCGATTTGTATTCCTCTCCTCTCCTCAGCCGTCCAGCCGGATAGACTAGTGTCCGATTTGTATTCCTCTCCTCTCCTCAGCCGTCCAGCCGGATAGACTAGTGTCTGATTTGTATTCCTCTCCTCTCCTCAGCCGTCCAGCCGGATAGACTAGTGTCCGATTTGTATTCCTCTCCTCAGCCGTCCAGCCGGATAGACTAGTGTCCGATTTGTATTCCTCTCCTCTCAGCCGTCCAGCCGGATAGACTAGTGTCCGATTTGTATTCCTCTCCTCAGCCGTCCAGCCGGATAGACTAGTGTCCGATTTGTATTCCTCTCCTCAGCCGTCAGCCGGAAAGACTAGTGTCCAATTTGTATTCCTCTCCTCAGCTGTCCAGCCGGATAGACTAGTGTCCGATTTGTATTCCTCTCCTCAGCCGTCCAGCCGGATAGACTAGTGTCCAATTTGTATTCCTCTCCTCAGCCGTCCAGCCGGATAGACTAGTGTCCGATTTGTATTCCTCTCCTCAGCCGTCCAGCCGGATAGACTAGTGTCCGATTTGTATTCCTCTCCTCAGCCGTCCAGCCGGATAGACTAGTGTCCGATTTGTATTCCTCTCCTCAGCCGTCCAGCCGGATAGACTAGTGTCCGATTTGTATTCCTCTCCTCAGCCGTCCAGCCGGATAGACTAGTGTCCGATATGTATTCCTCTCCTCTCCTCAGCCGTCCATCCGGATAGACTAGTGTCCGATTTGTATTCCTCTCCTCTCCTCAGCCGTCCAGCCGGATAGACTAGTGTCCGATTTGTATTCCTCTCCTCAGCCGTCCAGCCGGATAGACTAGTGTCCGATTTGTATTCCCTATCCATCAGCGTCCATCCGGATAGACTCAGTGTCCATTTGTATTCCTACCCTGGCGTTACAAGCGCCATGCTCTACCAACTGAGCTACAGAAGGATTTGTATTCCTCTCTTCAGCCGTCCAGCCGGATAGACTAGTGTCCGATTTGTATTCCTCTCCTCTCCTCAGCCGTCCAGCCGGATAGACTAGTGTCCGATTTGTATTCCTCTCCTCAGCCGTCCAGCCGGATAGACTAGTGTCCGATTTGTATTCCTCTCCTCAGCCGTCCAGCCGGATAGACTAGTGTCCGATTTGTATTCCTCTCCTCAGCCGTCCAGCCGGATAGACTAGTGTCCGATTTGTATTCCTCTCCTCAGCTGTCCAGCCGGATAGACTAGTGTCCGATATGTATTCCTCTCCTCAGCCGTCCAGCCGGATAGACTAGTGTCCGATTTGTATTCCTCTCCTCTCCTCAGCCGTCCAGCCGGATAGACTAGTGTCCGATTTGTATTCCTCTCCTCAGCTGTCCAGCCGGATAGACTAGTGTCCGATATGTATTCCTCTCTCTCCTCAGCCGTCCAGCCGGATAGACTAGTGTCCGATTTGTATTCCTCTCCTCTCCTCAGCCGTCCATAGACTAGTGTCCGATTTGTATTCCTCTCCTCCTCAGCCGTCCAGCCGGATAGACTAGTGTCCGATTTGTATTCCTCTCCTCAGCTGTCCAGCCGGATAGACTAGTGTCCGATATGTATTCCTCTCCTCTCCTCAGCCGTCCAGCCGGATAGACTAGTGTCCGATTTGTATTCCTCTCCTCTCCTCAGCCGTCCAGCCGGATAGACTAGTGTCCGATTTGTATTCCTCTCCTCAGCTGTCCAGCCGGATAGACTAGTGTCCGATATGTATTCCTCTCCTCTCAGCCGTCCAGCCGGATAGACTAGTGTCCGATTTGTATTCCTCTCCTCAGCCGTCAAGCCGGATAGACTAGTGTCTGATTTGTATTCCTCTCCTCTCCTCAGCCGTCCAGCCGGATAGACTAGTGTCCGATTTGTATTCCTCTCCTCAGCCGTCCAGCCGGATAGACTAGTGTCCGATTTGTATTCCTCTCCTCAGCCGTCCAGCCGGATAGACTAGTGTCCGATTTGTATTCCTCTCAGCCGTCCAGCCGGATAGACTAGTGTCCGATTTGTATTCCTCTCTCTCTCAGCCGTCCAGCCGGATAGACTAGTGTCCGATTTGTATTCCTCTCCTCAGCCGTCAAGCCGGATAGACTAGTGTCCAATTTGTATTCCTCTCCTCAGCTGTCCAGCCGGATAGACTAGTGTCCGATTTGTATTCCTCTCCTCAGCCGTCAAGCCGGATAGACTAGTGTCCGATTTGTATTCTCTCCTCAGCCGTCCAGCCGGATAGACTAGTGTCCAATTTGTATTCCTCTCCTCAGCCGTCCAAGCCGGATAGACTAGTGTCCGATTTGTATTCCTCTCCTCAGCCGTCCAGCCGGATAGACTAGTGTCCTATTTGTATTCCTCTCCTCAGCCGTCCAGCCGGATAGACTAGTGTCCGATTTGTATTCCTCTCCTCAGCCGTCCAGCCGGATAGACTAGTGTCCGATTTGTATTCCTCTCCTCAGCCGTCCAGCCAGATAGACTTGTCCGATATGTATTCCTCTCCTCTCCTCAGCCGTCCATCCGGATAGACTAGTGTCCGATTTGTATTCCTCTCCTCAGCCGTCCAGCCGGATAGACTAGTGTCCGATTTGTATTCCTCTCCTCTCCTCAGCCGTCCAGCCGGATAGACTAGTGTCCGATTTGTATTCCTCTCTCAGCTGTCCAGCCGGATAGACTAGTGTCCGATTTGTATTCCTCTCCTCTCCTCAACCGTCCAGCCGGATAGACTAGTGTCCGATATGTATTCCTCTCCTCAGCCGTCCAGCCGGATAGACTAGTGTCCGATTTGTATTCCTCTCCTCAGCCGTCCAGCCGGATAGACTAGTGTCCGATTTGTATTCCTCTCCTCAGCCGTCCAGCCGGATAGACTAGTGTCCGATTTGTATTCCTCTCCTCAGCTGTCCAGCCGGATAGACTAGTGTCCGATATGTATTCCTCTCCTCAGCCGTACAGCCGGATAGACTAGTGTCTGATTTGTATTCCTCTCCTCTCCTCAGCCGTCCAGCCGGATAGACTAGTGTCCGATTTGTATTCCTCTCCTCTCCTCAGCCGTCCAGCCGGATAGACTAGTGTCCGATTTGTATTCCTCTCCTCAGCCGTCCAGCCGGATAGACTAGTGTCCGATTTGTATTCCTCTCCTCAGCCGTCCAGCCGGATAGACTAGTGTCCGATTTGTATTCCTCTCCTCAGCCGTCCAGCCGGATAGACTAGTGTCCGATTTGTATTCCTCTCCTCTCCTCAGCCGTCCAGCCGGATAGACTAGTGTCCGATTTGTATTCCTCTCCTCAGCCGTCAAGCCGGATAGACTAGTGTCCAATTTGTATTCCTCTCCTCAGCTGTCCAGCCGGATAGACTAGTTTGTATTCCTCTCCTCAGCCGATAGACTTGTCCGTTTGTATTCCTCTCCTCAGCCGTCCAGCCGGATAGACTAGTGTCCAATTTGTATTCCTCTCCTCAGCCGTCAAGCCGGATAGACTAGTGTCCGATTTGTATTCCTCTCCTCAGCCGTCAAGCCGGATAGACTAGTGTCCTATTTGTATTCCTCTCCTCAGCCGTCCAGCCGGATAGACTAGTGTCCAATTTGTATTCCTCTCCTCAGCCGTCCAACCGGATAGACTAGTGTCCGATTTGTATTCCTCTCCTCAGCCGTCCAGCCAGATAGACTAGTGTCCGATATGTATTCCTCTCCTCTCCTCAGCCGTCCATCCGGATAGACTAGTGTCCGATTTGTATTCCTCTCCTCAGCCGTCCAGCCGGATAGACTAGTGTCCGATTTGTATTCCTCTCCTCTCCTCAGCCGTCCAGCCGGATAGACTAGTGTCCGATTTGTATTCCTCTCTTCAGCTGTCCAGCCGGATAGACTAGTGTCCGATTTGTATTCCTCTCCTCTCCTCAGCCGTCCAGCCGGATAGACTAGTGTCCGATATGTATTCCTCTCCTCAGCCGTCCAGCCGGATAGACTAGTGTCCGATTTGTATTCCTCTCCTCAGCCGTCCAGCCGGATAGACTAGTGTCCGATTTGTATTCCTCTCCTCAGCCGTCCATCCGGATAGACTAGTGTCCGATTTGTATTCCTCTCCTCTCCTCAGCCGTCCAGCCGGATAGACTAGTGTCCGATTTGTATTCCTCTCCTCAGCCGTCCAGCCGGATAGACTAGTGTCCGATTTGTATTCCTCTCCTCAGCCGTCCAGCCGGATAGACTAGTGTCCGATTTGTATTCCTCTCCTCAGCTGTCCAGCCGGATAGACTAGTGTCCGATATGTATTCCTCTCCTCTCCTCAGCCGTCCAGCCGGATAGACTAGTGTCCGATTTGTATTCCTCTCCTCTCCTCAGCCGTCAAGCCGGATAGACTAGTGTCCGATTTGTATTCCTCTCCTCTCCTCAGCCGTCCAGCCGGATAGACTAGTGTCCGATTTGTATTCCTCTCCTCAGCTGTCCAGCCGGATAGACTAGTGTCCGATATGTATTCCTCTCCTCTCCTCAGCCGTCCAGCCGGATAGACTAGTGTCTGATTTGTATTCCTCTCCTCTCCTCAGCCGTCCAGCCGGATAGACTAGTGTCTGATTTGTATTCCTCTCCTCTCCTCAGCCGTCCAGCCGGATAGACTAGTGTCCGATTTGTATTCCTCTCCTCAGCCGTCCAGCCGGATAGACTAGTGTCCGATTTGTATTCCTCTCCTCAGCCGTCCAGCCGGATAGACTAGTGTCCGATTTGTATTCCTCTCCTCAGCCGTCCAGCCGGATAGACTAGTGTCCGATTTGTATTCCTCTCCTCTCCTCAGCCGTCCAGCCGGATAGACTAGTGTCCGATTTGTATTCCTCTCCTCAGCCGTCAAGCCGGATAGACTAGTGTCCAATTTGTATTCCTCTCCTCAGCTGTCCAGCCGGATAGACTTGTGTCCGATTTGTATTCCTCTCCTCAGCCGTCAAGCCGGATAGACTAGTGTCCGATTTGTATTCCTCTCCTCAGCCGTCAAGCCGGATAGACTAGTGTCCAATTTGTATTCCTCTCCTCAGCCGTCAAGCCGGATAGACTAGTGTCCGATTTGTATTCCTCTCCTCAGCCGTCAAGCCGGATAGACTAGTGTCCTATTTGTATTCCTCTCCTCAGCCGTCCAGCCGGATAGACTAGTGTCCAATTTGTATTCCTCTCCTCAGCCGTCCAGCCGGATAGACTAGTGTCCGATTTGTATTCCTCTCCTCAGCCGTCCAGCCGGATAGACTAGTGTCCGATATGTATTCCTCTCCTCTCCTCAGCCGTCCATCCGGATAGACTAGTGTCCGATTTGTATTCCTCTCCTCAGCCGTCCAGCCGGATAGACTAGTGTCCGATTTGTATTCCTCTCCTCTCCTCAGCCGTCCAGCCGGATAGACTAGTGTCCGATTTGTATTCCTCTCCTCAGCCGTCCAGCTGGATAGACTAGTGTCCGATTTGTATTCCTCTCTTCAGCTGTCCAGCCGGATAGACTAGTGTCCGATTTGTATTCCTCTCCTCTCCTCAACCGTCCAGCCGGATAGACTAGTGTCCGATATGTATTCCTCTCCTTAGCCGTCCAGCCGGATAGACTAGTGTCCGATTTGTATTCCTCTCCTCAGCCGTCCAGCCGGATAGACTAGTGTCCGATTTGTATTCCTCTCCTCAGCCGTCCATCCGGATAGACTAGTGTCCGATTTGTATTCCTCTCCTCTCCTCAGCCGTCAAGCCGGATAGACTAGTGTCCGATTTGTATTCCTCTCCTCAGCTGTCCAGCCGGATAGACTAGTGTCCGATTTGTATTCCTCTCCTCAGCCGTCCAGCCGGATAGACTAGTGTCCGATTTGTATTCCTCTCCTCTCCTCAGCCGTCAAGCCGGATAGACTAGTGTCCGATTTGTATTCCTCTCCTCAGCCGTCCAGCCGGATAGACTAGTGTCCGATATGTATTCCTCTCCTCAGCCGTCCATCCGGATAGACTAGTGTCCGATTTGTATTCCTCTCCTCTCCTCAGCCGTCAAGCCGGATAGACTAGTGTCCGATTTGTATTCCTCTCCTCAGCCGTCCATCCGGATAGACTAGTGTCCGATTTGTATTCCTCTCCTCAGCTGTCCAGCCGGATAGACTAGTGTCCGATTTGTATTCCTCTCCTCAGCCGTCCAGCCGGATAGACTAGTGTCCGATTTGTATTCCTCTCCTCTCCTCAGCCGTCAAGCCGGATAGACTAGTGTCCGATTTGTATTCCTCTCCTCAGCCGTCCAGCCGGATAGACTAGTGTCCGATTTGTATTCCTCTCCTCAGCCGTCCAGCCGGATAGACTAGTGTCCGATTTGTATTCCTCTCCTCAGCCGTCCAGCCGGATAGACTAGTGTCCGATTTGTATTCCTCTCCTCTCCTCAGCCGTCAAGCCGGATAGACTAGTGTCCGATTTGTATTCCTCTCCTCAGCCGTCCAGCCGGATAGACTAGTGTCCGATTTGTATTCCTCTCCTCAGCCGTCCAGCCGGATAGACTAGTGTCCGATTTGTATTCCTCTCCTCAGCCGTCCATCCGGATAGACTAGTGTCCGATTTGTATTCCTCTCCTCTCCTCAGCCGTCCAGCCGGATAGACTAGTGTCCGATTTGTATTCCTCTCCTCAGCCGTCCAGCCGGATAGACTAGTGTCCGATTTGTATTCCTCTCCTCAGCCGTCCAGCCGGATAGACTAGTGTCCGATTTGTATTCCTCTCCTCAGCCGTCCAGCCGGATAGACTAGTGTCCGATTTGTAGTCCTCAGAAATACCTCTGAGAGAGGACAGTTATGGACAGACAAACACGTTTACTGTTTCCTTTTGTTGATATCTCTTCTTCCCTCCATATACCCATTTCTCTCTACCCCTCTAAACCTCTCTCTCTCTCTCTCTCTCTCTCTCTCTCTCTCTCTCTCTGTCTCTCTCTCTGTGTCTCTGTGTCTCTGTCTCATTCTCTCTATCAATTAAAAATCAATTTAAGGGTCATTATTGGCATGGGAAATGTATGTTTTTATTGCCAAACCAAGTGAAATAGATAATAAACAAAAGTGACAAACTATAAAAAATGAACAGTAAACATTACACATAGAAAAGTTGCAGAAAAAGACATTTCAAATACAGTGTTTAACAATGTGCAAATAGTTAAAGTACCAAAGGGAAAATAAATACACATAAATATGGGTTGTATTTACAATGGTGTTTGTTCTTCACTGGTTGACCTTTTCTTGGTCTCAAATCTCGCTGCTGTGATGGCTCACTGTGATATTTCAAAAATTGGATTTGATTTCAAATTCTCTGTGGATCTGTGTAATCTGAGGGAAATATGAGTCTCTAATATGAAAAATAACAGAAATAACAGAAAGAGAACAACGGATGAGGGAGAGAGATAACAGAAAGAGAACAACGGATGAGGGAGAGAGATAACAGCAAGAGAGCAACGGAGAGGGAGAGAGATAACAGCAAGAGAACAACGAAGAGGGAGAGAGATAACAGCAAGAGAACAACGGAGAGGGAGAGCGATAACAGCAAGAGAACAACGAAGAGGGAGAGAGATAACAGCAAGAGAACAACGAAGAGGGAGAGAGATAAGAGCAAGAGAACAATGAAGAGGGAGAGAGATAACAGCAATAGAACAACGAAGAGGGAGAGAGATAACAGCAAGAGAACAACGGAGAGGGAGAGAGATAACAGCAAGAGAACAACGAAGAGGGAGAGAGATAACAGCAAGAGAACAATGAAGAGGGAGAGAGATAACAGCAATAGAACAACGAAGAGGGAGAGAGATAACAGCAAGAGAACAACGGAGAGGGAGAGAGATAACAGCAAGAGAACAACGGAGAGGGAGAGAGATAACAGCAAGAGAACAATGAAGAGGGAGAGAGATAACAGCAAGAGAACAATGAAGAGGGAGAGAGATAACAGCAAGAGAACAACGAAGAGGGAGAGGGTCACGACTCCCAACGAAGGTGTCTCCCCTGCCTGTTCGGGCGGCGCTCGGAGGTCGTCGTCGCCGGGCTTCTAGCCGCCGATCCCTTTTTCCTTTTCTGTTCGTTTAGTCTTATTGGTTGCACCTGTCCCTTATTTTGTTTTTTGATTCATGTCTATTTAAGCCTGTTAGGCCCTCCTATTTTTGTGCGGGATTGTTTTCTGTTAGTCAGGGTGTGCGTGTCTGTGTTCCTGTCCGTTTGTACCCTGTGTTGGGCCTGACTATTTTTCTGTCGATTTTGCGCCTGTTGTTTTGGCCGTTCATTTGGGAATCTAAATAAAGTCGGTTACCCCAGTATCCTCTGCTCTCTGCATTTGACTCTGCACCCACCACTCCAGGCGATTCTGACAGAGAGAGATAACAGCAAGAGAACACCGGAAGAGGGAGAGAGATAACAAGAGAACAACAGAAGAGGGAGTGAGATAACGAGAGAACAACGGAAGAGGGAGAGAGATAACAGCAAGAGAACACAGGAAGAGGGAGAGAGATAACAAGAGAACACCGGAAGAGGGAGAGAGATAACAAGAGAACAACAGAAGAGGGAGTGAGATAACAAGAGAACACCGGAAGAGGGAGAGAGATAACAAGAGAACAACGGAAGAGGGAGAGAGATAACAAGAGAACATCGGAAGAGGGAGAGAGATAACAAGAGAACAACGGAAGAGGGAGAGAGATAACAAGAGAACAACAGAAGAGGGAGAGAGGCAATAGAAAGGTGTGGAGAGAAACTACTCAAAAAGAGAGATGCCTCTGTGTTATGAGGTCTAATGGTGGCCCATAAAATCCCCCCATCAGTATACATTTTTCAAGGAAGACTGTTGTGGTCTGCGATTCAGGTCAGACGATAAATGTGTTGAGCTGGAAAATGATCTATCTGCAAACCACACACACACACACACACACACACACACACACACACACACACACACACACACACACACACACACACACACACACACACACACACACACACACACACACACACACACACACACACACACACTTGTCCAGGCATTGGTCTAATAGACAATAAGTGTGTTTGTGCAGTTTAAAAACAGGAATCAGCCTGGCCAAGTATGCCCCAGGGAGCCTTAGGAAGACAGAAACGCACGTACATCTAATAAGGTGAATCACAGCTTTCAGTGTCTGGCTGTTGGCTTGGACGCAGATAAATAACCCTGAGAGGCATGGCAATGACTACATTATCATTTTCACCAATTTTCTGAGCATTCAGAATGTCTTTTTTTATTAGAAGGAATCCATTTCAAACGTTCTAACGGTTAGAATCTAAACTGTCTTCATTTGGACTGAGGATGGATTATTACTACTGTACTTGATATTATGTAATGATGTCCTAACATCACATTATAAGCATATAAAGTTAAATGTCTTTCCATCTAGCATTCTCTGCCCTGTCTATTCTACTTCTCCCATTCCTGACATTTTTCTCCCTTTCTCTCTCTTCAGCATCCTGGTCTCAGCGATATATTCATATCTGCTCTCCTGCCAAACAGGCCTCACAAATGCTCATATAATGTCTGGCTAATTATCCATAATTAAGAAGACCTGGTCGATTGAGGTACACCAGTGTTTCTGTTGTGTCATCTCTCTCCTCCTTCATCCCCCTCTCTCTCTCTCTTTCTCTCTCTGTCTCTCTCTTTCACTTCTATCACAGTCTCTCTCTCACTATCTCTCTCTCTCTCTTCTATCACATTCTCGCTCTCTCTCTCTCTCTCTCTCTCTCTCTCTCTCTCTCTCTCTCTCTCTCTCTCTCTCTCTCTCTCTCTCTCTCACATTCTCTTCTCTCTCTGTCTCTCTCTCTCTCTTTCTCTCTCTCTCACTATCACAGTCAACCCCCTCTCTCTCTCTCTTCTATCAGTGTCCTCTCGCTTTCTCTCTCTTTCTCTCTCTCTCTCTCCCCTCTCTCTCTCTCTCTCTCTCTCTCTTCTATCACAGTCTCTCTCTCACTCTCGCTCTCTCTCTCTCTCTCTCTCTCTCTCTCTCTCTCTCTCTCTCTCAGGATCCAGTCATCTGTTTGCTACAGCATGGCCTGTTTATATTGTGGCCATTACTAACAGGTCAATTAATTTGATCGATAAGCTAGAGGAGTCACTCCCTCTGGTGATACTGAGTGTGAGTACATGTGTGTGTGTGTGTGTGTGAGAGAGAGAGAGAGGTGGTGCTGGTGCTGGTATCAAACCTTGGGGTGAACTGGACTATTTCAACTTTCCTCCCTGTTACTATATTGCACATCAGACCAGTCTGGAGAGGGTGAGAGAACATGAAAGTCCGAGAGCTCTGAGGGGTCACCCAGGTGAGTCATGAGGTCACGACAGTTCAACAACAGGTCTGGAGAGAGTGAGAGAAAATGAAAGTCCGAGAGCTCTGAGGGGTCACCCACGACAGTTCAACAACAGGTCTGGAGAGGGTGAGAGAAAATGAAAGTCCGAGAGCTCCGAGGGGTCACCCACGACAGTTCAACAACAGGTCTGGAGAGGGTGAGAGAAAATGAAAGTCCGAGAGCTCTGAGGGGTCACCCAGGTGAGTCATGAGGTCACGACAGTTCAACAACAGGTCTGGAGAGAGTGAGAGAAAATGAAAGTCCGAGAGCTCTGAGGGGTCACCCAGGTGAGTCATGAGGTCACGACAGTTCAACAACAGGTCTGGAGAGAGTGAGAGAAAATGAAAGTCCGAGAGCTCTGAGGGGTCACCCACGACAGTTCAACAACAGGTCTGGAGAGGGTGAGAGAAAATGAAAGTCCGAGAGCTCTGAGGGGTCACCCATGACAGTTCAACAACAGGAGGAACACAATTATTGTGTGTTATTGTAGGGTGGTGGGTGGTTTTGAGAGGGTTTTACCAGGTGTGTTTGTAATACGGACCTGTGATGAGGAGGGAGGTTGTAGGGTGGTTTTGAGAGGGTTTTACCAGGTGTGTTTGTAATACGGACCTGTGATGAGGAGGGAGGTTGTAGGGTGGTTTTGAGAGGGTTTTACCAGGTGTGTTTGTAATACGGACCGGTGATGAGGAGGGAGGTTGTAGGGTGGTTTTGAGAGGGTTTTACCAGGTGTGTTTGTAATACCGACCGGTGATGAGGAGGGAGGTTGTAGGGTGGTTTTGAGAGGGTTTTACCAGGTGTGTTTGTAATACGGACCGGTGATGAGGAGGGAGGTTGTAGGGTGGTTTTGAGAGGGTTTTACCAGGTGTGTTTGTAATACCGACCGGTGATGAGGAGGGAGGTTGTAGGGTGGTTTTGAGAGGGTTTTACCAGGTGTGTTTGTAATACGGACCGGTGATGAGGAGGGAGGTTGTAGGGTGGTTTTGAGAGGGTTTTACCAGGTGTGTTTGTAATACGGACCGGTGATGAGGAGGGAGGTTGTAGGGTGGTTTTGAGAGGGTTTTACCAGGTGTGTTTGTAATACCGACCGGTGATGAGGAGGGAGGTTGTAGGGTGGTTTTGAGAGGGTTTTACCAGGTGTGTTTGTAATACGGACCGGTGATGAGGAGGGAGGTTGTAGGGTGGTTTTGAGAGGGTTTTACCAGGTGTGTTTGTAATACGTCATTTTACTTTTCAATTGTGTAGAGGTGCTGTTTGAGGCGTGTCAAGACTGTGTGACTGGTTTCTCCTATATAAATGTTGTGACACAATGGGCATGTTATGGCATAGACAATGCTGGCGCTCTGAATGGTCGTGAGTTGTGGGTTAGAACTGGAAGGTTGGGCATGTGGATATTGAACATCTGGGAATTGTCTATAGTACTGTTGTTCAACAGGTGGTTTGGGAGTCGGTTTATTGGAAAACGTTGCATAGATTATGAGATCTCTTAGGTTGGGGTTTCTGCGGAAAGCTGATATATGTCTAAATTCCTGAAGTGGGGAAATGTATGTTCTGTTTGGGCGAAAGCGGCTTTGAGTCTGGAATGAAGGAGTCTGTTTATGTCTGAGAAGGTGCCAATGAGGGGTATAATCTGGGGTTCTGAGAAAGGTCTGAGGGTGGAGGATAGTACTGTTGTTCAACAGGTGGTTTGGGAGTCGGTTTATTGGAAAACGTTGCATAGATTATGAGATCTCGTAGGTTGGGGTTTCTGCGGAAAGCTGATATATGTCTAAATTCCTGAAGTGGGGAAATGTATGTTGTGTTTGGGCGAAAGCGGCTTTGAGTCTGGAATGAAGGAGTCTGTTTATGTCTGAGAAGGTGCCGATGAGGGGTATAATCTGGGGTTCTGAGAAAGGTCTGAGGGTGGAGGACAGGGATAGAATGAGGGGAATAGGAATTTGGACCCAGAATCAGGAAAGGATTTAAGAATAGGTGTGGGCTGTTCACCCAGGCCAGGAGTCAGGTCAGGAGTCAATTCTGCAGAGAAAGTTATGGAGGTTAGGGTTAGGGGGATAAATCATCTGATCTGGGTAAGGCCTGTCAGTGTGTTAGGGTTAGGGGATCAATCATTCTGTTCTGGGTAAGGCCAGTCAGTGTGTTAGGGTTAGGGGGATCAATCATTCTGTTCTGGGTAAGGCCAGTCAGTGTGTTAGGGTTAGGGGGATCAATCATTCTGTTCTGGGTGAGGCCTGTCAGTGTGTTAGGGTTAGGGGGATCAATCATTCTGTTCTGGGTGTGGCCTGTCTGTGTGTTTGCCTTCAATGACCACATTGAGTAACCTCTCTTGCCCAGTGCACTAAAGATGATCTTTGTGGCTGAATGAAAGTCTTTCTGTTGTGTACATTGTCTACGGAATCAAATTACTTGTGATTTGACAATGCCAGTGAATGTATGTTTTTGGTGATAACTAGACTTTTGGAGTAGGGCGTGTGTGTCTGTGACCTTGAAATAATATTTTTGTTTGTAAAGAGACTATGTGTGTGTCAGTATCTGGAAAAAAATGTTTTGTGTCCAAGAAGTTGATTGTATGTGCGTGGATGACATGTTTAAGTGTAATGGTAGGATGATGATGATGATTGAGTATTTCAACTAATGTTTTGAAATGTACCAAATCATGTCCCCCACACCATGTATAGTCTATAAAGCATGGGATGCAATGGGCATTTAGCCAAGGCTATCAACTCCCAGTCTGCCATATCAATATTAGCATAGGCCAGGGCATTACCCATCGCCGTCTCATGAATATGTAGGTCGTGTTTATTATTAAATGTGAAATCATTGTTTATTAAAACTTCTTGATGCACCCATCCCTTTAGCGGGATCATTTTCGTCAACATCCGCTGAATTGCAGAGCGCCAAATTCAAATTAAATTACTACAAATTCTTTAATTTTCATGAAAACACAAGTGCAATATAGCAAAACACAGCTTAGCTTGTTGTTAATCCACCTGGCGTGTCAGATTTCAAAAAAGCTTTTCAGCGAAAACATACAAACAGCTAGCAGCAAAGTAGATTGGTCACGAAAGTCAGAAAAGCAATAAAATGAATCGCTTACCTTTGATGATCTTCGGATGTTTGCACTCACGAGACTCCCAGTTACACAATAAATGTTTATTTTGTTCCATAAAGATTATTTTTATACCCAAAATACCTCCATTTGCTTGGCGTGTTATGTTCAGAAATCCACAGGCTCGAGCGGTCACGACTGGGCAGACGAAAATTACAAATAGTATCCGTAAAGTTCGTAGAAACATGTCAAACGTTTTTTATAGTCAATCCTCAGGTTGTTTTGACAATATAATATTCGATAATATTTCGATAATATTTCAACTGGACTGTAGCTTCTTCAATAGGAGTCAGAGAGAAAATGTCTGCTCCACTCTGTTGGCGCATGCAAAACGCTGCTGGCAACCAGCCATCCAATGATGCGATGTGATCTTTCTCGCTCATTTTTCTAAATAAAAGCCTGAAACTATGTCTAAAGACTGTTCACACCATGTGGAAGCCATAGGAAAATAATTTGGTTGATATCCCTTTAAATGGAGGATAGGCATGCAATGGAACAGGGAGATTTGTTTCTCTTAGGGACTTCCTGGTTGGATTTTCCTCAGGTTTTCGCCGCAATATCAGATCTGTTATACTCGCAGACAATATTTTGACAGTTCTGGATACGTTAGAGTGTTTTCTATCGTAATCTGACAATTATATGCATATTCTAGATTCTGGGCCTGAGAAATAGGTAGTTTCATTTGGGTACGTTTTTCATCCAAACATCAAAATACTGGCCCCTACACTTAAGAGGTTAAGCCAAGTTCTAGAAGCTGTAGGAGGTGTCAGTTTGGTCTATGCGGATCTGGATATCTCCTGAGTGCCGATTCCACTGCGGTCAAGCCTGACAAGATATCTATGTTGGTGTAGAGACAATCTATATCTATATTGAATAGGTATGCATGTGCTGGGACTGGAATGGTGTGAAGTGTGTCTTTGAAATTATATGTGTCATTAATAAGGGAGCCAGGGTGCCTTTGTGAGATGGGATTCAAATCAATTCAAATCAAATTGTTCTTGTCACATGCGCCGAATAACCAACAATGCAGTTTTGAGAAAAAAAATAAAAAATAAAAGTAAAAATAATGAAAGAACAGCAATAAAATAACAATAGTGAGGTTATATACATGTGTACCGGTACAGAGTCAATGTGTGGGGGCACCTGTTAGTCAAGGTAATTGAGGTAATACATATGTACATATTAGGAGGAAGTAGTCAATGTTTTTGGCTGCTGGCGAGGACACACTCCCACAGTCTGACACAATAGGTCTTCCTTTCGGGACATCAAAAAGGACTGTCCAGGTATCTGGTGCTTGATGGATCTTAGGGAGGAGATAGAAGAGTCTCTTTCTGGGTAAGTCTGGTCCATCTAGATCTTTCCTTTTGTCAATGTGTAATGTATTTCTTTCTATAGATGTCTGATATTATCTGTCAGATTTGTATTTTTGTCTGGATCTGTGTCAAAGCAGGGATAGGAGTGTAGTGTTGTGTGTTAGAGGGTTGGCGGTGGGCGGTGGGCTTCAAAGAGGTACTGTTGGTTGTCCATAATAATTATCTTTGAACCTTTGTCTGCTGGTTTTATGTTTGTGTTTCCTTAATTTAGCTATGGCTTGTCTTTCTTTTAGTGTGATGTTCTGTTGTCAGGTTATGGTGTGGGTATGGAATTGTCTGATGATTTCTGTGTTGGCTTCCTAATGAGTTTCCTAATGGGTGCTGATATTTTCTGTCATTTGGGTTCCCATCTGTATGTGAATGGTAGGGTTCGCTAGTTAGATGTATAGTCAAAGTGGTCAAATAGTTTCAGAGTTCTATGGAGGGACCTGTGGATGTCCCTCTCTCTGGGATAAACAGTGTTTGTCATCATGTTAGTTTAGTAAAATATTAGACTGTGAGTTATGTTCATTTCTTCCTCCATTTGATGATACATCTGTTGGACTGTAGTTTAGTATTGCATATGGATGAATATGTATTTTAGATTATATTATGACTATGAATATTGAATGTGCGTGTGGTTCTGTTGCAGGTATATCATTTATCACATCACTTTATATGTAAGAATTATAAATAGAACTCTGCATAGTAAAGTAAATATAGCATAGCAAACTGAATAGTAAAGTAAATATGACGTTTTATGGCTGCAGGGGCAGTATTGAGTAGCTTGGATAAAAAGGTGCCCATTGTAAACGGCCAGCTCCTCAGTGTCAGTTGCTAATATATGCATATTATTATTAGTATTGGTTGGAAAACACTTTAAAGTTTCCAAAACTGTCAAAATATTGTCTGTGAGTATAACAGAACTGATATTGCAGGCGAAACCCTGAGGAAAATCAAAACAGGAAGTGGCTTCTATTTTGAAAACTCCATGTTCCATAGCCTCCTTTTGCTGGATTTAAAGGGATATGAACCAGATTCCTTTTCCTATCACAGAACGATAACATCGCTTCAATTGGTCACATGAGCATTGCTCGCGCAACAGAGTTTGGATAGGTATTGCTTTTCCCTCTCCTACTGTGAAAGACAGTGATATATTATCGATGATATATTTTTAAAAAACCTGAGGATTGATCATAAAAAACGTTTGACATGTTTCTGTGGACATTATGGAAACTATTTGGAATTTTCGTCTGCGTTGTCGTGACTGCTCTTTCCTGTGGATTTCTAAACATAATGCAACAAACAAACGGAGGTATTTTGGGTATAAAATAATCTTTATCTAACAAAAGGAACATTTGTTGTGTAACTGGGAGTCTCGTGAGTGAAAACATCCGAAGATCATCAAAGGTAAACGATTCATTTGATTGCTTTTCTGATTTTCGTGACCAAGCTTCCTGATGCTAAGTGTACATAATGTTTTCTTTTGCGATCGATAAACTTACACAAACGCTTGGATTGCTTTCGCTGTAAAACATAATTTCAAAATCTGACACGACAGATGGATTAACAAAAGGCTAAACTGTGTTTTCCTATATTGCACTTGTTGATTTCATGAATATAAGTATGTGTAGTAATATTTATTGATTGTAGCGCTATGCTATTCAGCGGTTGTTGATGACACTTAGTAAAGTAAATATAACATAGCAAACTGCATAGTAAAGTAAATATAACATAGCAAACTGCATAGTAAAGGAAATATAGCATAGCCTACTGACCAGGTTAGCAGTTAGCTTCTCACAGTAAAGTCACCGTCCCTCTAACAGTCACACCTTGGGTTAGGTACCTGTGTGTTAGCAGGTTGTTTTTTTAGTAAACATGGTAGAGATTCCTGCATCCTTCATAAACAGTGGTAATGAGTAAACAGGTTAATGTTGTCTTACTGTGTTTTAATCAAACACATACAGCTGGAACACATGACTAAGCACATGTCACATGTTTACTGCCAACTACACAGAAACATGATCATTGTAACGGCGTTCGTCTGTTGAAGGAGAAGCGGACCAAAATGCAGTGTGGTGGTTACTCATGTTCTTTAATGAAGAATCGACGATACATGAAATAACTATATAAATACAAAACAACAAACGGAACGTGAAAACCTATACAGCCTGTCTGGTGAACAACTACACAGAGACAGGAACAATCACCCACCAAAACACTCCGGCTGCCTAAATATGGTTCCCAATCAGAGACAACGAGAATCACCTGACTCTGATTGAGAACCGCCTCAGGCAGCCATAGACTACGTCGACGCCCCACAAAACCCCAAGACAAAAAACACACCACAATAACCCATGTCACACCCTGGCCTGACCAAATATATAAAGAAAACACAAAATACTAAGACCAAGGCGTGACAATCATAACGAAAACCATTAGTCCCTGCTACTCAGTACAGGACAAATACACCACTTCATAATTGACTCTAATCACCTACATTATATGAGACGTGTGTGTTAGTATGATTTTGTGTTTGTGTATATATGAACTGTATTTAATTGTCTCCTGTAAAACATGCAATTGAATTAAGGTTACACAGCAGAACAGCAAGTCTGACAGAGTGAGAGATAGTGAGAGATAGAGAGTGAGAAAAAACATACAAACATACCAAAACAAAGGCTGCTCATGCTTTGTTGATTTCAAAAAATCTTTTGAGTCAATTTGGCATGAGGGTCTGCTCCACAAATCAATGGAAAGCGGTGTTGGGGCAAAAACATACAATATTATAAAATCCATGTACACAAACAACAAGTGCGCGGTTAAAATGGGCAAAAAACACACAGGGATGAGACAGGGATGCAGCTTAAGCACTTCCCTCTTCAACATATATATGAACTGACGAGGGCACTATAACAGTCTGCAGCACCCAGACTCCCCCTTCTAAAATCTGAAGTCAAATGTCTACAGTTTGCTGATGATCTGGTGATTCTGTTACCAACCAAGGAGGGCCTACAGCAGCAAATAGATCTTCCTCACAGATTCTGCCAGACCTGGGTCCTGACAGTAAATCTCAGTAAAACAAAAATAATGGTGTTCCAAAAAAGGTCCAGTTTCGAGGACCACAAATACAAATTACATCTAGACACCGTTGCCCTAGAGCACACACAAAACTATACATACCTCTGCCTAAACACCAGCATCACAGGTAATTTCCACAAAGCTGTGAACAAGCTGAGAGACAAGACAAGAAGAGCCTTCTATGCCATCTAAAGGAACATACAATTAGGATCTGGCTAAAAATACATGAATCAGTTATAGAACCCTTTACGAATGAGGTCTGGTGTCCGCTCACTCACCAAAAATTCACAAAATGGGACTAACACCAAATTGAGAACCTGCATGCAGAATAAAAAAAAAACTCTGTGTACAACGTAAAACACCAAATAACGCATGCAGAACAGAATAAGGCCGATACCCGCTAATGACTGAAACCTTCCATAACAAAGCCATCACCTTGAGAGATGAACCTGGAGAAGAGTCCCCAAAGCAAGCTGGTCCTGGGGCTCTGTTCACAAACACAAACAGACCTCATAGAGCCACCGGAAAGCAACACAATTAGACACAACCAAATCATGAGAAAACAAAAAGATAACTACTTGACACATGGGAAAGAGTGAGAGAGAGAGAGTGAGAGTGAGAGAGTGAGAGAGTGAGTGAGAGTGAGAGTGTGAGTGAGAGTGAGTGTGAGAGTGAGAGTGAGAGTGAGAGTGAGTGTGAGAGTGAGAGTGAGAGTGAGAGGAGAGGAGAGAGTGAGTGAGAGTGAGAGAGAGTGAGAGTGAGTGAGAGTGAGAGTGAGAGTGAGAGTGAGAGAGAGAGAGAGAGAGAGAGAGAGAGAGAGAGAGAGAGAGAGAGAGAGTGAGAGTGAGAGTGAGAGTGAGAGAGAGAGAGAGAGAGAGTGAGAGTGAGAGAGAGAGAGAGAGAGAGAGAGAGAGTGAGAGAGAGAGAGAGAGAGAGAGAGAGAGAGAGAGAGAGAGAGAGAGAGAGAGAGAGAGAGAGAGAGAGAGAGAGAGACAAATGTCTTGTTAATAATTGACAAACTATAGTTTTGGCAAGTTGGTTATGACATCTACTTCATCTAAGTTATGACATCTACTACATCTAAGTAATTTTCCTAACAATTGTTTACAGACATATTCTTTCACTTATAATTCACTGTATCACAATTCCAGTGGGTCACAAGTTTACATACAATAAGTTGACTGTGCCTTTAAACAGCTTGGAAAATTCCAGAAAATTATGTCATGGCTTCGGAAGCATCTGATAGGCTAATTGATATAATTTGAGTCAATTGGAGGTGTACCTGTGGATGTGTTTCAAGGCCTACCTTCAAACTCAGTGCCTCTTTGCTTGACATGTAAAAATCAAAAGAAATCAGCCAAGACCTTTGAAAGAAACTTGTAGACCTCCACAAGTCTGGTTCATCCTTGGGAGCAATTTCCAAACGCCTGAAGGTACCACGTTCATCTGTACAAACGATAGCACGCAAGGATAAACACCATGGGACCACGCAGATGTCATACTGCTCAGGAAGTAGACGCGTTCTGTCTCCTAAATTTAACATACTTTGGTGCGAAATGTGAAAATCAATCCTAGAACAACAGCAAAAGTACCTTGTGAAGATGCTGGAGGAAACAAAAGTATCTATATCCACAGTAAAATGAGTCCTACATTGACATAACCTGATAGGCCGCTCAGCAAGGAAGAAGCCACTGCTCCAAAACCGCCATAAGAAAGCCAGACTACACTTTGCAACTGCACATGTGGACAAAGATTGCACTTTTTGGAGAAATGTCCTATGGTCTAATGAAACAAAAAATAATGACCATCATTATGTTTTGAGGAAAAAGGGGGAGGCTTGCAAGCCAAAGAACATCATCCCAACTGTGAAGCACAGGGGTGACAGCATCATGTTGTGGGGGTGCAATGCTGCAGGAGGGACTGGTGCACTTCACAAAATTGATGGCATCATGAGGATGGAAAATTATGTGGATATATTGAAGCAACATCTCAAAACATCAGTCAGGAAGTTAACCTCTTGCTCCTACCTGACACACAGGCGTCCCATCTAGACATCTGGAAATGCAAATGCGCTACGCTAAATGCTAATAGTACTAGTTAAAACTCAAACGTTCATTAAAATACACATGCAGGGTATTGAATTAAACTACACTCGTTGTGAATCCAGGCAACAAGTCAGATTTTTAAAATGCTTTTCGGTGAAAGCATGAGAAGCTATTATCTGATAGCATGTAACACCCCAAAAGACCCGCAGGGGACGTAAACAAAATAATTAGCATAGTCGTCGCTACACAAACCGCACAAATAAAATATAAAACATTCATTACCTTTGACCATCTTCTTTGTTGGCACTCCTAGATGTCCCATAATCACTATTGGGTCTTTTTTTTTTCGATTAAATCGGTCCATATACAGCCTAGATATCGATCTATGAAGACTGTGTGATAAACGAAAAAAAATAGCGTCTTATAACGTAACGTCATTTTTTTAAATAAAAAAAGTTGACGATAAACTTTCACAAAACACTTCGAAATACTTTTGTAATGCAACTTTAGGTATTAGTACACGTTAATAAGCGACCAAATTGATCACGAGGCGATGTATATTCTTTAGCTGTCCGTCTGGAAATAATGTCCGGGTAAATCTCAACCAAAATAGCCGGTCGGAGACTTGAACAAATGGCTTGTCTCTTCTTCGTTTGACCAAGAAACAAATCGTAGGCAAATGACAAGACTGTTGACATCGTGTGGAAGCTGTAGGTAATTGCAACCTCAGGCCCATTTATTGTGGTTCGCATTTATCAATGGGTTGAAGTGGCGGATGGATATATATTTCCATTTTCAGTGATCAGATTTTCCTGCGCTTTTCGAGGAAACGCACGTTCTGTTATAGTCACAGCCGTGATTTAACCAGTTTTATAAACGACTGAGTGTTTTCTATCCACACATACTAATCATATGCATATACTATATTCCTGGCATGAGCAGCAGGGGGCGCTGAAATGTTGCGCGATTTTTAAGAGAATGTTCGAAAAAGTAGGGGGTAGGAGTAACAGGTTAAAGCTTGGTCGCAAATGGGTCTTCCAAATGGACAATGACCCCAAGCATACTAACAAAGTTGTGGCAAAATGGCTTAAGAACAACAAAGTCAAGGTATTGGAGATGTCAACACAAAGCCCTGACCTCAATCCTATAGAAATTTGTGGGCAGAACTGAAAAATCGTGTTTGAGTAAGGAGGCCTACAAACCTGACTCACTTACACCAGCTCTGTCAGGAGAAATGGGCCAAAATTCACCCAACTTTTTATGGGAAGCATGTGGAAGGCTACCCAAAATGTTTGACCCGTTACACAATTTAAAGGAAATGCTGCCAAATACTAATTGAGTGTAGGAAAACTTCTGACCCACTGGGAATGTGATGAAAGAAATAAAAGCTGAAATTAATCATTCTCTCTACTATTATTCTGACATTTCACATTCTTTAAATAAAGTGGTGATCCTAACTGACCTAAAACAGGGAATTTTTTAGTAGGATTAAATGTGTGTGTGTGTGGTGTTTGTGTTTGTGTGTCTGTGGTGTGTGTGTGTGTGTGCTTGTGATGTTTGTGTGTGTGTGTGATGTGTGTGTGTGCTTGTGATGTTTGTGTGTGTGCGTGCGTGCGTGCGTGCGTGTGTGTGTGTGTGTGTGTGTGTGTGTGTGTGTGTGTGTGTGTGTGTGTGTGTGTGTGTGTGTGTGTGTGTGTGTGTGTGTGTGTGTGTGTGTGTGTGCGTGTGTGTGTGGTGTTTGTGTGTCTGTGGTGTGTGTGTGTGCGTGCGTGCGCGTGTGTGTGTGTGCTTGTGATGTTTGTGTGTGTGTGTGTTTGTCTGTGGTGTGTGATGTGTGTGTGTGTGCTTGTGATGTTTGTGTGTGTGCGTGCGTGCGCGTGTGTGTGTGTGTGTGTGTGTGTGTGTGTGTGTGTGTGTGTGTGTGTGTGTGTGTGTGTGTGTGTGTGTGTGTGTGTGTGTGTGTGTGTGTGTGTGTGTGTGTGTGTGTGTGTGTGTGTGTGTGTGTGTGTGTGTGTGTGTGTGTGTGTGTGTGTGTGTGTGTGTGTGTGTGTGTGTGTGTGTGTGTGTGTGTGTGTGTGTGTGTGTGTCCAGGTACATTACCCTGTCAACTCATTGACAACTGCTCAAATCTTATGTCTAACAGCCAGATAGAAAAACTGCCCTGCGTTTGATTTGAGGGGAGAAAAATGGTTTACCTCCCTTTCCTCATATCTCTCCTTCCTCTCTTCTGTTAGTGGTTAATGTATGTTGCTTCCTCTCAAACAGGCGGCAGGGTATGGTTTGGTTTTTATATAGACCACTAGGTGAAGCTCAGTACTTCAGTTACTCCACACTGAATGGTTTAAAGCAGAGCACAGTACTTTACGGAGAAGATAGAGCCAGGCAGTATGTCAAACTAGGTGTGAATATATGAGTGTTTGAATGTGGAGGGGTAACGAAATTATAGTTTGTCAACCACACACCATAAAGAATTAGAACGTTTACTGTTTATTTGTATTTTCGTTGAACAGTTGCACCACGCATAGATCCTAATGCAACCTCTAGCTATATTTGTCATAGCACCACCCACATTCCCGTCCCCTTCGCCATTAACACCCATCCCCCCAGTCCTTTATCAGTGTGTGATGTATCCATGGTCCATGAGCATCATCAGGATTATCACATTATCAAAACGCTATCATTTTGCACAGTTCAGACACCATTAGCATAAAAGGCTGGAGGCGTCCCCTTAACCAGCACACTGTGGATGTTGTTGGTATTAACATGTATTTCTCACTCTCACCCCACCATTCTCTCCATGTCTCTCTTTATGTTTATCTTTCCCTCCTTTTTTATTTTTCTGTCTTTATCGCCTCCTCTCCCCAATCTCTCTCTCATGTTATATCTCCCCCTCACTGCCTCTCTTCCTCCGTCTCATTTTTCATTCTTTATCCTGTGCTCTCTCCAGTTGTCAGTTTTGGTAAATTAAATGTAATTCTGATGTGGCCTCGTTGACGACTGATAGCAATGAATTTGGGAACCAATCACAAAGCTGCATGGGAAAACTGTTCTGATGTCTCCTCTCCTCTCGGATAGAAGGGAAGCTGAGAGTGTGAATCAAAAGAGATGGAAACTATGATCAGGGAGAGATGGAAACCATGAGCAGGAAGAGATGGAAACCATGAGCAGGGAGAGATGGAAACCATGAGCAGGGAGAGATGGAAACCATGAGCAGGGAGAGATGGAAACCATGAGCAGGGAGAGATGGAAACCATGAGCAGGGAGAGATGGAAACCATGAGCAGGGAGAGATGGAAACCATGAGCAGGGAGAGATGGAAACTATGAGAATAGAATTGCTAGATGGAATGGAAGGAAAACAGAAGTGGGCAGGTGTACATAGAATGGTGTCAATGGCAATAGAAAATGACCCCTCAACTTCAGCATATTGGTACCTCAGACAACCATAGATGCAGAAACAAGAATCTGAGTGGCATAAAATTATGCAGGATTGTGAAATTACCCACCCCCACCCCCCACACACACACTCTCTTTCCTCAATCCGATGACACCTCGTCAAGGACCTGAAGGCTAACACATTATTACCCACTTCAAACATGATGACTCCCCTCATGTAAAATACAGATGTGGGATCTTATCTGACCAGTATTGCCAAAGCTAAATAATCCAGCAGCAACAGGATTTTAATGTTTAGTCCATCATGTTGTTTGATCAGTAGTAAGTCTATTAACTGGCCAAAATGTGGCTACATGAAAAGGGCAACTCTGTTAATATATCCTTGTGTTAGTGAGGGTTTTCAGTGAATTTATGTTGAGCTAAAGCTAATCTGTATTTCCTGCAACAACAGATTGATCAAATTAAGATCCTACATCTGTACGAGTCTTGTGGTGGATCAGCTATCAGGTGATATGGAAGGGGGGAGAGCGGGGGGTTAGACAGATTCTGACAGTCCTTTATGCCTATCAGAGTTTCTAATTATGGGACTTCACACAAAACGGTACATCATCTGTATAAACATGTCATTCTGTTTCTCTGCTATCTGGATCTTCACAAATACTCTTTATATGAATGGACAGGTTGTTATGGTTGGGGAACAGATTAGATCTGTGCTGGCAAGACATTCTAAAGCCATTTCAATATAGAAAGTACCTCAACTAGTCAATTCAAAACAAGTGCAGATACAAAACATTAAGCAGAGCTAGTGCAATTAAATATATTGTCTGAGAACAATGTAAATCGGCAAGTAAGAATGCATCCCTGTACATTGTGTCTGGTCCTAGTTATGAAGCCTGGGAGCACACAGAGTCCCTGTATATTGTGTCTGGTCCTAGTTATGAAGCCTGGGAGGACACAGAGTCCCTGTATATTGTGTCTGGTCCTAGTTATGAAGCCTGGGAGGACACAGAGTCCCTGTATATTGTTTCTGGTCCTAGTTATGAAGCCTGGGACCACACAGAGTCCCTGTATATTGTGTCTGGTCCTAGTTATGAAGCCTGGGACCACACAGAGTCCCTGTATATTGTGTCTGGTCCTAGTTATGAAGCCTGGGAGCACACAGAGTCCCTGTATATTGTTTCTGGTCCTAGTTATGAAGCCTGTGACCACACAGAGTCCCTGTATATTGTGTCTGGTCCTAGTTATGAAGCCTGGGACCACACAGAGTCCCTGTATATTGTGTCTGTTCTTAGTTATGAAGCCTGGGACCACACAGAGTCCCTGTATATTGTGTCTGGTCCTAGTTATGAAGTCTGGGACCACACAGAGTCCCTGTATATTGTGTCTGGTCCTAGTTATGAAGCCTGGGACCACACAGAGTCCCTGTATATTGTGTCTGGTCCTAGTTATGAAGCCTGGGAGCACACAGAGTCCCTGTATATTGTTTCTGGTCCTAGTTATGAAGCCTGGGAGCACACAGAGTCCCTGTATATTGTTTCTGGTCCTAGTTATGAAGCCTGGGATCACACAGAGCCTCTGTACATCAAATCCAATGTAATTGTATTTGTCATACGTGCCGAATACAACCTTACAGTAAAATGCTTACCTACAAGCCCTTAACCAACAATGCAGTTTTAAGAAAAATTAGATTAGAAAAAAAAATAGATAAGTAAATGTTTTATTTTTTAAGAGCAGCAGTAAAATAACAGTAGCAAGGCTTTATACAAGGGGTACTGGAACAGAGTCAATGTGCAGGGGCACAGGTTAGTCCAGGTAATTAACTTCTTAAGCGCACCCGACACGCAGGCGGCCCATCTAGCCATCTGGAAATGCAAATGCTACGCTAAATGCTAATAGCACTCGTTAAAACTCAAACGTTCATTAAAACACACATGCAGGGTACTGAATTAAAGCTACACTCTTTGGGAATCCAGCCAACAAGTCAGATTTTTAAAATGCTTTTCGGCGAAAGCATGAGAAGCTATTATCTGATAGCATGCAACACCCCGAAATACCTGAAGGGGATGTAAACAAAATAATTAGCATAGCCGGCGCTACACAAAATGAAGAAATAAAATATAAAACATTCATTACCTTTGACGATCTTCTTTGTTGGCACTCCTAGATGTCCCATAAACATCGCTATTGGGTCTTTTTTTCGATTAAATCGGTCCATATATACCCTAAATATCGATCTATGAATAGTATGTGATCAAGGAAAAAACAGCGTTTTAAAACGCAACGTCATTTTTTTAAATTAAAAAAGTTGACGATAAACTTTCACAAAACACTTCGAAATACTTTTGTAATCCAACTTTAGGTATTAGTAAACGTTAATAATCTATCAAATTGATCACGGGGGGATGTGTATTCAATAGCTCCACGTCTTAAAATCATGGTCGGAAATTCCTCATCCAAAACATCCTGTCGGAGACCGGAAGGAATGGGCTCTCTCTTACTCGTTTGACCAAGAAACAAAGCCCAGGCAATTGACAAGACTGGCGACATCCTGTGGAAGCTGTAGGACTTGCAATCTCAGCCTCATGTAATTTGCTTTCCAATAGACAATACATGCAAGTGGCGCATTGATATATTTTCCAGATTTTGGTGATCAGTTTTTCTTCCGCTTTTCGATGAAACACACGTTATGTTATAGTCACAGCCGTGATTTACCCAGTTTTAGAAACGTCAGAGTGTTTTCTATCCACACATACTAATCATATGCATATACTATATTCCTGGCATGAGTAGCAGGACGCTGAAATGTTGCGCAATTTTTAACAGAATGTTCAAAAAAGTAGGGGGTAGGCTTAACAGTTTGGTAATGTGTACATATAGGTAGAGTTAAAGTGTATGCATATATAGCAAACAGAGAGTAGCAGCAGCATAAATGAGTGGGTGGGGGAGAAGGGGGCAATGCAAATATTCTGGGTAGCAATTTTATTAGCTGTTCAGGAGTCTTATAGCTTCGGGTAGAAGCTGTTAAGGAGTCTTTTGGAACTAGACTGGGCGCCCCGGAACCGCTTGATGTGCAGTAGCAGAGAGAACAGTCTCTGACTAGGGTAGCTGGAGTCTTTGACAATTTTTAGGGTCTTCCTCTGATGCCGCCTGGTATGGAGGTCCTGGATGGCAGGAAGTTTGGCCCAAGTGATGTACTGGGCCGTACGCGCTGCCCTCTGTAGTGCCTTGCAGTCGGAGGCTGAACAGTCAGAATGTGATGCAACCAGTCAGAATGATCTCGATGTTACAGCTGTAGAACTTTTCGAGGATCTGACGACCCATGTCAAATATTTTCAGTCTCCTGAGGGGGAATATGCTTTGTCGTGCCCTCTTCACGACTGTCTTGGTGTGTTTGGACCATTCTAGTTTGTTGGTGATGTGGACACCAAGGAACTTGAATCTCTCAACCTGCTCTACCCGTCGATGAGATTGGGGGCGTGCTCGGTCCTCCTTTTCCTGATGTCCACAATCATCTCCTTTGTCTTGCTCACATTTAGGGAGAAGTTGTTGTCTTGGCATCACACAGTCAGGTCTCTGACCTCTTATCGTTGTCAGTAATCAGGCCTACCACTGTTGTGTCATCGGCAAACTTAATGATGGCGTTGGAGTCGTACCTGATGAACAGGGAGTACAGGAAGGACTGAGAACGCACCCTTGAGGGTCCCCTGTGTTGAGGATCAGTGTGACAGATGTGTTGTTGCCCTCCCTTTCCACCTGGTGGTGGCCCGTCAGGAAGTCCAGGATCCAGTTTCAGAGGTGTTTAGTCCCAGGTCAGTGTGGAGTGCAATAGAGATTGCCTCATCTGTGGATCTGTTCGGGTGGTATGCAAATTGGAGTGGGTTTTGGGTTTCTGGGGTAATGGTGATGAAGTGAGCCATGACCAGCCTTTCAAAGCCTTTTATGGCTACAGATGTGAGTGCTACGGGATGGTAGTCATTTAGGCAGGTTACCTTAGTGTTCTGGGGCACAGGGACTATGGTGGTCTGCTTGAAACATGTTGGTATTACAGACTCATACAGGGAAAGGTTGAAAATGTCATTTAAGAGAAGTGTCAGTTGGTCAGCGCATGCTCGAAGTACACGTCCTGGTAATCTGTCTGGCCCTGCGGCCTTGTGAATGTTGACCTGTTTAAACGTCTTACTTACTTTGGCTACTAAGAGCGTGATCAAACAGTTGTTTGAAACAGCTGATGCTCTCATGCATGCTTCAGTGTTGCTAGCCTCGAAGCAAGCATAGAAGTAATTTAGCTCGTCGGGTAGGTTCGTGTCACTGGGCAGCTCACGGCTATGCTTCCCTTTGTTGTCTGTAATAGTTTGCTTGCCCTGCCACATCCGACGAGCTTCGGAGCCGGTGAAGTACGATTCAATCTTAGTCCTGTATTGACGCTTTGTCTGTTTGATAGTTCGTCGGAGGGACACAGCAGGATTTCTTATAAGTGTCCGGGTTAGAGTCCTGCTGGTTGAAAGCGGCAGCTCTACCCGTTAGCTCAGTGCGGATGTTGCCTGTAATCCATGGCTTCTGGTTGGGGTACTTACGGTCACTGTGGGGACGACGTCATCAATGCACTTATTGTGACAGGGATTTGGGCTGTGGGGACGACGTCATCGATGCACTTATTGTGACAGGGATTTGGGCTGTGGGGACGACGTCATCGATGCACTTATTGTGACAGGGATTTGGGCTGTGGGGACGACGTCATCGATGCACTTATTGTGACAGGGATTTGGGCCTTGTCGGGTGTCTGACATCCAGTACGAGGTGGGCAATCACTGTCCTGATATGCAGAAGGTATTTTTGGTCATCAATTATATACATTTTTATTTAATTTGGCAAGTCAGGTATGAACAAATTCTTATTTACAATGACGGCCTGCCAGGAAACAGCGGGTTAACTGCATTGTTCAGGGGCAGAACGACATATTTTTACCTTGTCAGGTCGCGGATTCGATCCAGCAACCTTTCAGTTACTGGCCCAAGGCTCTAACCACTACCCCACCAGCCACCCCTCAACATAGGCCCAAGATGCCTTCAGAGACGGTGGCAGGAACATTATGTACCAAATAAGTTACAAATAACACGAAAAAACACACACATTAGCACAATTGGTTAGGAGGGCGTAAAACGGTAGCCATCTCCTCCTGTGCCATTGTTCCATTGTGTCTGGACCTACAGTAGTTATGAAACAGCCTGGGAGCACACAGAACCTCTTAGAGGTTAGGGACATTTTTTGCCCTGCTACTCATGCCAGGAATATAGTATATGCATATGATTAGTATGTGTGCATAGAAAACACTCTTAAGTTTATAAAACTGGTTAAATCATGTCCATGACTATACAGAACGTGTGTAGCAGGCAAAACCCCAAGGAAAAACTCTTCACAAAAAATATATACAGTATATATCCCTCCCCCAGTTCCCTGTATTGTCTATGGCAAGGGAAAATTCCACACGATGTCGCCAGTCTTGGCAATTGGGTTGAAGTTAATCTTTGGTGAAATGAGAAATAGGCACTTCCTGTCATCAAGTACACCGGGGGAAGTTATGAAAGAGAGAAAATGGACCATGATTTCAAGACTTGCTGCTATTGAAAACAGATGGCCCCGTGATCAATTTGATCGATTATTAACGTTTACAAATACCTAAAGTTGGATTACAAAAGTAGTTTGAAGTGTTTTGGCAAAGTTTATAGGCAAATTTTTTAATAAAAAAAAATGACGTTACGTTTTGGAAAGCTGTTTTTTCTTCTGGTTCAGACGGGCTTCATAAATGGACATTTTGGGTATACATGGACGGAATTAATTGAAAAAAAGACCCAATTGTGATGTTTATGGGACATATTGGAGTGCCAACAAAGAAGCTCGTCGAAGGTAATGCATGTTTTATATTTTATATCTGCCTTTTGTGTAGCGCCGGCTACGCTAATTCTTTTGTTTACGTCTCGTTCAGGTATTTCGGGGGGTGCATGCTATCAGATAATAGCTTCTCATGCTTTTTTAAAAATCTGACATGTTGGCTCGATTCACAACGAGTGTAGCTTTAGTTGAGTACCCTGCATGTGTGATTTAATGAAAGTTTGAGTTTTAACGAGTACTATATGATTTGACGCTACTCATTTCCCTGGGCTAGTGGCTAGGGTGAGACGCTAGCCTGCACTGGCCTTAAGAGGTTGTTTAAAGCCTGTTCCTTCTGAGTCTGGAGTATTTTTGGATTAGCCCCATTTTCTCTCCTGTCCCCTGTGTGCTCAGTGGTAAAGTTGAATGATTTCTGAATGGGATCTCCTACTGCAGTCTCAGAACTCCAAGTACTGTGGTACTGTGTGTGTGTGTGTGTGTGTGTGTGTGTGTGTGTGTGTGTGTGTGTGTGTGTGTGTGTGTGTGTGTGTGTGTGTGTGTGTGTGTGTGTGTGTGTGTGTGTGTGTGTGTGTGTGTGTGTGTGTGGTGGGTGTGTGTGTTTGACTGCATGTTTGTGTGGGTGTGAGTCTGAATGTGGTCTGCTTGTGAGTGTCATCAGTGTCCCTGAAATGAACCCTATTACACTGAGTCACTGGCTTACTGGTGCTCTTTCATGCCGTCCCTAGGAGGGGTGCGTCACTTGATTGGGTTGAGTCACTGATGTGATCTCTCCTGGGTTGGCACCCCCCTTGGTTTGTGCCGTGGCGGAGGTCTTGTGGGCTATACTCGGCCTTGTCTCAGGATGGTAAGTTGGTGGTTGAAGTTATCCTTCTAGTGGTGTGGGGGCTGTGCTTTGGCAAAGTGGGTGGGGTTATATCCTTCCTGTTAGGCCATGTCTGGGGGTATCATCGGATGGGGCAACAGTGTCTCCTGACCCCTCCTGTCTCAGCCTCCAGTATTTATGCTGCAGTAGTTTATGTGTCGGGGGGCTAGGGTCAGTTTGTTGTATCTGGAGTACTTCTCCTGTCTTATCAAGTGTCCTGTGTGAATTTAAGTATGCTCTCTCTAATTCTCTCTTTCTCTCTTTCTTTCTCTCTCTCGGAGGACCTGAGCCCTTGGACCATGCCTCAGGACTACCTGGCATGATGCCTCCTTGCTGTCCCCAGTCCACCTAGCCGTGCTGCTGCTCCAGTTTCAACTGTTCTGCCTGCGGCTATGGAATCCTGACCTGTTCTCCGGAGGTGCTACCTGTCCCAGATCTATCATTTGACCATGCTGGTAATTTATGAACATTTGAACATCTTAGCCATGTTCTGTTATAATCTCCACCCTGCACAGCCAGAAGAGGACTGGCCACCCCTCATAGCCTGGTTCCTCTCTAGGTTTCTTCTTAGGTTTTGGCCTTTCTAGGGAGTTTTTCCTAGCCAACGTGCTTCAACACCTGCATTGCTTTCTGTTTGGGGTTTTAGGCTGGGTTTCTGTACAGCACTTTGAGATATCAGCTGATGTACGAAGGGCTATATAAATACATTTGATTTGATTTGATGAAAGCAGATATTGAGAAGGAGAAAGCAGAGAAAATGGAGGCTAATGAAGCGAGAGAGGGACAGAAAGAGGGAAGAACAACAGTAATAAAGGTCTCTCTCCATTCCCCTTCAGTGCTTCTTTCACCAAGCACAGCAGCAACTAGACTCCCTTGACATCAACAGACTCACTACCAGAGAGGGTCAGACACAGACACACAGACACCCACGCACATGCGCACACACATGAACAGACACACACACACAATACGCCACAACATTTTCCATTTCCTCTTCTTTCACGCAGAGCTGATTCAGTAAAAAGTCTGACACCGATCAATACAAATGGGGGGAATGGAAGAGCTCGGAATTGCAGAGAGAAAGAGACAGGCGAGATACATTTCAATTGGCCTTTATTGGCACTTCTCAAACCTGAACAATTAAACACAAGAAGGGAAGAGTCAAACTACACTACACGTCGATACAGGACTTAGATGGAGTCGTACTACACCGGCTCTGACGCTTGTCGGATGTGGCAGGACTTGCGAACTATTACAGACTACAAAGGGAAGCACAGTCGAGAGCTGTCCAGTGACACGAGCCTACTGGACGAGCATAAACTACTTATATGCTCGCTTCGAGGCAAATAACACCAAAACATGTATGAGAGCACCAGCTGTACCGGAAGAATGTGTGATTAAGTTATCAGCAGCCGATGTGAGTAAGACCTTTAGACAGGTCAACATTCACAAGGCCACAGGGCCAGACGGATTATCAGGACATGTACTGCGAGTATGCGCTGACCAACTAGCAAGTGTCTTCACTGACATTTTCAACCTCTCCCTGTCTGTAATACCAACATGTTTTCAGCAGAGCACAAGAACACTAAGGTAACCTGCCTAAATGACTACAGACCCGTAGCACTCAAGTCTGTAGCCATGAAGTGCTTTGAAAGGCTGGTCATTGATCACATCAACACCATCATCCCAGAAACCCTAGACCCACTCCAATTTGCATACTGCCCCAACAGATCCACAGATGATGCAGTCTCTATTGCACTCCACACTGCCCTTTCCCACCTGGACAAAACAAACACCTATGTGAGAATACGATTCACTGACTACAACTCAGCGTTCAACACCATAGTGCCCTCAAATCTCATTAATAAGCTAAGGACACTGGGACTAAACACCTCCCTCTGCAACTGGATCCTGGACTTCCTGACAGGCCACCCCCAGGTGGAAAGGGTAGGTAACAATACGTCAGCCACGGTGATCCTCAACACAGGGGCCCCTCAGGTGTGCGTGCTTAGTCCCGTCCTGTTCTCCCTGTTCACTCATGACTACTTGGCCAGGCTCGACTCCAATACCATCATTAAATGAATTTGCCGATGACACAAAGGTGTAGGCCTGACCACTGACAACAACGAGAGTGTAGGGAGGAGATCAGAGGCCTGGCTGTGTGGTGCCAGGATAACAACCTCTCCCTCAACGTGATCAAGACAAAGGAGATGATTGTGGACTACTGGAAAAAGAGGAGCGAGCACGCGCCCATTCTCATCGACGGGCTGCAGTGGAGCAGATTGAGAGCTTCAAGTTCCTTGGTGTCCAAATCACCAACAAACTAACATGGTCCAAGCACACCATGTCAGTCGTGAAGCTGCACGACAAAACCTATTCCCCTCAGGAGACTAAACAGATTTGGCATGGGTCCTCAGATCTTAAAAAGGTTCTACAGCTGCACCATCGATTGCATCACTGCCTGGTATGGTAACTGCTCTGCCTCCGACAGCAAGGCACTACAGAGGGTAGTGCGAACAGCCCACCTCGCTGGGGCCAAGCTTCCTACCATCCAGAACCTCTATACCAGGCGGTGTCAGAGGAAGGCATTGAAAATGGTTAAAGACTGCAGCCACCCTAGTCATAGACTGTTCAATTCCAATCAAATGTATTTATTTAGACTCTTAGTTCTTTCTGCTACTGCACGGAAAGCGGTACCGGAGCACCAAGTCTAGATCCAAGATGATTCTAAACAGCTTCTACCCCCAAGCCATAAGACTCCTGAACATCTCGTCAAATGGCTACCCAGACTATTGACATTGTCCCCCCCCCCATCCACACCACTGCCACTCTCTGTCGTCATCTATGCATAGTCACTTTAATTAACTCTACCTACATGTACATACTATGTCAACTAACCGGTGCCCCGCACACGGAGTCTGTATCGGCACCCTCCTGTATATATTGTTATTTTTTACTGCTCCTCTTTAATTACTTGTTAGCTTTATCTCTTATTCTTATCTGCACTGTCAGTTAGGGGCTCGTAAGTAAGCATTTCACTGTAAGGTCTATTCCTGTTGTATTCGGCGCAACTGACTAATACAATTTGATTTGATTTGACATGAGGAAATGAAAGAGAATGGAGACAGACAGACGGACTGAGGGGCTGACAGGTGGGCTGAGAGCAGGCATTTGGAAGGGCGGGTAGGCAGACCGGGTACGGACAGACAGAGGTGAAAGGTCACTACTGTACCTTAGCTTCCTACCGGTCCATCAATTTTTTGAGTTCAATGGCTTTATCCACACACTGTCTCAGAGTAGAACATTGGTTGTAAGTACTGAGAATAGAGACATTTTACTCCTACTCTTTTGGGTAAAAATAAATCTATGCATGAAACCTCTTTAGTCATAAGAGTCCCACCCAGTTGACAGAAGTTTAGGAGACCTCATGAGGTGTAAGAGTCCCACCTAGTTGAGAGATGTTTAGGAGACCTCATGATGTGTAAGAGTCACACCTAGTTGACAGATTTTTAGGAGACCTCGTGAGGTGTCCTAACCAGTTCAGAGTTACCAGCTAAAGTAATAATTGTTCATGAATTTGCTTTGTAGTTGTTGAAATAATGTATTGATATTTATATATGATCAGTCCATGAATAACCTAAACCTACATGTAACAATATCTGTAAACAATGTAGAACTACAGGTAACAATATCTATAAATAATATATGCCTACAGGTAACAATATCTATAAATAATATATGCCTTCATGTAACAATATCTGTAAATAATTTAGGCCTACATGTAACAATATCTATAAATAATATATGCCTACATGTAACAATATCTGTAAATAATATATGCCTACATGTAACAATATCTGTAAACAATGTAGAACTACAGGTAACAATATCTATAAATAATATATGCCTACATGTAACAATATCTGTAAATAATCTAGGCCTACATGTAACAATATCTGTAAATAATTTAGGCCTACATGTAACAATATCTGTAAACAATGTAGAACTACAGGTAACAATATCTATAAATAATATATGCCTACATGTAACAATATCTGTAAATAATTTAGGCCTACATGTAACAATATCTGTAAATAATATAGGCCTACATGTAACAATATCTGTAAACAATCTAGGCCTACATGTAACAATATCTGTAAATAATCTAGGCCTACATGTAACAATATCTGTAAACAATCTAGGCCTACATGTAACAATATCTGTAAATAATCTAGGCCTACATGTAACAATATCTGTAAACAATCTAGGCCGACATGTAACAATATCTGTAAATAATCTATGCCTACATGTAACAATATCTGTAAATAATCTAGGCCTACATGTAACAATATCTGTAAACAATCTAGGCCTACATGTAACAATATCTGTAAACAATCTAGGCCTACATGTAACAATATCTGTAAACAATCTAGGCCTACATGTAACAATATCTGTAAATAATCTAGGCCTACATGTAACAATATCTGTAAACAATCTAGGCCTACATGTAACAATATCTTTAAACAATCTAGGCCTATGTAACAATATCTGTAAATGTAACAATAATCTAGGCCTACATGTAACAATATCTGTAAACAATCTAGGCCTACATGTAACAATATCTGTAAATAATCTAGGCCTACATGTAACAATATCTGTAAATAATCTAGGCCTACATGTAACAATATCTGTAAATAATTTAGGCCTACATGTAACAATATCTGTAAATAATCTAGGCCTACATGTAACAATATCTGTAAACAATCTAGGCCTACATGTAACAATATCTGTAAATAATCTAGGCCTACATGTAACAATATCTGTAAACAATCTAGGCCGACATGTAACAATATCTGTAAATAATCTATGCCTACATGTAACAATATCTGTAAATAATCTAGGCCGACATGTAACAATATCTGTAATTAATCTATGCCTACATGTAACAATATCTGTAAATAATCTAGGCCTACATGTAACAATATCTGTAAACAATCTAGGCCTACATGTAACAATATCTGTAAACAATCTAGGCCTACATGTAACAATATCTGTAAACAATCTAGGCCTACATGTAACAATATCTGTAAATAATCTAGGCCTACATGTAAAAATATCTGTAAACAATCTAGGCCGACATGTAACAATATCTGTAAATAATCTATGCCTACATGTAACAATATATGTAAATAATCTAGGCCTACATGTAACAATATCTGTAAACAATCTAGGCCTACATGTAACAATATCTGCAATCTAGGCCTACATGTAACAATATCTGTAAACAATAACATGTAACAATATCTAAATAATCTAGGCCTACATGTAACAATATCTGTAAACAATCTAGGCCTACATGTAACAATATCTTTAAACACTCTAGGCCTACATGTAACAATATCTGCAAACAATCTTGTCCTACATGTAACAATATCTGTAAATAATCTAGGCCTACATGTAACAATATCTGTAAACAATCTAGGCCTACATGTAACAATATCTGTAAACAATCTAGGCCTACATGTAACAATATCTGTAAACAATCTAGGCCTACATGTAACAATATCTGTAAATAATTTAGGCCTGCATGTAAATAATCTAGGCCTACATGTAACAATATCTGTAAACAATCTAGGCCTACATGTAACAATATCTAGGCCTACATGTAACAATATCTGTAAACAATCTAGGCCTACATGTAACAATATCTGTAAACAATGTAACTATCTGGCCTGTAACAATATCTGTAATTAATCAATATATCTGTAAATAATCTAGGCCTACATGTAACAATATCTGTAAACAATCTAGGCCTACATGTAACAATATCTGTAAATAATCTAGGCCTACATGTAACAATATCTGTAAACAATCTAGGCCTACATGTAACAATATC
Source organism: Oncorhynchus keta (assembly GCF_023373465.1). NCBI lineage: Eukaryota > Metazoa > Chordata > Actinopteri > Salmoniformes > Salmonidae > Oncorhynchus > Oncorhynchus keta. The sequence continues at coordinate 41,840,820 of NC_068438.1, forward strand.
TGTAAATAATCTAGGCCTACATGTAACAATATCTGTAAACAATCTAGGCCGACATGTAACAATATCTGTAAATAATCTATGCCTACATGTAACAATATCTGTAAATAATCTAGGCCTACATGTAACAATATCTGTAAACAATCTAGGCCTACATGTAACAATATCTGTAAACAATCTAGGCCTACATGTAACAATATCTGTAAACCTAATGTAACAATAGGTAAATAATCTAGGCCTACATGTAACAATATCTGTAAACAATCTAGGCCTAATGTAACAATATCTTTAAACAATCTAGGCCTACATGTAACAATATCTGCAAACAATCTAGGCCTACATGTAACAATATCTGTAAATAATCTAGGCCTACATGTAACAATATCTGTAAACAATCTAGGCCTACATGTAACAATATCTGTAAACAATCTAGGCCTACATGTAACAATATCGGTAAATAATCTAGGCCTACATGTAACAATATCTGTAAACAATCTAGGCCTACATGTAACAATATCTTTAAACAATCTAGGCCTACATGTAACAATATCTGTAAAACAATATCTGTAAATCTAGGCCTACATGTAACAATATCTGTAAATAATCTAGGCCTACATGTAACAATATCTGTAAACAATCTAGGCCTACATGTAACAATATCTGTAAACAATCTAGGCCTACATGTAACAATATCTGTAAATAAAACAATCTAGGCCGACATGTAACAATATCTGTAAATAATCTATGCCTACATGTAACAATATCTGTAAATAATCTAGGCCTACATGTAACAATATCTGTAAACAATCTAGGCCTACATGTAACAATATCTGTAAATAATCTAGGCCTACATGTAACAATATCTGTAAACAATCTAGGCCTACATGTAACAATATCTGTAAACAATCTAGGCCTACATGTAACAATATCTGTAAACAATCTAGGCCTACATGTAACAATATCTGTAAATAATCTAGGCCTACATGTAACAATATCTGTAAACAATCTAGGCCTACATGTAACAATATCTGTAAACAATCTAGGCCTACATGTAATCTAGACCTACATCTCTAATGTTTCCTGAAGTTCGTGATCATCTCCTTTGTTTTGTTGACATTTTCCTGACACCACACTCCGAGGGCCCTCACCTCCTCCCTGTAGGCCGTCTCGTCATTGTTGGTAATCAAGCCTACCACTGTAGTGTCATCTGCAAACTTGATGATTGAGTTGGAGGCGTGCATGGCCACGCAGTCTTGGGTGAACAGGGAGTACAGGAGAGGGCTCAGAACGCACCCTTGTGGGGCCCCAGTGTTGAGGATCAGCGGAGTGGAGATGTTGTTACCTACCCTCACCACCTGGGGGCGGTCCGTCAGGAAGTCCAGTACCCAGTTGCACAGGGCAGGGTCGAGACCCAGGGTTGAAGGGTACTATGGTGTTAAATGCTGAGCTGTAGTCGATGAACAGCATTCTCACATAGGTATTCCTCTTGTCCAGATGGGTTAGGGCAGTGTGCTGTGTAGTTGTGATTGCGTTGTCTATGGACCTGTTGGGGCAGGAAGCATATTGGAGTGGGTCTAGGGTGTCAGGTAGGGTGGAGGTGTTATAGTCCTTAACTAGTCTCTCAAAGCACGTCATGACGACAGAAGTGAGTGCTACTGGGAGGTAGTCGTTTAGCTCAGTTACCTTAGCTTTCTTGGGAACATGAACAATGGTGGCCCTCTTGAGGCATGTGGGGACAGCAGACCTGGATAAGGATTTATTGAATATGTACGTAAACACACTAGCCAGCTGGTTTGCACATGCTCTGAGGACGCGGCTGGGGATGCCGTCTGGGCCTGCAGCCTTGCGAGGGTTAACACGTTTAAATGTTTTACTCACATCGGCTGCAGTGAAGGAGAGTCCACAGGTTTTGGTAGCGGGCCATGTCAGTGGCACTGTATTGTCCTCAAAGCGGGCAAAGAAGTTGTTTAGTCTGTCTGGGAGCAATACATCGGTGTCCGCGACGGGCCTGGTTTTCTTTTTGTAATCCGTGATTCACTGTAGACTCTGCCACATACCTCTTCTGTCTGAGCCATTGAATTGGGACTCTACTTTGTCTCTATACTGACACTTAGCTTGTTTCATTGCCTTGCGGAGGGAATAGCTACACTGTTTGTATTCGGTCATGTTTCCGGTCACCTTGCCCTGATTAAAAGCAATGGTTCGCGCTTTCAGTTTCACACGAATGCTGCCATCAATCCTCTGTTTCTGGTTTGGTAATGTTTTAATAGTTGCTGTGGGTACGACATCGCCAATGCTCTTGCTAATAAACTCGCTCACCGAATCAACATATTTGCCAATGTTGTTGTTTGACGCAATGCGAAACAAATCCCATTCCACATGATCGAAGCAATCTTGAAGCGTGGAATCAGATTGGTCGGACCAGCGTTGAACAAACCTGAGCGCGGGAGCTTCCTGTTTTAGTCTCTGTCTATAGGTTGGAAACAACTAAATGGAGTCATGGTCAGCTTTTCTGAAGGGAGGGCGGGGGAGGGCCCTATATGCATCGCGGAAGTTAGAATAACAATGATCCAGAATTTAGGGAGTCTTGTTTTCAGATTGGCCTTGTTAAAATCCCCAGCTGCAATGAATGCAGCATCAGGATATGTGGTTACCAGTTTACATAGAGTCAAATGAAGTTCGTTTAGGGCCATCGATGTGTCTGCTCGGGGGGGATATATGCGGCTGTGATTATAATCAAAGAGAATTCTCTTGGTAGATAATGTGGTTGAGGTCCGGGGTAGGCGGTGAGGATCCTCACACCGGAGGCGCAATCAAAGCGCGGTGAGCCAGAGGTGGAGCGGGGTCTACGTCCCGCACCAGAGCCGCCACCGCGGATAGGTGCCCACCCAGACCCTCCCCTATAGGTTCAGGTTTTGCGGCCGGAGTCCGCAAATTTGTGTGTGTGTGTGTGTGTGTGTGTGTGGGGGGGGGTGAAGAGGGGTACAGTCACGCCCGGACCTTAGAGAGCCTTTTTTATGTATCTTTTTGGTTTGGCCAGGGTTTTATATGTCCTTTATTTCTATGATTTGTGTTTCTATATGTTTGCCGGGTATGGCTCTCAATCAGGGACAGCTGTCTATCGTTGTCTCTGGTTGGGAATCATACTCAGGTAGCCCTTTACCCCTCCTTTCAGTGTGGCTAGTTATCTTTGTTAGTGGCACTATAGCCTTGTTAAGCTTCACGGTTGTTTTGTTATTTCTTGTTTTGTTGGCGACATTTTATATAAATAAAATAAAATGTACGCTCACCACGCTGCATCTTGGTCTCCTTCCAACGACGACCGTGACATCCAATACACACTCCTAACACGTGCAGAGCTGGCGATGCCTCATTGTGATTGGTTATTCCTCATCATTTGCAATGTTTTAAAATGTTTTATGGAATTTCAGCGGTAAGTGATTTGATGCAAACTGTGGCAAAGTAATTTAGAGTTATTAAACAGGATTGACGAGTGTGTTTATATAATTATCATAATTCCACTTTAGCAACCATCAGAATCGGTTAAAAAAAATATGCATGCCAACATATTAACAAAGAATTAAGGGTAGGCAAAGAGTCGTGTCAGGTGAAAATTCTATGAAGTGTTTTACAGTTGCAGCGTTTGATTCACAGTCACATTCACTGTGGTTGTCTGAAACATGCAGACCAGACGATGCCTCATCGTGATTGGTTAATCCCCATAATTTACAACAATGTCAATGAACGTCATGACTATCTTTCTGTTGCGGTACCTCAAACTGTCGTTTACCAGCTGAGATACATTTTACCAGTTGATTTTACTCCTGGCTCAGACTTTGTCTGGGCAGTGTCTTAATGTCATTCTAAAACCTACTCTGAGCTGAGAGTAGTTGTCTTAAAACGGGTTTTAACAGGATTCCTAGGACCTTTTCTAAGATGCTTTGTGGATACAGGTACCTGCTGTTAGAGCTGTGGGTTTCAACAATGAATCCTCCCAGCTAGCCATCGATCCATCAGATACACACAGACAGCTTAGCAGGCAGGAGGATAATGTTCTCTCTATGTGTGTGTGTGTGTGTGTGTGTGTGTGCGCGAGTGCGTGTGTGTGTGAGTGTAAGTATGCCCATACTCTCAGGCTCATCCTGTTGCTCTCCAGGGCCAAGAGTGAAAATCACTGATATTCTGCCTCTTTTTCTACAGGAGGGTTCAGTGCTCAGTGCTCAGTGCTCAGTGTTCAGTGTTCAGTGTTCAGTGTTCAGTGGTCAGTGTTCAGTGTTCAGTGTTCAGTGTTCAGTGCTCAGTGCTCAGTGCTCAGTGTTCAGTGCTCAGTGTTCAGTGCTCAGTGTTCAGTGCTCAGTGCTCAGTGCTCAGTGTTCAGTGCTCAGTGTTCAGTGCTCAGTGCTCAGTGTTCTGCATTCAGTGCTCAGTGTTCTGCGTTCAGTGTTCAGTGCTCAGTGCTCAGTGTTCAGTGTTCAGTGCTCAGTGCTCAGTGCTCAGTGCTCTGCGTTCTGCGTTCTGCGTTCTGCGTTCAGTGTTCAGTGCTCAGTGCTCAGTGTTCTGCGTTCTGCGTTCTGCGTTCAGTGTTCAGTGTTCAGTGCTCAGTGCTCAGTGTTCTGCGTTCAGTGCTCAGTGTTCTGCGTTCAGTGCTCAGTGCTCAGTGTTCAGTGCTCAGTGCTCAGTGTTCTGCGTTCTGCGTTCTGCGTTCTGCGTTCAGTGCTCAGTGTTCAGTGCTCAGTGTTCAGTGCTCAGTGCTCAGTGTTCAGTGCTCAGTGTTCAGTGTTCTGCGTTCAGTGCTCAGTGTTCTGCGTTCAGTGCTCAGTGTTCAGTGCTCAGTGCTCAGTGCTCAGTGTTCTGCGTTCAGTGCTCAGTGTTCTGCGTTCAGTGCTCAGTGTTCTGCGTTCAGTGTTCAGTGCTCAGTGTTCAGTGTTCAGTGCTCAGTGCTCAGTGCTCTGCGTTCTGCGTTCTGCGTTCAGTGCTCAGTGCTCAGTGCTCAGTGCTCAGTGCTCAGTGTTCAGTGCTCTGCGTTCTGCGTTCTGCGCTCAGTGTTCAGTGCTCAGTGTTCTGCGTTCAGTGTTCTGCGTTCAGTGCTCAGTGCTCAGTGTTCAGTGCTCAGTGTTCAGTGCTCAGTGCTCAGTGTTCTGCGTTCAGTGCTCAGTGCTCAGTGCTCAGTGCTCAGTGTTCAGTGCTCAGTGTTCAGTGCTCAGTGTTCAGTGTTCAGTGCTCAGTGTTCAGCGTTCAGTGCTCAGTGCTCAGTGTTCAGTGTTCAGTGCTCAGTGCTCAGTGCTCAGTGCTCAGTGTTCAGTGCTCAGTGCTCAGTGTTCAGTGTTCAGTGCTCAGTGCTCAGTGTTCTGCGTTCAGTGCTCAGTGCTCAGTGTTCAGTGTTCAGTGTTCAGTGCTCAGTGTTCAGTGTTCAGTGTTCAGTGCTCAGTGCTCAGTGCTCAGTGTTCTGTGTTCTGCGCTCAGTGTTCAGTGTTCAGTGTTCAGTGTTCTGCATTCAGTGTTCAGTGCTCAGTGCTCAGTGCTCAGCGCTCAGTGTTCTGCGTTCAGTGCTCAGCGCTCAGTGTTCTGCGTTCAGTGTTCAGCGCTCAGCGCTCAGTGTTCTGCGCTCAGTGCTCAGTGCTCAGTGTTCTGCGTTCAGTGCTCAGTGTTCTGCGTTCAGTGCTCAGTGCTCAGTGTTCAGTGCTCAGTGTTCAGTGCTCAGTGCTCAGTGTTCTGCGTTCTGCGTTCAGTGCTCAGTGCTCAGTGCTCAGTGTTCTGCGTTCAGTGCTCAGTGCTCAGTGCTCAGTGACCTGCGTTCAGTGCTCAGTGTTCTGCGTTCAGTGCTCAGTGCTCAGTGCTCAGTGTTCTGCGTTCAGCGCTCAGCGTTCAGCGCTCAGTGTTCTGCGTTCAGCGCTCAGTGCTCAGTGCTCAGTGTTCAGTGTTCTGCGTTCAGTGCTCAGTGCTCAGTGCGCAGTGTTCTGCGTTCAGTGCTCAGTGCTCAGTGTTCAGTGTTCAGTGTTCTGCGTTCAGTGCTCAGTGCTCAGTGTTCTGCGTTCTGCGTTCTGCGTTCAGTGTTCAGTGTTCAGTGCTCAGTGCTCAGTGTTCTGCGTTCAGTGCTCAGTGTTCTGCGTTCAGTGCTCAGTGCTCAGTGTTCAGTGCTCAGTGCTCAGTGTTCTGCTTCTGCGTTCTGCGTTCTGCGTTCAGTGCTCAGTGTTCAGTGCTCAGTGCTCAGTGTTCAGTGCTCAGTGCTCAGTGTTCAGTGCTCAGTGCTCAGTGTTCTGCATTCAGTGCTCAGTGTTCTGCGTTCAGTGCTCAGTGTTCAGTGCTCAGTGCTCAGTGTTCAGTGCTCAGTGCTCAGTGTTCTGCGTTCAGTGCTCAGTGTTCTGCGTTCAGTGCTCAGTGTTCTGCGTTCAGTGTTCAGTGCTCAGTGTTCAGTGTTCAGTGCTCAGTGCTCAGTGCTCAGTGCTCAGCGTTCTGCGTTCTGCGTTCTGCGTTCAGTGTTCAGTGCTCAGTGCTCAGTGTTCAGTGTTCAGTGCTCAGTGCTCAGTGCTCTGCGTTCTGCATTCTGCTGTTCTGCGTTCTGCGTTCAGTGCTCAGTGTTCAGTGCTCAGTGTTCAGTGCTCAGTGTTCTGCGTTCAGTGCTCAGTGTTCTGCGTTCAGTGCTCAGTGCTCAGTGTTCAGTGCTCAGTGTTCAGTGCTCAGTGCTCAGTGTTCTGCGTTCTGCGTTCAGTGCTCAGTGCTCAGTGCTCAGTGCTCAGTGTTCAGTGTTCAGTGCTCAGTGTTCAGTGCTCAGTGTTCTGCGTTCAGTGCTCAGTGTTCTGCGTTCAGTGCTCAGTGCTCAGTGTTCAGTGTTCAGTGCTCAGTGTTCAGTGCTCAGTGCTCAGTGTTCTGCGTTCTGCGTTCAGTGCTCAGTGCTCAGTGTTCAGTGTTCAGTGTTCAGTGCTCAGTGCTCAGTGTTCTGCGTTCAGTGCTCAGTGCTCAGTGCTCAGTGCTCAGTGTTCAGTGTTCAGTGTTCAGTGCTCAGTGTTCAGTGTTCAGTGTTCAGTGCTCAGTGCTCAGTGCTCAGTGCTCAGTGTTCTGTGTTCTGCGCTCAGTGTTCAGTGCTCAGTGTTCTGCGTTCAGTGTTCAGTGCTCAGTGCTCAGTGCTCAGTGCTCAGTGCTCAGCGTTCAGTGCTCAGCGCTCAGTGTTCTGCGTTCAGTGTTCAGTGCTCAGTGTTCAGTGTTCAGTGCTCAGTGCTCAGTGTTCAGTGCTCAGTGCTCAGCGCTCAGTGTTCTGCGTGTTCAGTGTTCAGCGCTCAGCGCTCAGTGTTCTGCGCTCAGTGCTCAGTCAATGTTCTGCGTTCAGTGCTCAATGTTGCTCAGTGACCTGCGTTCAGTGCTCAGTGTTCTGCGTTCAGTGCTCAGTGCTCAGTGCTCAGTGCTCAGTGCTCAGTGTTCTGCGTCCAGCGCTCAGCGTTCAGCGCTCAGTGTTCTGCGTTCAGTGTTCAGTGCTCAGTGTTCAGTGTTCAGTGTTCAGTGCTCAGTGTTCAGTGCTCAGTGCTCAGTGCTCAGTGCTCAGCGCTCAGTGTTCAGTGTTCAGTGTTCTGCGTTCAGTGCTCAGTGTTTTGCGTTCTGCGAGGGTTTTACTGCCAGGCTGATTAGCTAGAACACAGTGTCAGACATGATGAGTTGTCTCTCCCATGTCTCCACACATGCCTGCTGCTGTGTTCAGACACTGTGATGTGTCTTTTCATGTGGCTCTACAAAAGCCTGTCATTCCAGCACCTCTCTGAGAGAGAAAGAGAGAAATAGACATGAACTGACATGACACACTCACATGAGAGTCAGTGCATGAGATGGAAACAATGTGTGCGTGCCTATGTGTATGAATGTCTGTCGAGGCTTTAATGTGTATGTTTGGTCTATCTTGTTTTCAGTGAAAGTGTGTGAACGTCTTTCAGTGTGTTTGATGTGTTTTGTCTTTCTTTGTTCTCTTAGTAGATAGGATCCTGCCATTGCTGAGTTCCTGGCTAAATATGATCTGCAACAATATGGCGTCTCTGAGGAGGAATGTCTGAGGAGAGAGCCACAGTGTCTGTTACAGTGGCTCTAGAGAGAACAGAGGGAGGGAGAGAGAGTTATCTTCTTATTATTACCATTTTATTTACTACAACTGTAGGCCCCATAACACCCATTGAGGGAGAGGTCGTCTCTCTGTGGAGAAATATTCCAACAACATAATTGTACCAAACATGTAGTGTTTTTCTAACTAACTACTAGCTATGTTTTCTTTAAAACTGTTATAGTTATTACATGAATAGATAATCTGTTCATTAACGCACACACAAACACACAACCACATGAGTTCATCAGCGTTGGTCCTGTGGTGTTGAGGAGTTCTGCGTAAATTGAATTTTTTTCATTAATGAGTTATTAAAGCATATGTTTCTAATTATTCTCTCTAATTACATGCAGCAGACACCAGTGACAATAGTCACTAAGAACCCATTTAGAGAAAAATGCATATTAATTTTAGAGATGCAGAGAGAAGAGAAAGAAGGTGAGGGAGAGATGCTTATTATGCTTATTTATTTTATCTTGTGTCCTTTAATTATTTGTACATTGTGTGTGTATATATATATATATATATATAATATGACATTTGTAATGTCTTTACTGTTTTGAAACTGTTGTATGTGTAATGTTTACTGTTAATTTTTGTTGTTTTTCACTTTATATATTCACTTTGTATGTTGTCTACCTCACTTGCTTTGGCAATGTTAACACATGTTTCCCATGCCAATAAAGCCCTTGAATTGAATTAAATTGAGAGAGGTAGGGAGAATCTTAAAGTACAATGGAGGAAAGGGTGAACAGGAGAGGGAAGGATATATATATATATATATGAGGCTGATTTGGAAAAAAAAAGTCAGGAAGAGCATTAATGAAGAAAGACAATAATATATACAGAAACTCAACAGAGAAAGAAAGATGTAAGGAAGGGATGAAAATAAAGAGAGACTATGGTGAATCACTACAACAATACAGAAACACACTACGGAAAAAGAAGGAACAACATGTCAGAAATCAGCTCGATGTAATTGAAGAACCCACAGAATCTAACCGCTTCTGGGAAAATGTGAACACACTAAACAACAACACAAAGAGTTATCTATCCAAAACAGAGATGTATGGATAAACCACTTATCCAATCGGGATAACGAAGAACAAGAACAAACAGCAAAGACATTTACATTATCAAATACAAAACCTTAGAATCAACGAATCAACCTCACCCTTCTAGAATCTGAAGTCAAATGTTTACTGATGTTCTGGTACTGTCACACCTGCTCCCGCTCTTCCCCCTGGTGCCCGAAGGCGCCAGGCTCTCCAGCATTACGCACACCTGCCTTTCCCCGTCACGCCCATCAGCGTATTATTGGACTCACCTGGACTCACCTGTTTATTACCTCCCCTCTATTAGTCCGTTCCCCAGCTCTGTTCCCTGCTGCTGCATTCATTTTCATTGTGTATCCGTGTGCTGATGCAGTTTCTGTCTTGTTCTTTGTCTGTCCTAATTCAATGTCAACTCCCTGTACCTGCTTTTCGACTTCAGCGACAGTCTTTACAGGTGCTTCCGTCCCCAACCAAGGAGGGTTTACAGCAGCACCTAGACCTGGGCCCTGACAGAAAATCTCAGTAAGACAAAAATAATGGTGTTCCAAAAAAGGTCCAGTTGCCAGGAGCACAAATACAAATTCAATCTAGACACTATTGCCTGAGAACACAGAACAAAATGTCATATAGCTCAGCCTTCACATCAGCGTCACAGGTGACTTCCACAAGAAGGGCATCAAAAGGAACATAACATTTGACATACCAATTAGCATCTGGCAAAAAATACTGTAATCAGTTATAGAACCCATTGCCCTTTATGGTTGTGAGGTCCGGAGTCCGCTCACCAACCAATAATTCACAAAATGGAAAACCACAGAGTCATGAATTGAATTGAATTCAAACACCACATTGAGACTCTGCATGCAGACTTCTGCAAAAAATAAAATCTGTGTACAATGTAAAACACCAAATAATGCATGCAGAGCAGAATTAGGCCAATACACGCTAATTATCAAAATCCAGAATAGACCGGTTAAATTCTACAACCACCTAAAAGGAAGAAATTCCCAAACCTTCCATTAAAAAAACCATCACCTACAGAGAGATGAGGTGTGAACGATCTGAGAGACAAGGCAAGAAGGGCATTCTATGCCATCAAAAGAAACATAAATTTCAACATGCCAATTAGGATTTGGCTAAAAATACTTGAATCAGTCATAGAGCCCATTGCCCTTTATGGTTGTGAGGTCTGGGGTCCGCTCACCAACCAAGACTTCACAAAATGGGACAAACACCAAATTGAGACTCTGCACGCAGAATTCTGCAAAAATATCCTCCGTGTACAACGTAAAACACCAAATAATGCATGCAGAGCAGAATTAGGCCGATACCCACTAATTATCAAAATCCAGAAAAGAGCCATTAAATTCTACAACCACCTAAAAGGAAGCGATTCACAAACCTTCCATAACAAAGCCATCACAAACAGAGAGATGAACCTGGAGAAGAGTCCCTAAGCAAGCTGGTCCTGGGGCTCTGTTCACAAACACAAACACACCCTACAGAGCCCCAGGACAACAGCACAATTAGACCCAACCAAATCATGAGAAAACAAAAAGATAATTACTTAACACATTGGAAAGAATTAACAAAAAAACAGAGCAAACTAGAATGCTATTTGGCCCTACACAGAGAGTACACAGCGGCAGAATACCTGACCACTGTGACTGACCCAAAATTAAGGAAAGCTTTGACTATGT
>NC_068438.1:41856651-41861651 GCF_023373465.1 Oncorhynchus keta
AACGGTAGGCTTCGAGGGGACTCCTATGGTAGGTACACCTATAGCTCATCTCTTGGCAGTAGTACTGTAGACTACTTTATCACTGACCTCAACCCAGAATCTCTCAGAGCGTTCACAGTCAGTCCACTAACACCCCTATCAGACCACAGCAAAATCACAGTCTACTTAAACAGAGCAATACTCAACCATGAGGCATCAAAGCCAAAGGAACTGAGCAACATTAAGAAATGCTATAGGTGGAAGGAATGCAGTTTGGAAACCTACCAAAAACAATTAGGCAACAACAAATTCAATCCCTTTTAGACAATTTCCTGGGTAAAACGTTCCACTGTAATAGTGAAGGTGTAAACTTGGCAGTAGAAAATCTTAACAGTATATTTGACCTCTCAGCTTCCCTATCAAATCTAAAAGTCTCAAATAGAAAACCGAAGAAAATTAACAATAATGACAAATGGTTTGATGAAGAATGCAAAAATCTAAGAAAGAAATTGAGAAACCTGTCCAACCAAAAACATAGAGACCCGGAAAACCTGAGTCTACGCCTTCACTATGGTGAATCACTAAAACAATACAGAAATACACTACGGAAAAAGAAGGAACAGCATGTCAGAAATCAGCTCAATGCAATAGAAGAATCCATAGACTCTAACCACTTCTGGGAAAATTGGAAAACACTAAACAAACAACAACACGAAGAATTATCTATCCAAAATGGAGATGTATGGGTAAACCACTTCTCCAATCTTTTTGGTTCTATAACAAAGAACAAAGAGCAAAAACATATACATGATCAAATACAGATCTTAGAATCAACTATTAAAGACTACCAGAACCCACTGGATTCTCCAATTACATTGAATGAGTTACAGGACAAAATAAAAACCCTCCAAACCAAAAAGGCCTGTGGTGTCGATGGTATCCTCAATGAAATGATCAAATATAAAGACAACAAATTCCAATTGGCTATACTAAAACTCTTTAACATCATACTTACTCATCATACTCTGGCATCTTCCCCAATATTTGGAACCAAGGACTGATCACCCCAATCCACAAAAGTGGAGACAAATTTGACCCCAATAACTACCGTGGAATATGTGTCAACAGTAACCTTGGGAAAATCCTCTGCATTATTATTAACAGCAGACTCGTACATTTCCTCAATGAAAACAATGTACTGAGCAAATGTCAAATTGGCTTTTTACCAAATTACCGTACAACAGACCATGTATTCACCCTGCACACCTTAATTGACAACCAAACAAACCAAAACAAAGGCAAAGTCTTCTCATGCTTTGTTGATTTCAAAAAAAGCCTTCGACTCAATTTGGCATGAGGGTCTGCTATACAAACTGATGGAAAGTGGTGTTGGGGGTAAAACATATGACATTATAAAATCCATGTACACAAACAACAAGTGTGTGGTTAAAATTGGCAAAAACACACACATTTCTTCACACAGGGTCGTGGGGTTAGACAGGGATGCAGCTTAAGCCCCACCCTCTTCAACATATATATCAACAAACTGGGGCGGGCACTAGAAAAGTCTGCAGCACCCGGCCTCCCCCTGCTAGAATCCGAAGTCAAATGTCTGCTGTTTGCTGATGATCTGGTGCTTCTGTCACCAACCAAGGAGGGCCTACAGCAGCACCTAGATCTTATGCACAGATTCTGTCAGACCTGGGCCCTGACAGTAAATCTCAGTAAGACCAAAATAATGGTGTTCCAAAAAGGTCCAGTCACCAGGACCACAAATACAAATTCCATCTAGACACTGTTGCCCTAGAGCACACAAAAACTATACATACCTTGGCCTAAACATCAGCGCCACAGGTAACTTCCACAAAGGTGTGAACGATCTGTGAGACAAGGCAAGAAGGGCATTCTATGCCATCAAAAGAAACATAAATTTCAACATACCAATTAGGATTTGGCTAAAAATACTTGAATCAGTCATAGAGCCCATTGCCCTTTATGGTTGTGAGGTCTGGGGTCCGCTCACCAACCAAGACTTCACAAAATGGGACAAACACCAAATTGAGACTCTGCACGCAGAATTCTGCAAAAATATCCTCCGTGTACAACGTAAAACACCAAATAATGCATACAGAGCAGAATTAGGCCGATACCCACTAATTATCAAAATCCAGAAAAGAGCCATTAAATTCTACAACCACCTAAAAGGAAGCGATTCACAAACCTTCCATAACAAAGCCATCACAGAGAGATGAACCTGGAGAAGAGTCCCCTAAGCAAGCTGGTCCTGGGGCTCTGTCCACAAACACAAACACACCCTACAGAGCCCCAGGACAACAGCACAATTAGACCCAACCAAATCATGAGAAAACAAAAAGATAATTACTTAACACATTGGAAAGAATTAACAAAAAAACAGAGCAAACTAGAATGCTATTTGGCCCTACACAGAGAGTACACAGCGGCAGAATACCTGACCACTGTGACTGACCCAAAATTAAGGAAAGCTTTGACTATGTACAGACTCAGTGAGCATAGCCTTGCTATTGAGAAAGGCCGCCGTAGGCAGACATGGCTCTCAAGAGAAGACAGGCTATGTGCTCACTGCCCACAAAATGAGGTGGAAACTGAGCTTCACTTCCTAACCTCCTGCCCAATGTATGACCATATTAGAGAGACATATTTCCCCAGATCACACAGATCCACAAAGAATTCGAAAACATATCCAATTTTGAAAAACTCCCATATCTACTGGGTGAAATTCCACAGTGTGCCATCACAGCAGCAAGATTTGTGACCTGTTGCCACGAGAAAAGGGCAACCAGTGAAGAACAAACACCATTGTAAATACAACCCATATTTATGCTTATTTATTTTATCTTGTGTCCTTTAACTATTTGTACATTGCGTATATATATATATATATATATATATATATATATATAATATGACATTTGTAATGTCTTTACTGTTTTGAAACTGTTGTATGTGTAATGTTTACTGTTAATTTTTGTTGTTTTTCACTTTATATATTCACTTTTAATGTTGTCTACCTCACTTGCTTTGGCAATGTTGACACATGTTTCCCATGCCAATAAAGCCCTTGAATTGAATTGAATTGAATTGAATTGAGAGAGAGAGAGAGAGAGAGAGAGAGAGAGAGATAGAGATAGAGAGAGAGAGAGAGAGAGAGAGAGAGAGAGAGAGAGAGAGAGAGAGACAGAAATGAAGATACAGAGAGAGAGAGACAGAGAGAGGTACAGTGAGAGAGAGAGAGAGAGAGAGAGAGAGAGAGAGAGAGAGAGAGAGAGAGAGAGAGAGAGAGAGAGAGAGAGAGAGAGAAATGAAGATACAGAGAGAGAGAGACAGAGAGAGAGACAGAGAGAGAGTGAGACAGAAAGAAAGATACAGAGAGAGAGACAGAGAGAGAGAGAGAGAGAGACAGAGAGAGAGAGACACACCATTGTAAATACAACCCATATTTATGCTTATTTATTTTATCTTGTGTCCTTTACCATTTGTACATTGTTAAAACACTGTATATTTATAATATGACATTTGTAATGTCTTTATTGTTTTGAAACTTCTGTATGTGTAATGTTTAACCTCTTGGAGATAGGGCTGAATTACTGCCCCGTTTGGAGGAAGTGCGGGCCCATAGTAAACTGAAAATATTTTTTCCCAAAATTGCTAATATATGCATATAATAATTATTATTGAATAGAAAACACTCTAAAGTTTCTAAAACCGTTTAAATTATGTCTGTATGTAAAGCAGAACTCTCAGGGCAGCCATTCTCCCAAACTCTCTCTTGGCAACAGAAAAGTTGGGCCAACTTTGACGTCATCGCCCCCACCCTTCCCAAGCAGCTAGCGATCTGGGAACAGTTTGTATGTGTTCAGCGCGATGTCTGGTTTCAAATGGCGCGTGAGAATCTCGCGCGCCCTCCTCCTTTGGCGGGCAAAAACGTTCGGGTCACTCGAAAATACATGCACTCTATTGCGCGCGGCCGATTTGGGGCACATTCTTTTCCAAGAAACATCAATTGATGTCGGTTTGTCTGTTCGCACTGATCATTGTTTTACACGTTAAAAACATCATCAAGCTCGATTCTGCACTTAGTTTGACCAGTTTAGTCGACATATAATATGTAATTTTGAAGTTTTGATGCGCAAGAGTGCGGGACCAGAAGTCATTTTGGGTGCATTTCAGCTGAAGCTGTTAGCATATGCTAATACAGAGACACACAACGTGAAACCAAACGATGTATTGGGTAAGTATGACTCCTTCTACGTCTTCTGATCGAAGAACATCAAAGGTAAGGGAATATTTATGTGGTTATTTTGGGTTTCTGTGGACTCCAAACGTAGAGGAGACACACTGCTAATATCTGAGCGCCGTCTCAGTATAGCCTAGTGAACGAATTCTGTAACGTTAAAAATAAATGTAACACAGCGGTTGCATTAAGAAGAAGTGTATCTTTGTAACTATATGTAGAACATGTATATTTAGTCATGTTTATTGCTTGTTATCTGACGTTATCTGTCGGAGCTATCATCATTTCTCCGGACATTGGAGTAGCATTTTTTGAAATGTCGTCATTGTAAACAGAGATTTATGGATATAAATGGCATATTATTGAAAAAAACATAAATGTACTGTGTAACATGTCATATTACTGTCATCTGATGAAGATTTTCAAAAGGTTAGTGAATTATTATTTTTTTATCCTACTTTTAAATTTTATATTTTCTGGGACAAAATGGCTGCCTCTTGTCTTTTGTTTCGGTGGTGATCTAATATAAATATGTTCTATGTTTTCGCCGTAAAACATTTTAGAAATCTGACTTGCTGGGTAGATGAACAAGGTGTTTATCTTTCATTTGAGCTATTGGACTTGTTAATGTGTGGAGGTTAAATATTTCT
The DNA here is from genome assembly GCF_023373465.1 of Oncorhynchus keta. Taxonomy (NCBI): domain Eukaryota; kingdom Metazoa; phylum Chordata; class Actinopteri; order Salmoniformes; family Salmonidae; genus Oncorhynchus; species Oncorhynchus keta. Next base: position 41,861,554 of record NC_068438.1, read on the forward strand.
AAGAATATTTTTTTGCATTTTGCGTTATGGTAATGAGCTTGAGCCGTAGTCACGATCCCAGATCCAGGATGGGTCGCCGCAAGAAGTTGTTCATTTTT
>NC_068438.1:41864151-41874151 GCF_023373465.1 Oncorhynchus keta
GTAAATGTAAGCAAACAAAAAATGACAGTCCTTATTTCTTTCAACTAAGTCTGCTGTTCCAAATAAACACTAACACCTCAAGCCTCTCGGTGTCAAATATATAGTTTGTTTTTCAGGAGGCTTGTGACTCCACTCTGATCTGCGCAGTGTACCTGGTGTGCCACAAGACACGGGTAAGGCGTTTCCCAGTGGAGCTGGAGCGGGTTGGGTGTTTGTGAGAGAAAGTCCATCACCCTCTGCAGGCACCACGGAAAGCCCCTGTTCCTCAGATACTGTTTCCTGTGGGGTTTCAACTTGTATACTATAAACCGCCGCGGTTCTGTTTGCAGACATGGTCTTTTCTTTGTCAGAGCTCAGACCGGATGTGGTCCTGGTGCCTGTGCCAGACTCGACCATCAGTCAGTTTGAGCACAAAAGGAGACTGGGCCACTCAGACTCCTGGCAACCAACTGCTTGTGATGTTGCAGATGTTTCTGTCTCTCCCTCGCGTGGTGGTCATTTCTCTCTTTTTGTTTCTCCTGTTTCAGTTCCACTCGTACTTTGATTCCAGGTCAGCTTTTGGCTTTCTTCCCATCAACACCTCAGCTGGAGCCTGTCCTGTTGTTGTTTGTGTCGTGATGCGGTACTGGAACAAGAACCGAGAGAGTTTAGTTGTGATGGTTCCCCCAGTCATCTTTTTGAGTCCCTCTTTCAGTGTTTGCACAGCCCGCTCCGCTAAGCTGTTCGAGACCGGTTGAAATGGAGCGCTTCGGACGTGGCGAATCCCATCTCTCCGCATGAATTCATTGAACAAATCACAGGTAAAGGGTGTTGTCGGACACAACGCAACAACGTGATGTTACTCATGACATGAGCCTCCAGCCACTCAGGCAGACCATGGGCTGCAAACAGCTGCTGAAGCTTTTCGGTTGTGGTCACTGCTCATGATGTGAGCCTCCAGCCACTTGGAGTGAGCGTCCACCATGACAAGGAACATATGACCCATGACTCCTCCCCATATGACCCATGACCCATGAAAGGGCCTGCAAAGTCTATGTGCAGCTTGGACCATGGGCAGTCAGGCCACTCCCACAAATGGAGAGGAGCGGGCGGCGCCATCTTCTGGTTGATCTGGCACTCAGAACATGATTTCACTTTGTTTTCTACGTCCTGATCCATGTTAGGCCACCAGATATAAGATCTGGCTAAACTTTTCATCCGGGTGAGCCTCACGGACATCATCCATGACTTCTGCACGGCCAGGGGCTGGAACAACTACTCTGGACCCCCAGAGTATGCAGCCATCCAGTTTGCGCTTTGCATAAGGTCTCAGTCCATCATCCTCTATGACAGAGGTCAATCCTGCATAAGGAATCTTTTCACTTGGGCCAGGATACGATTCCGGTCTGTCCACCAGGATAGGATTCCGGTCTGTCCACCAGGATAGGATTCCGGTCTGTCCACCAGGATAGGATTCCGGTCTGTCCACCGGGATAGGATTCCGGTCTGTCCACCGGGATAGGATTCCGGTCTGTCCACGGGATAGGATTCCGGTCTGTCCACCGGGATAGGATTCCGGTCTGTCCACCGGGATAGGATTCCGGTCTGTCCACCGGGATAGGATTCCGGTCTGTCCACCGGGATAGGATTCCGGTCTGTCCACCGGGATAGGATTCCGGTCTGTCCACCGGGATAGGATTCCGGTCTGTCCACCGGGATAGGATTCCGGTCTGTCCACCGGATAGGATTCGGTCTGTCCACCGGGATAGGATTCCGGTCTGTCCACCGGGATAGGATTCCGGTCTGTCCACCGGGATAGGATTCCGGTCTGTCCACCGGTAGGATTCTCTGTCCACCGGGATAGGATTCCGGTCTGTCCACCAGGATAGGATTCGATCTGTCCACCGGGATAGGATTCCGGTCTGTCCACCAGGATAGGATTCCGGTCTGTCCACCGGGATAGGATTCCGGTCTGTCCACCGGGATAGGATTCCGGTCTGTCCACCGGGATAGGATTCCGGTCTGTCCACCAGGATAGGATTCCGGTCTGTCCACCGGGATAGGATTCCGGTCTGTCCACCGGGATAGGATTCCGGTCTGTCCACCAGGATAGGATTCCGGTCTGTCCACCGGGATAGGATTCCGGTCTGTCCACCAGGATAGGATTCCGGTCTGTCCACCGGGATCTTGGAATCCAGTCTGTTTGATCTGTTTGTCATTCACAGGTGAGTTTGATAATCTCTCCATTAGGAAAATTGTCACGGGAGGCACCACAGTTGTGGCCGGCATCTCTGGTAGCGGGAGACAGCTTAGGGCATCTGCGTTTGCATCCTCCCCCCACCCCCCTGTACACTATAGTTTACTGGGAAGCTGACAGTGTGAGGGCCCAGTACTGTATCCTTGCTGAAGCCATGGGAGGAAAGCATCTTGATTCACTGAAAAGGCTCATCAGTGGTTTGTGGTCAGTGCATATGGTGAAATGAAGAACATAGAGCTACTGATGAAAGCATTTCACAACCAAAGCTTGTCTAACTGTGAATAACCCTTCTCAGAACTCGTCAGCGTACGTGTTGAGAATCCAATGGGTTTCTCTGACCCTTCCTCCATCTGATGACAGAGTACTGCCCTGACGCCATAGGGCGAGAAGTCATATGACAGAAGGATCTCTTTGTCTTGGACAAAATTAACCTGCAGTTGTGCTGATTGTGGTAGTGGTTTCACTTCCTTGAAAGCTTTCTCTTGAGCTGGCCTCCACTTCCATGTACAGTCTTTGTGGAGCAGCTGATAAGGTGGAGTCAACATTGTCGACAGCTCAGGGAGGAACATACCACAGTAGTTGACCATGCCCAGGAATGACCTGAGCTAGGATACGTTTTGGGGTTTTGGAGCATCGTTAATTGCCCTGACTTTGTCCTGCACAGTCCTGCACAATGATGTGATCTTGTGACCTAGGTATGTTACACTCCGTGCTTAGATTGTGCACTTGCTGCTCTTCAGGAGCAGCCCTGCCTTGGAGAACCTCTCAAACACGTGAACCAGATGGTGGAGGTGCTCCCCCTGCATCTCCCCTGTAACCTGGATGTCATCCAGATACACTGCTAGGGATCCCCTGCAGCAGAATGTCCATTGTCCTCTGGAAATTGTCTGGACAACCTCTATCCTCATCTGCTTTCCATCTACCTCCACTGTAGCATAGATAGGCTATGCACGTGGCTCATTCACATTAAATATGTTGTAGGAACAATGCTCTTCCTCCTCCTCTTTGCTCTCTAGGTGGTGTGCTGCTGATTGTGGCTTTGTTGCTGTGAACTTGCCCTGCCCAGTCTGCCCACCCTCTGGCTTGCTCCTGGGACCCCTGTGAACCTGCCCAGTCTGCCCACCCTCTTGCTCCTGGGACCCCTGTGAACCTGCCCAGTCTGCCCACCCTCTGGCTTGCTCATGGGACCCCTGGGAACCTGCCCAGTCTGCCCACCCTCTTGCTCCTGGGACCCCTGTGAACCTGCCCAGTCTACCCACCATCTGGCTTGCTCCTGGGACCCCTGTGAACCTGCCCAGTCTGCCCACCCTCTTGCTCCAGGGACCCCTGTGAACCTGCCCAGTCTGCCCACCCTCTGGCTTGCTCCTGGGACCCCTGTGAACCTGCCCAGTCTGGCCACCCTCTTGCTCCTGGGACCCCTGTGAACCTGCCCAGTCTGGCCACTCTCTTGCTCCTGGGACCCCTGTGAACCTGCCCAGTCTACCCACCCTCTGGCTTGCTCCTGGGACCCCTGTGAACCTGCCCAGTCTGGCCACCCTCTTGCTCCTGGGACCCCTGTGAACCTGCCCAGTCTGGCCACCCTCTTGCTCCTGGAACCCCTGTGAACCTGCCCAGTCTACCCACCCTCTGGCTTGCTCCTGGGACCCCTGTGAACCTGCCCAGTCTGCCCACCCTCTGGCTCCTGGGACCCCCACATGTCTTAGCTAAATGTCCCTTTTTGTTGCAATTGTGACATACAGTATCCTTGAACTTACAGTTGTTTGCATCATTTGTTCTCCCACTTCTCAAACATTCCACTGCTTTCCCCCTTTTTCCTGACACCTCTTTTGTCACATGATGCACTGCACAAATTACACTGTTTGCCTTTTAAATATTTTTTACATTGCTAGCAGCCATCTCCATCCCTTAGAATAGGTCCAATGCTCTCTTGAAACTCAGTGTGGCTTCCCCCAGCAAACAGCGCTGTACGCTGTTCTCCTTAATGCCACAGACGAATCTGTCACAGAGCATGTCCTCTAACATAGCCCTAAACTCACAATGTTCCGAGTGCTCAAGTAATTCAGCAACAAAGTCAGCAACAGACTGACCTGTTTTCTGATAATGGCAGTCACTGAAGGTGTTGGATTGTGGTGAATCTGAATGAGAGTAACTAGATCCACAAAAGGAATTTCTCCTAGTCTCCGTAGTGTAGCCAAATTCCTCATTAGCTTGAAGGTTTAATCCGCACACACACTCAAGAGAATCTGTAATTCCTTTTGCCAAGAAAAAGTGTCTTAACCTTTCCAAATATTCCATCCAGTCCTCATTCTCTTCCACAAACTCAGTGATAGTCCCAAAGATTGCCATTATAAAGCCAACTTGTCCTTGATCCTCGTTTCTACTTGCTGCTGATTGTCACCGTCGTTATTGACATACAGTGGTGTCTATGCTCATTAAGCTACCTGGCTAACTGACTACCTCCACAGGTTCTTAGCTAGCTAGAACATTGCCATGTACATGTTGATCAAGTTTTATTCTCGTCGCCAAAAATATGTAGTAACTTGACAAGGAACATTCAACCTAATAAATAAAAGGTGTACAGCCATGTACAAACGGTACAAACACAGAAAGAGAAACAACCCCTCAACCTGTGGTAGAGTCACATTGAACAGGTACAACTCTGGGGGATGACATCATTAAAGGAGAAAGGTCACTGTCATGGCCAACGCCAATAATAACCATGAACACATGAATAGTAATCATACTATACTGCAGGTAAGTACAATAACATATTCAATATAATTATTTATATAGTGTCCTCACTATATAGGTTTCAAATAATTTCTCTGCTGTGTTAGGAGCCCTTCTGTACGATTGCTTCATGTTGTAGAGTATATTGGGCTGTTTTTTTAAATGAGTATTGCTGGTTAATTTCTTCAGAAACACATTGATCTGGCTGTGATCTGACAATGAATGCACTAATGGAGGAGGGGTCCATGTCAGTGATGGCATAATCAACTACACCTGTCCAAAGAGCTAAGCAGTAAGTAAACCAAACTAGAGTACCCTCTGATTCTACCATTAAGCATGTACAGGTCTATGACTCAACAGAGATGCACTCACTCCTTCCTGTTTTTTTTCAGTATTTTGTCAGGACTGTTTCTATTATTTACAAAAGGGTTACTGTACAAGGAGGGGTGTCCAAATGACTCAGCAAAAAAATAAACGTCCTCTCACTGTCAACTGCGTTTATTTTCAGCAGACTTAAATATTTGTATGAACATAACAAGATTCAACAACTGAGACATAAACTGAACAAGTTCCACAGTCATGTGAAGAACAGAAATTGAATAATGTGTCACTGAACAAAGGGGGAGGGTCAAAATCAGAGTAACAGTCAGTGTGTGGTGTGGCCACCAGCTGCATTAAGTACTGCAGTGCATCTCCTCCTCATGGACTGTACCAGATTTGCCAGTTCTTGCTGTGAGATGTTACCCCCCTTTTCCACCACGGCACCTGCAAGATCCGGGTCAATTCTGGGGGGAATGGCCCTAGCCCTCACTCTCCGATCCAACAGGTCCCAGACGTGCTCAATGGGATTGAGATCCGGGCTCTTCGCTGGCCATGTCAGAACACTGACATTCCTGTCTTGCAGGAAATCACGCACAGAATGAGCAGTATGGTTGGTGGCATTTTCATGCTGGAGGGTCATGTCAGGATGAGTCTGCAGGAAGGGTACCACATGAGGGAAGAGGATGTCTCCCTGTAACGCACAGCGTTGAGATTTCCTGTAATGACAACAAGCTCATTCCGATGATGCTGTGACACACTACCCCAGACCATGAACCACCCTCAACCTCCAAATCGATCCCGCTCCAGAGTACAGGCCTTTGTGTAATGCTCATTCCTTCGACGATAAACGCGAATCCGACCATCACCCCTGGTGAGACAAAACCGCGACTCGTCAGTGAAGAGCACGTTTTGCCAGTCCTGTCTGGTCCAGTGATGTTGGGTTTGTGATCATAGGTGACGTTGTTGCCGGCGATGTCTGGTGAGGACCTGCCTTACAACAGGCCTGCAAGCCCTCAGTCCAGCCTCTCTCAGTCTATTGCGGACAATCTGAGCACTGATAGAGGGATTTTGCGTTCCTGGTGTAATTTGGGCAGTTGTTATTGCCATCCTGTACCTGTCAGGTGTGATGTCCGGATGTACCGATCCTGTGTAGTTTTTGTCACACGTGGTCTGGTTCTACGAGGACAATCAGCTGTTAGTGTCTTACTGACCATTCCACAGGTGCATGTTCATTAATTGGTTATGGTTCATTGAACAAGCATGGAAAACAGTGTTTAAACACTTTACAATGAAGATCTGTGAAGTTATTTGGATTTTTACGAATGATCTTTTAAAGTCAGGGTCCTGAAAAAGGGACACTTCTTTTTTTGCTGAGTTTATCTGGTGGTTACCTTACGCATCAGTGTAGTCAGGCTCAGAACCTGTTCTTGCATTGTAATCTCCACAAAGCAGCACTTTCCCTCTGCCTAAAATTAAATGTTTTCTATATAGAATTTGTCAAAAAAAGAATGATCATAAAATGGTGAATCTGAAAGAGGAGCATAAGCTCCACATACATGATTGTCACAATAGATTGAAACTTTGTTAAGTGTCAGCCAAATGTGGTTTGGCCCTTTATTCGTTTAATTCAGTTTTCCAACCCGTTTAACATTTTTATGTTTGATTGATGGTAGTACATTTTCTATATAGCCGAAGGGACACTGAGTATCAATGTCTCCACGACACCATGTTTCCAGTAGGATTATGATGTCCTGTCCCTTGTTTTTAAGATATTCTGAATTTTCTGGTTTTAAAACCAAAATTAGTTGAGTTTAGCCCCTGGATATTCCTAGAGCTGATAGTTAATGATAGCATTTATAATAAGTGAATTTCACTGGTTTTGAGTAAAGTACATATAAGAAAATAACAATTGTAAGATACAGTACCAGTCAAAAGTTCGGACACACTTAGTCATTAAAGGGTTTTTCTTTACATTGTAGAATATTAGTAAAGACATCAAACTAAGAAATTGTGGAGGCCAGGTCATCAAATCAAAATCTAATTTATTTATATAGCCCTTCGTACATCAACTGATATCTCAAAGTGCTATACAGAAACCCAGCCTAAAACCCCAAACAGCAAGCAATGCAGGTGTAGAAGCACTGTGGCTAGGAAAAACTCCCTAGAAAGGCCAAAACCTAGGAAGAAACCTAGAGAGGAACCAGGCTATGTGGGGTGGCCAGTCCTCTTCTGGCTGTGCCAGGTGGAGATTATAACAGAACATGGCCAAGATGTTCAAATGTTCATAAATGACCAGCATGGTTGAATAATAATAAGGCAGAACAGTTGAAACTGGAGCAGCAGCATGGTCAGGTGGACTGGGGACAGCAAGGAGTCATCATGTCAGGTCGTCCTGGGGCATGGTCCTAGGGCTCAGGTCCTCCGAGAGAGAGAAAGAAAGAGATAATTAGAGAGAGCATATGTGGGGCTGCCAGTCCTCTTCATCTGATGCATCACTCCATCACTCTCCTTCTTGGTCAAATAGCTCTTACACAGCCTGGAGGTGTGCTGGGTCATGTCCTGTTGAAAAACAAATGGTAGTCCCACTAAGTGCAAGGTAGATGGGATGGCGTATCGGTACAGAATGCTGTGGTAGCCATGCTGGTTAGGTGTGCCTTAACCAACAAATCACAGACAGTATCACCAACAAAGCATCCCACACCATCACACCTCCTCCTCCATGCTTCACGGTGGGAACCACACATGGGGAGATCATCCGTTCACCTACTCTGCATCTCACAAAGACACAGCGGTTGTAAACAAAAATCTCAAATTTGGAATCATCAGAACAAAGGACAGATTTCCGCCCATTCAAAAGACCATTGCTCATGTTTCTTGGCCTAAGCAAGTCTCTTATTATTATTGGTGTCCTTTAGTTGTGGTTTCTTTACAAAAATTTGACCATCAAGGCCTGATTCACAGTCTCCTCTGAACAGTTGATGTTGAGATGTGTCTGTTACTTGAACTCTGTGAAGCATTTATTTGGGCTGTAATTTCTGAGGATGGTGACTAACAACCTTATCCTCTGCAGCAGAGGACAACTGCACTTGAAGAAACTTTCAAAGTTCTTGAAATTTTCCCATTTGACTGAACGTCATGTTAAAGTAATGATGGGCTGTAATTTATCTTAGCTTATTTAAGCTGTTCTTGCCATAAAATAGACTGGTCTTTTACCAAATAGGGGTAGCTTCTGTATACCTTGTCACAACACAACTGATTGGCTCAAACACCGGGTCTAGTAGAGCTGTGTTGTGATGGACCTGGTCTAGTAGAGCTATGTTGTGATGGGCTGGTCTAGTAGAGCTGTGTTGTGATGGGCCGGGTCTGGTCATGCTGTCCTGAGGCAGGTCTGGTCTGGTAAATCTGTGCTGTGTTGGCCCTGGTCTAGTAGAGCTGTGTTGTGATGGGCCTGGTCTAGTAGAGCTGTGTTGTGATGGGCCGGGTCTGGTCATGCTGTCCTGAGGCAGGTCTGGTCTGGTAAATCTGTGCTGTTGTTGGGCGTGGTCTAGTGGAGCTATGTTGTGATGGGACGGGTCTGGTCGTGCTGTCCTGAGGCAGGTCTGGTCTGGTAAATCTGTGCTGTTTTGGGCCTGGTCTTATAGAGCAGTGTTGTGATGGGACAGATCTTATAGAGCAGTGTTGTGATGGGACGGGTCTGGTCGTGTTGTCCTGAGGCAGGTCTGGTCTGGTAAATCTGTGCTGTTTTGGGCCTGGTCTAGTAGAGCTTTGCTGTAATAAGCTGTGTCTGGCTCTTTTCTCCTGGGGATGGTGGAGGTGCTGTTGTTTCAGAAAGTGGAGCGGGGGGCCTCTGCTGCTGTGTTGATGGATGTGTGGGTCCCTGCCAGGTTTTGCATCATTTAAGGTTCTGACACTGTCCTGATCAAGGTGTACATTGTCGTATAAAGTGTTCACATGTCAGAGTGGGGTGGTGAGCCATTCTGACGTTGAGCAGTGAGGCACAGTCCACAGTGATCTGTTGAATTATTTTGTTTATCAACTGTCCTGGGAAGTTTTTTCTTGGTAGGAGGGTGGACACAACTATATTGGTTGTTGGGAACATAGCCTGTTCCTGCTCTGCCACTCTGCTCACTGCCCCAGATACATCTTCACCTTTGGCCTGAAGGTAGTTTGTGCCAGTGTGGATGATGATGTTGTCAGGGGTGTCAGTCCTGGTCTGACTGAGTAGCTGGATTGCACTGTCCATTGTAGGACACCATGACTTATACTTTACATTATAATCGATAAAGATTGCAGTTGTTGGTGGTTATCTAGGTGGAGTAGATTAGGAGGCTGGAACAGACTAGGAGGCTGGTAGGCTGACCTGGGCTGGAGCAGCCTGGGAGGCTGGTAGGCTGACCTGGGCTGGAGCAAACTGGGAGGCTGGTAGGCTGAACTGGGCTGGAGCAGACTGGGAGGCTGGTAGGCTGAACTGGGCTGGAGCAGACTGGGAGGCTGGTAGGCTGAACTGGGCTAGAGCAGACTGGGAGGCTGGTAGGCTGAACTGGGCTGGAGCAGACTGGGAGGCTGGTAGGCTGAACTAGGCTGGAGCAGACTGGGAGGCTGGTAGGCTGACCTGGGCTGGAGCAGACTGGGAGGCTGGTAGGCTGAACTGGGCTGGAGCAGACTGGGAGGCTGGTAGGCTGAACTGGGCTGGAGCAGACTGGGAGGCTGGTA
>NC_068438.1:41879151-41884151 GCF_023373465.1 Oncorhynchus keta
AGGAGAAGAGGAGAGAGGAGAGAGGAGAGAGGGAAGAGGCAGGAGAAGAGGAGGAGAGGAGAGAGGGAAGGGAAGAGGCAGGAGAAGAGGAGAGATGGAAGGGAAGATGCAGGAGGAGAGGAGAGAGGAGAGAGGGAGGAGGCAGGAGAGAGGAGAGAGGAGGGGGAAGAGGCAGGAGAAGAGGAGAGAGGAGAGAGGGAAGGGAGAGGAGAAGAGGAGAGAGGGAAGGGAAGAGGCAGGAGAAGAGGAGAGAGAGGAGAGGCAGGAGAAGAGGAGAGGGAGGGAATAGGAAGAAGAGCAGGAGAGAAGAGAGAGAGAGAAGGAAGAGGCAGAGAGGAGAGAGAGGGAAGAAGGCAGGAGAAGAGAGAGAGAGAGGAGAGAGGGAAGGAGATGCAGGAGAAGAGAGAGGGAAGAGGCAGGAGAAGAGAGGAGAGGGAAGGAAGAGGCAGGAGAAGAGGAGAGAGGAGAGAGGGAAGAGGCAGGAGAAGAGGAGAGAGGGAAGGGAAGAGGCAGGAGAAGAGGAGAGAGGGAAGGAAGAGGCAGGAGGAGAGGAGAGAGGAAGGAAGAGGCAGGAGAGAGAGAGAGAGAGGAGGGAATGGAAGAGGCAGGAGGAGAGGAGAGAGGGAAGGGAAGAGGGAATGGAAGAGGAGGAGGAAGAGAAGAGGCAGGAGAAGAGGAGAGAGGAAGAGGAAGAGGCAGGAGAAGAGGAGAGAGGGAAGGAAGAGGCAGGAGAAGAGGAGAGAGGAGGAAGAGGCAGGAGAAGAGGAGAGAGGGAAGGAAGAGGCAGGAGAAGAGGAGAGAGGGAAGGGAAGAGGCAGGAGAAGAGGAGAGAGGGAATAGAAGAGGCAGGAGAAGAGGAGAGAGGAGAGAGGGAAGGGAAGAGGCAGGAGAAGAGGAGAGAGGAGAGAGGAGAGGAAGAGGCAGGAGAAGAGGAGAGAGGAGAGAAGGAGAGAGGAAGAGGCAGGAGAAGAGAGAGGGAAGGGAAGAGGCAGGAGAAGAGGAGAGAGGAGAGAGGGAGGAGGCAGGAGAAGAGGGAAGGGAAGAGGAGAAGAGGAGAGAGAGAGGGAGGAGGCAGGGAAGAGGGAGAGAGGAAGGGAAGAGGAGAGAGAAGAGAGGAGAAGAGGAGAGGGAAGGGAAGAGGCAGGAGAAGAGGAGAGAGAGAGGAGAGGCAGGAGGGAGAGAGGCAGGAGAAGAGGAGAGAGGGAAGGGAAGAGGCAGGAGAAGAGGAGAGAGGGAAGAGAGGGAAGAGGAGAGAGAGAGGAGAGGGAAGGGAATAGCAGGAGAAGAGGAGAGGAGAAGGGAAGGAGAGAGGGAAGGAAGAGGAGGAGAGAGAAGGGAATGGAAGAGGCAGGAGGAGAGAGAGGAGAGAGGGAAGGAGGAAGAGGCAGGAGAAGAGAGAGAGGGAAGGGAAGAGGCAGGAGAAGAGGAGAGGGGGCAGGGAATAGGAGGAGAGAGGCAGGAGAAGAGGAGAGAGGGAAGGGAATAGGCAGGAGAAGAGAAGAGGAAGGGAAGAGGCAGGAGAAGAGGAGGAGGAAGGAAGAGGCAGGAGAAGAGAGAGAGAGGAAGGAAGAGGCAGGCAGGAGAAGAGGAGAGAGGGAAGGAAGAGGCAGGAGAGAGGCAGGGGAAGGGAAGAGGCAGGAGAAGAGGGGGCAGGGAGGGAAGGAAGAGGCAGGAGAGAGGAGAGAGGGAGAGAGGCAGGAATGGAAGAGGCAGGAGAGAGAGAAGAGAGAGGGAAGGGAAGAGGCAGGAGAAGATGGAGAGAGGGAGGAAGAGGCAGGAGGGAGGAGAGAGGAGAGAGGAGGAGAGGAGGAGGAAGAGGCAGGAGAAGAGGAGAGGGAAGAGGCAGGAGAGGAGGAGAGAGAGAGAGGGAAGAGGCAGGAGAAGAGGAGAGAGGGAGGAAGAGGCAGGAGAAGAGGAGAGAGGGAAGGGAAGAGGCAGGAGAAGAGGAGAGAGGGAGAGGGAAGAGGAGAGGAGGAGAGAGGGAAGGGAAGAGGCAGGAGAAGAGGAGAGAGAGGAAGGAGAGGAGAGAGGGAAGGAAGAGGCAGGAGAAGAGGAGAGAGGAGAGAGGAGAGAGGGAAGAGGCAGGAGAAGAGGAGGAGAGGAGAGAGGGAAGGGAAGAGGCAGGAGAAGAGGAGAGATGGAAGGGAAGATGCAGGAGGAGAGGAGAGAGGAGAGAGGGAGGAGGCAGGAGAAGAAGAGAGAGGGAAGGGAATAGGTAGGATAAGAGTAGAGAGGAAAGAGGAGAGAGGGAAGGAAAGAGGCAGGAGAAGAGGAGAGAAGAGAGAGGAGAGAGGGAAGGGAATAAGCAGGAGAAGAGTAGAGAGGAGAGAGGAGAGAGGGAAGGGAAGAGGCAGGAGAAGAGGAGAGAGGGAAGAGGCAGGAGAAGAGAGGAGAGAGGGAAGGGAAGAGGCATGAGAAGAGGAGAGAGGAGAGAGGGAAGAGGCAGGAGAAGAGGAGAGAGGGAAGGGAAGAGGCAGGAGAAGAGGAGAGAGGGAAGGGAAGAGGCAGGAGGAGAGGAGAGAGGGAATGGAAGAGGCAGGAGGAGAGGAGAAGGAGAGAGGGAAGGGAAGAGGCAGGAGAGAGAGAGAGAGGGAAGGAAGAGCAAGAGAAGATGAGAGAGGGAAGGGAGAGGCAGGAGAAGAGGAGAGAGGAGAGAGGAAGAGGCAGGAGAAGAGGAGAGAGGGAAGGGAAGAGGCAGGAGAAGAGGAGGAGAGAGAGGGAGAGGAAGAGGCAGGAGAAGAGGAGAGAGGGAAGGGAAGAGGCAGGAGAAGAGGAGAGAGGAAGGGAGAGAGGGAAGGAGAGAGCAGGAGAGAGGGAAGGAAGAGGCAGGAGGAGGAGAGAGGAGAGAGGGAAGGGAAGAGGCAGAGAGGAGAGAGAGAGAGGGAAGGGAAGAGGCAGGAGAAGAGGAGAGAGGAGAGAGGGAAGGGCAGGCAGGAGAAGAGGAGAGGGAAGGGAAGAGGCAGGAGAAGAGGAGAGAGGGAAGGGAAGAGGCAGGAGAAGAGAGAGAGGAGAGAGGGAAGAGGCAGGAGAAGAGGAGAGAGGGAAGGGAAGAGGCAGGAGAAGAGAGGAGAGAGGGAGAGAGGAAGGAGAGCAGGAGAAGAGGAGAGGGAGAGAGAGGAAGGGAGGCAGGAGAAGAGTAGAGAGGAGAGAGGAGAGAGGAGAGAGGGAAGGGAAGAGGCAGGAGAAGAGGAGAGAGGGAAGAGGCAGGAGAAGAGGAGAGAGGAGAGAGGAGAGAGGGAAGGGAATAAGCAGGAGAAGAGTAGAGAGGAGAGAGGAGAGAGGAGAGAGGGAAGGGAAGAGGCAGGAGGAGAGGAGAGAGGGAATGGAAGAGGCAGGAGGAGAGGAGAGAGGAGCGAGGGAAGGGAAGAGGCAGGAGGAGAGGAGAGAGGGAAGGGAATAGGCAGGAAAGAGGAGAGAGGGAAGGGAAGAGGCAGGAGAAGAGGAGAGGGGGCAGGGAATAGGCAGGAGAAGAGGAGAGAGGGAAGAGGCAGGAGAAGAGGAGAGAGGGAAGGGAATAGGCAGGAGAAGAGAGAGAGGAAGGGAAGAGGCAGGAGAAGAGGAGAGGGGGCAGGGAATAGGCAGGAGAAGAGGAGAGAGGGAAGAGCCAGGAGAAGAGGAGAGAGGAGAGAGGGAAGAGGCAGGAGAAGAGGAGGAGAGGGAAGGGAAGAGGCAGGAGAAGAGGAGAGAGGGAAGGGAAGAAGTAGGAGGAGAGGAGAGGGGGCAGGGAATAGGCAGGAGAAGATGAGAGAGGGAATAGGCAGGAGAAGAGGAGAGAGGGAAGGGAAGAGGCAGGAGAAGAGGAGAGAGGAGAGAGGGAAGAAGCAGGAGAAGAGGAGAGAGAGAAAGGAAGAGGCAGGAGAAGAGGAGAGAGGGAAGGGAAGAGGCAGGAGAAGAGGAGAGAGGGAATTGAAGAGGCAGGAGGAGAGGAGAGAGGGAAGGGAATAGGCTGGAGAAGAGTAGAGAGGAGAGAGAAGAGAGGGAAGGGAAGAGGCAGGAGAAGAGGAGAGAGGGAGAGGGAAGCGGCAGGAGAAGAGGAGAGAGGGAAGGGAAAGAGGCAGGAGAAGAGGAGAGAGGAGAGAGGGAAGAGGCAGGAGGAGAGGAGAGAGGAGAGAGGGAAGGGAAGAGGCAGGAGGAGAGGGGAGAGGGAAGGGAAGAGGCAATATAAGATGAGAGAGGGAAGGGAAGAGGCAGGAGAAGAGGAGAGAGGAGAGAGGGAAGAGGCAGGAGAAGAGGAGAGGGAAGGGAAGGGAAGAGGCAGGAGAAGAGGAGGAGAGGGAAGGGAAGAGGCAGGAGGAGAGGAGAGAGGGAAGGGAATAGGCTGGAGAAGAGTAGAGAGGACTGAGGGAATGGAAGAGGCAGGAGAAGAGTAGAGAGGGAAGGGAAGAGGCAGGAGAAGAGGAGAGAGGGAAGGGAAGAGGCAGGAGGAGAGGAGAGAGGGAAGGGAAGAGGCAGGAGGAGAGGAGAGAGGGAGAGGGAAGAGGCAGGAGAATAGGAGAGAGGAGAGAGGGAGGAGGCAGAGAAAAGGAGAGAGGGAAGGGAAGAGGCAGGAGAAGAGGAGAGAGGAGAGAGGAGAGAGGGAGAGGAATAGGCAGGAGAAGAGGAGAGAGGAGAGAGGGAAGAGGCAGGAGAAGAGGAGAGAGGAGGGAGGGAGAGGCAGGAGAAGGGAGAGGAGGAAGAGGCAGGGAAGGAAGAGGCAGAGAGAGGAGAGAGAAGGAGAGAGGAAGAGAGGAGAAGAGGAGAGAGGGAAGGGAGGAGGCAGGAGAAGAGGAGAGAGGAAGAGGCAGGAGGAAGAGGAGAGAGGGAAGGGAAGAGGCAGGAGAAGAGGAGAGAGGAGAGAGGGAAGGGAAGAGGAGGAGGAGGAGAGAGAGGAGAGGAGAAGAGAGGAAGGGAAGAGGCAGGAGAAGAGGAGAGAGGGAAGGGAAGAGGCAGGAGGAGAGAGGAGAGGGAAGAGGCAGGAGAAGAGGAGAGAGGAGAGAGGAGAGAGGGAAGGGAAGAGGCAG